>NC_086252.1:7989692-8292722 GCF_021018805.1 Prinia subflava | reverse complement strand
TGACGTCTGAATTTGGTTCTCCTGTGTCAGCAAAACACAAAACCCAAGCAAACATCATTTTTAATATTCAAAAATTAATGGTTATTCAGGAGAAGAACTTGTCTACGAAACAGGGACGTGAGTGACCTGCTTTGACCATAAACCTAGAGAAACTCAGGGAGTGCTTGGTGTGAATATTTAATTGTGGCTGTCGTGAGTGGCAAAGGAACTTGAAACCCATTTTATATAAAACTGACCTTACAGACTTGGAGTGAGGAGCGTGTTGAAATTCTAATGTGTAGCCAGCAATATTTGGGTGTTGGAGCAGGTGTGTTCCCTCTCCTTTTAATTCCACGGCTTCCACCCTTGTTAATATTCTGTTATTGACAGATGAATGGTGTCAGCTGTGGTAAAGTTAATCAGGCCGTGTCAAAAATGATCAGTAAACGATGCTGGGTTCAAATCTTCCTTTACATGAACCATTTGCACAAAAAATACTTGGAAAAAGGGGAGATTGGACCTGGATTTTTTTGAGTAAGCACAGTAATCAAAAGAAATGTGTTACAGAGTCTGAATAAGAAGTCAGGTTTATCAAGAGATTACGAACCTGTTGCAGATTTAGGCAAAGCTATGTTTACAGAGGCAGATTCTGAGGCTTAGTACAAATATTAACCTAAGTATTATTAAGCTAATAGCATGGCATTGCTGCTTAGGCTTTGCTTGAAAGGTGGATGGGTTTGAAGGAAAATAAATCACAAAGTTCTCTGCTGCTGTTGGCACTCTGCTATTAACTTCCTTATTAATTATTTACAAAATGCTTCTTTATTTAGATGAATGACATGTTTTCTTTTTAAAGCTGGTGATTAATATCAGGTTTGAGGTAGTGACAGCTGGGAGAGGATTTCCAAGCCGTGATTTTACAAATTAAACCGTTGAAGGTATTTGAGGATGGGCCCCTCAGAAACGTCACCCCTCAACACCAGTCACCTTTAGAATGTGCATTTCAGAAAGTGCTGAAAACACCAAGGGGATAACTGAAGTGGTAATTATCTTTTAAGATAATTTGTAATAATTTTATAAAGAATTGATGACCATTTCTTTCAAAAGCACAGATCTCTTCCAGCTCCTCAGGGGAGAATAAAAAGTTGGGAACAAACTCAGGCCTGTGACATTCTGTGTCTGATTGAGCAGTAACTGATTGCTGCTTCTCAGTGAAAATTGTCTCTTCCACGCCGATTAAATCACGTGTGCATGTCCTGCACCAGGATGAGTTACGAAGGGTAAACAGTGGGATTTTTCCAGCCCTGCAATATCAATATCTGTGTGCTAGTGCTATTAGCAGCAACGCTGAGATCCTGCGAGGCTCTAATTAAACGCAGACAGCTCAGGTGTAAAAGGTGAGATTGATTCGGCAGCGTCCCAGTGGGAAGTTGATGCTCTTTCGTTGTGCTGTGGTCTGGAACAAGCCGTAACTCTGTCGCCAAATGGTTGAGTGTTAGGATGAGCTATTTTATGACAGTTTGGCCCCAAGAAAAGCTATAACTCTGCCTGTGTTGTGGGAAGTGGATTGCATTCAGAAGCCCTTCCTCAGTCGACACGCAGCCCCATAAACGCTTGAGCCTCCAAGCCATGTTCATCTGTGTGTGTGGCTGTTGTTGCATCGTGATGAATGTGGGCATTTTTATCACTAATTTCTGCTATAGAAAAAAGTATTTTTAAATATGTTTTTTTCCTCATTAGCAGTTGGAATATGTACAGTCTTAATAAACCTCCTTCAAAGGTTTTGCCTTGAGATTATTTCTTGTGCCCCGTGGACATATCAGGAAGAATTGTCAAATTTTGCACTTGCAAAGTCAGTTTGGAATAACAAGTTTTCAACAATAATTTTGCACTCTGAAGGAGGAGATACAACCACTGTAGGATTTAATATACATATATATATATGTAATTTTTTTTTTTTTCAGAATAACTTGATTGAGACCCAGATCTCATGGAGCTTTCTTAGCCCCAAGCATGGAGCTCATGGAACTTTTAAAAAATAGCGATAGTTTTGATGTCTGATGACTTTTTTCCAGGTGGAGAAACTGAGACTGGCTCAGTTGGTTGCTGCCTGGTGCTAACAACACTTGATGATCCTTGTGGGTCCCTTCCAACTCTGACTATGCTGTGAAATCAAAGTCTGTGAGATCAAGCTGGAGCTCACAGCTCTGCAGTCACACTGTAGGAGCTGCATGTCCCAGTGCTAACTCTGGGCCCCTGTTGTAATTAATTAACCTTGGGTGTCACAGGGAACATGGGCAGCTCGTGCTTTGTGCTTTTTAAGCAACCAGTTCCCATTCTTCCTCCCCATCCCACTATTCCTCATTACCACCCTTTTCCACTTACGAGCTCCATGCCCACCCCAGCAAGGTGCCCTCCACCATGGCTGTAATGTAGCTGCATCTCTCTTTGCCTGGGCACTTCTGGAAGACAGATTTGAACAGAAACTTTTAAATTTCTGGCGTGCTTCTCAAAATCAAAACATATTTAGATGGTTCATATGTGTTCATATGGCACTCAGTAGGAGATGCTTGACTGGGAATACCAAAATGGTGTGGAACAGGGCAGGATTCAGTTGGATGTGGCTGAACACACAGCACAATGACCAACCTGTTTGGTTACAGAGTAAGGGGTGCAGTGGCTGCTCATCTTGTGCACCCCCAGGCACTGATTTGTCCCTGGTTGTGTTGTGCTGCTGCAGGGCAGCCATTGATGGAATTGATGCAGCCACCCAGAGGTGGGTCAGTGTACTGGTTTGAAAGCAAAACCAGTGAGACTCCCAGTCAGAAATACAATTTAATAGAGAAAGAAGAAACAAACAAACAAAAAAAGCTAAAAATAAAATAAAAATAAATGCACTAGTACAAAGGACCACTGACAGAGTCAGAATGCAAACCTGACACCCTGTTGGGCAGGGTGTTGGAAGCAGTCCTAGATAAATCCTCCCACAGTGACAGATGTGGCTCTGTTGAGTAGAGATGATCCTCAAGAAAGGGTCCAGTCTCCCTCTGGGAATCCAGTGGGAACAGGCTCCCTTGGGGTTTGGGATTGCTGTTTTATCCCTGTGGAAAGGCTTTGGCTGCTCCCGCTGGGTGGAGCATCTCCCAATGGGATGAGGTGATGTTATCAGTGATGTGAGAGCCTTCAATGGCCCATTCACAGGGGATGTCCCTCGGAGGAGGAGGGGTGCAGGAAGAGATAAGGAGGCCCTGCCTTATCTGCTGTTATCAGGTGTCCATTAACAGAAGGCATCGCCCTCTTTCCACCCCTAGAGTTACAAGAGATAAAGAACAATATCTCCCAGCTGGCTTCAACAGATGAGAATAGAATTCACATTTTTGGTTACATTTTTTCAACCCAACACAGTCAGGATCTGAACATCCTGATCATCCAGAGGCTCATAATGGGTGGGATGCTGCTGGTACATTTTATAATGAAATAGCTGCCGTTTTTCATTCTATCAAGGGTTCATTCTGCCTTCCACATAAGCTGCTGCTATCAACTCGCTGGTAATGGCATCTAACAAGATGCTTAGGAGTCACAGGGGAGAAAAACAGGACTCCAATTTTAACCTGATTGACTGAAACACTGAAACATTGACTGGAAAGTCTTAATTTTCTTGTTGTCTTCAATCTATATTAGACAAAGATTTAAATACAGATAGCCTATAGTGTAGCATTTGGTTGCCTGAAGGAGTATCTCCGTGGCTGTAGAGTCGGCGACAAAGTATCTCTATAAGCAATGTTGCAGGGGTAGCACGTGGTTTATTGTGAGGGCCTTGCTTGTATCTGCTGGGCACAGCTAAAGCAGGCAGGAGAGCAGGAACAGCGAACCGAGAGCGAGGTCTCGAATACCGTACATTAAATATCCTTCCAAGCTGAATAGTATGAGTTGGACCAACCAATCTAATACAAGATAACAACACATGCAGCCAATAGAAATGTTCCACTCCTAAGGCAAGCAGAAGGGGATTGTTTAATCAAACGATCTGGCCCTCAGCTTAGCAGGAGTATATTGTTTAATCAAACGATCTGGCCCTCAGCTTAGCAGGTCGTTGTTCACAAGCTGATGGCCCTGCACCCCACACCCTAAATTTCAAAGCATGCTTTCATTTCTATCTCGCTTGTTGAACTCAGACTCCCAGAATCTAAACCACCATATTTGCCAGGTCTATCTACTTCATCTTTCCCAACAGTTGCCTTTTGGTAATTTTTGTGTTTTCCTTGAAGTGTGTTGAACTGTAACATGTAACCTTGCATTTGTCTTGGTAACCAAATATTCCGAGTCTCACCGAACCCATCCCTTTTTTTTATTTATTATGTATTTTTGTTACTGAGATTTCTTCTGAAATACCATACCTAGGATGTAATTAACTTAAAATATCAATGTTCTTTCATGTGTGTCTTCTTCCATGTTTGATACCTCCCTGGTGGAAGTGCAGGACCTCAGAACAGGATTCATGTTGATTTTGTGCTCGTCATACACATGGCCAGAACCTAAGCAGTGTTTCAGGGGGTTAATAACTGTGTTGGAAACCAGAGAAATCAGAGATGGAAATGACAGTGGATGTCATCCATTAAACTCATCCCAGTTTAAGATTGTTCCTTGTGGTACTAGCATTCTGATGTGAATGGTCTGAGCTTTCAGAGACTCAGATAAAGAGCCTGTAGCTATCAGAGAATGATCAGGTTTTGTCATTAGATTAAATATAAGCTTGGTTTTGGCTTCTTTTTAGTTAATCTTACATTACTCTTCCACTTTTATTTCTAGCCTTGGCATCTTGTGTTTCATATTCTGTTCCTTTTACTCTGTCCTCGTTCCCGTTTATTGACGAAGGGTCGCTGATGGTTTTCAGTGTTCAGGGATCTCCAGGATCAGACTTGCCTAGATTTAAACCACCACCTTCCTGGTTTCCCTTCATCTCACTCACACCCTCACAGTTCATTGTCTCAGGAAATCACTGCTGTCAGAGGTGCTGTTCTGGGCCACCCTTGGGCCTTTGTCACCTATTCTTCAGGGATTCCAAGCCTTCATCTCTTCCCTCCAGCACTTCAGTGTTCTGCTCTTCTGTTCTCTCCAGGCTCTGCTCTGTTTTCATTGCCTCTCTCAGTATTTGTGACCATCTCTGTTCCTCCTTTTTGCCAGCTTTTTCCTTCTTTTTCCCTCAGAATAGTATATTTGTTTCTGGTTTTGACCCTGAGGGGATTATCTGTGTGAGCAGGAAGATTTGTGCTAATAAATATTTGTAAGAACAAAATCATCACCTGTATGGATCAAGTTCTTAAAGGATTAGGTTTTAATTCAAGGTTTTAAAAAATCAGAGCTACCCAGTCCCTAACCAGATGCAGTTGGAGGGAAATTCTGATTGCAGTGTAGTCAGTGGGAGCTGGGGCTCCACAATTTCACACCCGGTGTTTCTTTATGATCATTTCAGAAGACTCACAAAATTATCTCCAAAGATTTTTATTTAGATTTAGCCAAGGCTCAGCCACACTATTGTAAGGGTGATGGTTGAAAGCAGCACAAATCACTAATCTAATCACTGAGTGGCATCCCTGCCCATGGCATGTTTCTACACTCCATCCCTTCTTTTCCTGCCATTTGTCCTGTATAAATACATCTTGCAAGTTATTTCCCTGATGATGGAATATAGTTTTTATTTACCATTTTGAGATATGTCAGAAAGTCTGATGAATTTAGCTGAGCTTTAATATTAATGAAACAGACCAAAGCAGTTTTAATCCATAATTTTATTTGGAAAAGTTGATGTAAGAAGTGTTAACATTTGTAGGTGTGAAATTTCTGAATACGTTTTTCCTTTCTGCCACACAAAAGTGCAGTGTTCTACTTGTGTTATGTTATTTTAGACCAGAAAAGAACCTCATGTCATTTTTGTGTCAGTATTATGAATGACAGAGAATATCCCAGTATAAAGGGAAAGGAATTTAACCATAAATAAGCTGGTAGTTTTCTCTTAATGAATCAATACAGTTTCTTTAAAATGTGGCATGCTGAGTGTTTTTTCAATAGTTTAATTGACTTTTGTAAACTATGCTAATTCATTCTCTCTTAAAATACCTTTCTCCTCCATGGATTCTCTTTACAGACCATACAAAAAGGAAATACAAATTCAAGTAGTTTTGTTTTCTACAGCAGTGAAAATGATTTTGTGTGACAGTCAATTTACTTGTGCCTTTTTTTGTCTGAAATGGAAGCAGGTTCCAGGCCCACCTCTTTGAAGTGTAAAATGTGTTCTGCCTGCACTGCATCCACTGTTGAAATGCGGGTGCTTTCAGGGGGAACCAGAATACCAGAACTGAAATAAAGCTGCAGGGAGAATTGTGCCTTCTGAATCCAGTTTGGTTTTGTTGTGGTGCAGGGCCAGGGCTGGTTTTGAAAGCAGTGGATGTGGCTCTGTGTGTGTAATAAACGCCAATCACTCGCTTTTGGAATTTTTGACAATTTAATAAAAATAAAAATGGTTATATAACAAAATAGTAATACAAATACAATAATGAAGGTTAAACAATTTAGAGTTAGGACAATTACTGAGACAATAATAGCAAAGAGATACAGTCCGGGCTGGGTCCCCTCTCCCTAGACAAAAGTCAGCAGGAGAAGGACACCGTTATAGTAGAATTCTCCTCTTAAGAGGAGTCACTTCATGATTATGCATATTTTATTTAAAACAAAACAAGTTATCTGGTCCTTGTCAAAAACCCTCTGCTAATCACCCCAGGCACCTTTTAGTCTGGGTTTGACTTGAAGTGTTGGTCTTGGTTGATCAGGAAGGCATAAATCTCTCTCTCTCTGGAAAATTTAGGGGTTTCTGTAATTGTTATCTCTGTGCAAAGAATTTCCTGGTTATCTTCTCTTTCTCTTGAGCTAAAAAGAATACCTCACACACAGTTTTTATTTTTGATTACTACAGCTTAATGTTAATTACAAAACTACATTCACTATACTATTCAAAAGTCAATACAGCATAATTTTTCAACCTAGCATAATACATATAGTAAATATCTGCGTAGAGCCATATAATATGCATTTTTCACATGTGCAAACATCAGTGAACAGATCCAGCAGCCCCGAGCAGCTCTGCACCTTGTGCATCACCTTGCAGGGAGAGACCTTCCCTCAGCCAGGTCTGGGGCACTGAGAACGTTCTGCTCTGAGTAAAACTGGGACCAGGAGGGACATTGGGGTATTTATGTCAAACCACCTGTCAAGCAGCCATTAGCCAAGTTGAAGCCCATGTTTTAGAGCAATGGGATGGTTTCTAAGTGAGCTAGGAATGCCATTTTTATCCAGGGAATGGCTGCAGTTCCTTTGCCCGAGTCATTAACAGCACACCAACGTGAGGGGGTGTGGGGTGGCAGGGAAAGCACAGAGCTGTGACAACCATGTCCTGTCCTGTCCTGTATGTTGCTCTAAGTGAGTTTGAGGAAACAGTCTCAAGTGTTTCCTAAAGGAGACTGCAGTTTGGCCATGAAGAAAACACTGGAGTCATCCTCATACTGTACACCCTGAGGAAGTTCTTAGAAACTTTGTGTTTCTGGAAGGTAACAGTTCTTGAATTGGTGGATCTCTCCTTTTATGAGTGCTGCCATCAGAATACTTCCAAAACCAGCGAAGTGGCTTCTGGTTTGCAATGAAGTGAGAACTGGAGTCTCAGAATTCTCATTTTAGTTAGCAGAAAACTTACAGAGATGCTCTCACTTGGCCTTAGTGCTGCTTTTCCAGATAAGATATTAATAATATGATCAGCTTTCCTAAAAGATGGTAAACAGCCTCAGCCCCAGCACTAATCCTGGGAGTGCCCTTCTAACTCGATGTTGCTGATCCCACCCCTGGAACTCAGGAGAACCCTTGGACCACTTGGTTTTTCATCCTGCTTTATTGACCATATCTCTCACTTCTGGCTGTACAAACACAGGAGCTTTGCCCTGACCTGCAGAGGCTCAGATGGAAAATCTGATTGTCACTTACTGTAAAAGCCTAGGCTGACACCGAATTTACAAACTCCTCCCTCTCTGAGTGTGGAAACACGTGGAGGTTCTCAAACCTTACTTTGGCCGTGGCAACCACAGCAGCAGCTTTCCAGGAATTGCCTGGCAGGTTCGGAATGACAGGTGTGTGATCCCTGTAAAACATGGGTTGCACTTTCGTGGAGCTGTGCTGCCCCTTAGGGATCCTTACAGGAAATTCTGCCTCTTGGAATGCCAGGGAAAGTAGGTGCCATTTACAGGAGAATTCCATACATTCCCTTGGGACCTGCCCCTTTAGCAGGAGACTCCACATCCTGGCCACGTGAAGTGCTGCTGGATCCTCTGCCATTGATGCACATTGATGCAGCAGTGTCAGAAAGGAACAAAATGTGCACCTGGCAATACCTGTGTAACTATTTCATTTAAACTATTAGAAATGGTCCCTGTTGGTGGATATTGAAAATTGCACGACAGTTTGCTCAGAAGACACAGAGCTGATTTGGAAGGGTGGTGCCTTGACTCTGTTTATCCTGATGTTTGGGGGAACAGCAGCAGGTCCTGTGTGTAATGTGAAATCCTTCACTGTTACCCCTCTGTGGCAGTGAATGTCAGCTGGGCTGCTTGATCTGCTGTCACTGACGTTCTCTGCCTACCCTGCTAGAGATGAATCACCCCAAACTTCATTTCTCTTGTCTTCCTGACCTGATTTCTCTGCCTGATACCACTCGTTCCTCTCCACTGAACCTTGCATCCCCACCCATTTGTTCCCTAGCACTGCAGGACACCATCTAATGCTTTCATTACTCTCAGGATTCTTTTAAGGACAGAACAAACTGGTGCAGACAGACCTTTCAGATAGAGATTTTTTTTCCCCTCTCATGTTTTCAATCCATCCTATGCAGTACTGTGCTTACAATAGAATAAACTGTGCATTGTCTTGCCCTACTTCTGTATTTTTATAATATTTAAACATTTCCAGGTATAAGTACACAAGAGAGAAATTGTAGGGAAATTCCATTAACATTTTCTGATATGTAATTTGTTTCCTATTAACCTAGGGGAAGAAATTAATGAAAATTTACTGTGTTAAGCTGAGAATTAAGTTTTCTGGAAATTAAGCATTTGAGGTTTTTTATATATTTATTGAACATTTAAGACACCAGCCCATAGCTGTAGGCACTGGGGAATAGTTTGAAAATACAAATTTCTCAGTGTTAAACGTCTCCTGTCCAACTTGCAATTGTGTTTTTCTAAAAGTTTACAGATTACCCAGAAATTGGAAGTGCTGTTGGGAGTCTGGAGTGGAAATCCCCAAGCCCTGGCCAGGAGAAACTGAGTCTAACTGGTGTGAGGTAGGGGGATGTTCTCGTCAGCCCTTGCAGATTTAGTGACACAGCAGAGTTCTCGCCCTGCAGAGCTCTGCTGCCGCTGTGCTGCGTGGTTCAAAAACCCTTCTGCATCCTCCTCGTCGTCTGCAGCCTGCAGGGAGCACTCTCCCTGTCATGTGCAGTCAGAGGGATTCCTCTAAGCAGTACTGAGGGAGTTTGTCTGTCAGGATCTCTGTGAGAGCTTCATCAAGCACTGCCTTAAGTATGTCAGTGATCGGGTATCAGCAATCAATAAATGATGAGGAGAAAATGCCCAAGAGGCCTTTTAGGGGCTGGAAATGACCCCAGAAAATTCCTTGCAGAATCCAAAACTTCACATTTCTCTTTTTCTCTGACAGAACCATGTCAATTTTAAGAGTATTCATGTGTTTAGAATGATGACAGTCTAACAATCTGCACTATGCACAACTAACATTTTTTACCTCTTTCCCCTGAAGGACATGTCAGAACAAGTGCAGAGCTGAGACAAGGGGAGGGCAGCTCTCAGGGGCTGCTGAGGCTGGTGTTGATGGGCTGAACTGAGCAGTGGTGCTGGCAAGGCTTGCCAGAAAACAGATTATTCCTTGTGTGTGTATGGTGTGTGTAAATGCATGTACATACCAGGGCAGTAATCAGAGTTATGAGCTGCTCCAGCAGGGTCAGAGCACAGCAGACAGAGCCCTGGTGCATCTCCCATTCTGAGGTCTTTCCCTCCTGGGCTCATTTATCACCCGTGGCAATTGCTGTGAAACATGATTCCATCTTTCCAATGTTTTTTCTGTTAGGCCTACCTTTTCCCTCAATTCTTTTTTGTAAAAAATCCAAAAGCTGTCACAATTTTATTTGAAAAAATGCCCTTTTCACATTCCTTATCTTACAGAGACTTGGTGCTTGGGCATCTGTCAGTGTGTTCTTTGTGCATTGATTGCACACAGATTTCGTTCTGGATTTGAAATGCACTTTGTCTTCTCTACTCCCCTGTGGAGTGAACCAAACCAGGAGCCTGCACTTGGGAAAGGCCTGGGGTCCCAAATTCTCCTGCACATGCCAGGGCCACAGGCAGCTCCAGGGCCCTGCCATGGCACGTGGAAGGGGAAGGAGGGGATTCTTTAATGGCCTTTGCAGATAAATGCTTCAAAGGGAAGAGTTTTACCACTTGTCATCTTCCTAGCAGAAGTAAGTTTTGGAAGAATATTTGGCGAAATAAATAGAAATTATTTCACCTTTCTTCCCTCAAAGACATGTTTATGCCATTGCTTTTCTTAGAAAATGGAATTTTACTTTTTTTTTTCTGTGTAGCTGACTGCATGGCTCTGATTTTTGGTCTGGCTTACAATATATAGAGAAGAAGGAAAATATGTTTCCATTGCTTAGTGACCAGGGGATGGTAGCAGGTATGGAAAAAAAAAGAAAGACATGTCCAGTGTGTCCTTTGAGTCAAATGTTAGCATGACATTTTCTAAGAGCTAAAAACCTCGGGAAAATTTTAAATAATGTTTTATTCAGAGTTAAAAGTTGAATGGAATAGAAAGCTGTTTGAAAAATGTAGATGGGAATGGGTCAATAAACCTGCTCGAATCCTGTAGGATGAGCTATGTCACTGCGATGTGACAGGGAAGTTTGGTGAGTTGATCATACTCTGATCCAGGGGGAAAAGCTGCACGGTTTCTCATGAGCTGGCTGCTCAATTTCCCTGAAATTCAAATTTTGATTTGCTGTAATGGATACAGAAAGAGGAAGATGGCTCTTGTTGGAAACAAAAGTAAGAAAATGACATTTAAAATTTTAATGTCCCTTAGGGAAGAGAGATGTGTGCTGTATTGTTCAGAGGGAAATGTCTCAGCATGTCATCCAGTTTTCAGCTCTAGAATAATCTCTTGAGGTTCTTATGGCCTCTAAACAAGTGTGGGGAAAATCTGGCAGGATGGTCTTCCCTTGCTGTCTCTGGCTATAAGTATTATGAAAAATACATTTATACACGTTGTGTGCAGTGTGGATATGAACAAAGAGATTTCAATTTTTAAGCTGCGTGTCTGAGAAATGCTAGGCAAATTCCCTACCACACCTGGGCTGTAACTGCTGGACTTTCTGTACCTCCAGTGGTTTCCTGCCTTTTTTTTTTTTGGTGTTTTTTTTTTGCTTGTGGTTAGCTAATTAATAATTTGTGTTAGTTATGGTGAGGGGATCTGTGGAGAAGTGAATTAATACTTGCTTTATATTAAGGAGCGACATGATTGATGTGCTAATTACGCAGATACTCGTTCTCAATATTCTACTTTATTATATAGAAATATGAAGGCCAGCTGCAATAGCAAGCTCTTCTAATATATAAACACACACACAATAACAAGGGCAAGATGAATAATTTTCCAGGTTCATAAAATGTCTCTTTTTTCCTTCACTTTGTACGACTCAGACAACACCTGGAATATCTTGTGACTGGATAGGAATGGGGAATGGGGGCTCTTGAGTGGTGGGGTTGGTATCAGCTGCTCTCTGCACAAGTGACATGAGTACACAAGGAAGTAATTAAGCTGAAGAATGTAATTAATCCTCCTAACACCAAAAGAAATCGGTGTAGTTCGATGTCCAGCTCTGCTTTGTGAGGCTAATTGTGTGTATGAAGTTATGCACATAACTTAAGCTTTTGACTTCTTTCCAGCCAGAACTTAAAGCACAATTCAGGATCATATTTTAAAGCAGCACAGTCACACTCTGTTTCTATATCCCCTTCAATTATCCATGTTCTTCCATATTTGCTCTTATCTGGAATACTAACATTTGTAGAAAGAGCCCAAATACCTCTACTCTGCTTGTTATATGTGCAGGATTAAGTATTAAATAGAGCATTATAAAGCCCTGCTGTTTTATACGCATGTACAAATGTAATATCTGCTTTGTTTACGATTTTTAAGAGAGATTTTAGGTGTGGTTTAACAGACTGATATATTTTGGTACAGCTGTCTTTTGCATTTTCTTACTTAGTAAAGCCTTAACGGCCAGAGTGCATTGATTTGCACAGGTTTGCAGGGGTAAAATAAACCAGACCCCATATATTTCAGGAGCTTTAAAAACAGTTTAAAGTAGATGTTTCTATAAATCCCTGTTTTATTACTGGGAGTGCAGCTATTTCATGGAATGGCACACGGGGTATTGTTTCCTTTTTCCCTGCTGGAAGACACACACAGCTGATCAGTGGCATTTACAGAGGGAGAATCAAGCACATTAAGCAACTGTTTGCACAGTGCTGTATGCTGAAATACTAAGTCACTCCAAATTCCCATGAACTTTAATGGTATTTTTTTTTCTTCTAAGCAATTCTCTGTGCAAGCCTCATTAAATGAAGAAAGGATTTCCATTGATTACCTTAACTTTAACACCTGGCTGGGAGGATTCAGGCGTGAACACCACAGAATTCTATCCGTGTTACACGCAGAGGAAAATAATATGTTGGGATGTGGAGAAATGCCAAACAGCCCTTTGAAAGCTGGTCACTCTGGAGCTGGAACCAGAGAGTCAGAGAAAGATTGGAGGGGACCTTGAAGATCATTAGGAAACGATTCGGGTGGATAAAAATGAGTGTGTTGGAGCAGAGCTGGAGAGGAGCCCGTTCCAGGGCGGGTGCTGCACGTTAAAGGTGTGCCTGTGTGACAGCACAGCACTACGGGAATTGGTTCCTTTTCCAAGCCACACAGTTCTGCAAAACTGAACCCTGGAGTTGGCTCTGGATGTTCCTTTGTACATTCTTGGTGTGGCCTGTGGAAGAAAGGAGTTCAGTGTGTCCTTTCTGGTGTTATGAATTCCAGAGAGAGCTCAGGTGCCTCTTCCTGGGCTTTGGGAGCTGAGCTGGAGAACCACGGACTGCCCCAGACTCCACCTCAGCACTCTGGGGACTTCTTGTCTGCACTGTTGCCAAAGAGCTTAAGCTGTTCATGCTGAAGTTGCTGCCTTTTAAACTCCACAAGGCAGGAGAAGAAAAGAGGCTCCTTTTACATGATGACAGCTTTATTGAGTAGCACCCCTAAAACTCTGTGTTTCTGTCCAGTGGACATTATTATTTGTAATTAAAAAAAAAAAAACCCAAAACCATTGGATTTTTTAAATTAGAAAATGGAATGTATTAAAATTGGAGTTAATGTGATGTGAAGTATTCTGCCAAATTTGATGGTAATAAAAATAGTCCATTTAATGGTGATTTAAATTCCTCTGTTCTGCATCTGTAACATCAGAGTGGAATCTTGTCTGGTTTTCACTTTATGCAGTCTGCTTTAAAGTACTTACACAGCAAGCATTATTTACTGCTTTTAGGATTACCCTAAACTAATCTAAGCTGTGCCTCATTAGTCTTCCTACTCCATGGAATAAAAAAATTACCAGCATTGGTCTTTAAAGTGCATTTTGCACTTCTGCAATTACCATATTGATGATTGTTTTTCCTATGACAAATAGACTCTGGAGTTCTGTTGCACTCTCTGCTTCCTAGCAGTTCTTAAATTTGCAGCAACAGTGAGCTCCATTAGGCATCATGGGGGGTTTGGTCTGCAGTGTGTATTGGTCAGATGGAAATGGTGTTGTACAGATGTTAAAATTAGAATTTTGGGAGTTGCACATGTTGGGAGAGCCACGTGCAACCACACTCGATCACCTATTCTGGTAAAGCTGATTAAGGATTGGCTTTCAAATTGCTGAGTTTTAGTTAGTACAAAGAGGTTATTTTTAGTGGTCCTAAATACTCCAATATTTTGAGTTTAGAGGAACTTGAGCTTGTACTTAAAGAGGAAAAAGCCCCAGCAAACAACTTGTATGGTCTTTCTGCAGGTGTCACACCCAGAGGTACTGCTGGAAAGTTCAGGGTTGTCATCACCTGTGCAGGTAACCTGATGCCTGCAGAGGCTGCCTAGAGCAGAGGCTAGACAGTGTTACAGGAATAAAGGAGGGATTTATTAAAAGGCCTTCAAAGGACGCCCTTTGGGCAGCACAAGAGCCTGGCTGAGGCTACACTGTGGACCCTGAGTCAGGAGTTTTCACACTTTTATAGGTTTTGGTCCATTTGTATATTGGGGTTAATTGTCCAATTACAGCTTCAGGTTACGGAGTCCCATCCTCCCAGTTTGCTCTCCTCAATCCACTGCTGTTTATACTTCCGGGGCCTGAAGCTGCAATAGTGACCATGGTTCTTGGGCTGGAGGATTGCTTTGTCTAACCAAGCTGTGAGGAAAACCACTTTATATGAAGTTTAGAGTTATACACTAATGCAGTACAAAATCTGAAAAATATGAACGCTGATACTGAAGGCATCAAACCAATGAGCATCCCAACATTTCATCCAGAGATTCCATCTCTGCAGCAGCTGTTGGCAGCCTTCCATCCCCAGCACACCAAATCCTGGTCACTAAATAGCCACTGCCTTGGTGGCAGTGCAGGTGTGCTTACCCTCCAAAGGAAACTCTGGTTTGATTTGTGCTTCACACCTGTGCTTTAGCAGAACCAAACCTCACAGGTCTGTCTGTGAGGCTTTGCTGGCTGATCAGTGCAAGCTGTGCTGCCCCAGTTCATCCACCACTTTCTCTAAGACTTTAACTTTTTACAGAATAGATGGTGTGATAACAACACATGCTGTGAGTCTGGTCTCTCTCATGTCAACAGTAAGCAGGCACCCTCCTCATTCATAGCTCTCTGGAATCTTAAATGAAACACTAATGTTTAATGTGTAACAGATTGACTTTAGACATGTTAATCTCTGGTTTTGGTAGTATTTGGTGAGATTCTCAGAGATCCTTCACTTTCTCTGGACTAGTATTTGTCTCCAGGCCAAAATTGAGGAATATGGGCTTTTTCTCCTTCATAAACGGGCGCGTGATGCACGTGCAGTGGGACACAAAGTGGTCGTGGCAAAATGAAGCTGAGGTGTTTTCAGCTTTGTTGAGTCTCATACAGGACATGAGGAAACCATAGAACTGTTTATAAATGGGCTCTACGTTTCTTTCCATGGCAGTGATGACTTGAAGTCTCGCAGCAGTGTTGTCCCTCTTGTTCCTGCTCTGGAAGCAGGACTCTGTTTTGCTCTAGAAGTCTGTATTTGTTGGGACTGATCTTTATCCCTCGCTATACCCAGTGTGAAGAATGAAGACTCATTTGGAAGCAGGATCAGTGGCAGCCCTCGAGGTTAACGCTGCTGTAGCTGTGTGCATGGTTCTGTGGGTTTCACAAATGTTGTCTTTGCAGGAGTTGGGATGTTCAGCAGGGACAACTCCACCAAACAAAGTGGTCATGGGGAGGGTTGGAAAGTCTTGGTAGTGTTGTCGTGTGTTCCAGGAGGTTTATGGAAGGGCTGGGTGGTCAGGCACTGGACAGGTTCCCCAGGGAATGATCACAGCCCCACAGCTGCCAGAGCTCCAGGAGCATCTGGACAACGCTGTCAGGCACAGGGTGGGATTGTTGGGGTGTCCTGGGCAGGGCCAGGTTCCCTCCATGATCCTGGCGGGTCCCAGCTCTGGATACGCTCTGACTCTTGGCTGACAGCAGCCAGCAGCTTTTAATAGGCTAAATCCACGGCACAGCAGAACGTTTAGGATGTTGGGACCATCCTAAGATTTAGAACCACTTTGGAATATGAATCTGGGGTCTGTAAAAGGCAGGAGGTGGTGCCAATGGCAACAGATGGTGAAAATGCCAACAAAGGTGAAAAACTGAAATCTGGAATCTCATCATTTTTATTTGGATATAACTCAGGAAAAGGCATTTTGTTCCAAATATGCTTTGAATTGAAATTTTGTAGCTTGCACGACTTTGAGTCTTCAGGGGTTTGTTTTGTAGATATCAGTAAGTCATGAAAAACATTACATTTTCAACAGAATGAAGACACCTTTCAGGTAACTCCTTTCAGATAACTCCTGCAACTTGGCTTTAAGGCTCCCACAGGTATCAGAGAAACTCCTGAGTACCAGCAATCATTTTTATATGTAAGTGTTTTTATTATTCCAGACTCTTCTGTCAGTGTTCTTTAATGCATCTTTATAAAGGCTAGAACTACTTTACTTAAGCATTTCCAGGGGCTGGTATGTTACAATTTTTTTGCTCTAGTAAGAGGTAAAGGAATATGTAGCAGCTGGGAGAGTCAACATGAAGATTATTCTATGTGTAGTTATTGCTCATTACGAGAAATATTTTCAGGGCTTTGTTGAAATGTAAATCTCTAAGTAACAACATTTGGAATATGTCTTCAGCTTTTTTTTTTTTTTTGCCTCTGGGAGTGTTCCCCAATAAGAGTCTCTTATTTCTCCTATTCCAACTTCTTTTTGTCTCTGCACACTGGAAGTTGAAGGAAATTCTGAGACCTATTTCTAATTTTCATAAAGTTATGTGGATCTGGGCCTCTCCATGGTTGTTTTCCAGTTTTGAAGAGCTTTGCTTTCTGCTTGCTTCCCTGTAATGCCTATCGACAGCAAATGGGGAGGAAAGATGGGAAGAGAATTTGCCAAATATTGTGTAGCAAACATTCTAGAAATCCCATGGTCTCCAAGGGCTTGGCTTTGCCCAAGAGGGAAATAATTTTCTGTGAGTGATTGTACATAATTCCATACCAGAGCCAGGAACTGCAAACAAAAATATGACTTGATTCTCCTAAAACAGCCTTGATTTGTACAAGTTTCACCAAATATTCAGAAATCCTTAACCTCCTACTGCCTGTGAGGTTTAATCCAGAGGAGGTCTAAGGAACGACGTGGTAGAATGTGGAAGAGTCAGGCTATAATTCTCTAAGTCAATGTTTTCCATGGATATTTTCTCTGATATAGTAACTAGAGTTTAATATGCAGCTGGTCTGATTTTAAAGTAAAATTCTACAAAATTAAACCAGAATAATTAACTATCACAACGATTTAGCAGAGGAAATGGTGGCTTTTCCTGTACTTAGGGTTTAAAAAAGCATTGTCTTCCATTCTAAAGGGTGAATTTTAGTACAAACCAATGTAGTGGTTTGGGCCAGGAACTTTTTGGTTGTACTCCACAGGCTGCCTTTCAGTTTGGGAATTTGCTTAGGAAATCAGTTCTGTTCAGTGTTTTCATTAGCAGTGAGGAGGACGGAATACAGAGTAGCTTATAAAGTATGCAGATGACACCAAGCTGTGAAGATCTGAAAATGCTTCTCTGTATCAGATCAGAATTCAAAATAAACTTGGCAAATTGCAGAGACAGTCTGAAATCAGCAAGATGAACTCGAATTAAGTGAAGTGCCATGTGATATATTTAGGAGAAAGAATTAAGACACACAAATTCAAGACAGGCAATACCTGTTAAGAGGAAAAAGAGGTTGTAAACTAAGGAAATTTAATTCTGGAATGTGTGAAGAGGGATGCTGTGTCTGTAATGTTGGGTAATTACTCCAAATTAGGGCTGGTGAGGTCTGAGTTGACGTGCTGTATCCACATTTGGTTATGACTTCTAAAAAGCCTCTGGAAAACTGCATCACTCACGGAATTGAGTCTGCCTAAGTTAAATCATGTTAGTAACAACCACCTGATATATCAAAGTGTTTAAGGCAAAAGGCAGAGGGGAATTTTCTTCATATTCCTGAGTGAAGATTAGGGGAAATGTTTGCTATTTCCAGTCACAGTGATGAGGGTTGTGTTTTATAAAACATTTTTTTGAAGCCTGAACCCCAGAAGAAGCCTTGTAGAACCTGCTTTTAAGGAGAAGCTACACGAATCTGAGTGTCCCTTCCTCAGTCCAAGGTGGACGAGGTGATGCCTTTTAGCACGTGCCTGTAATTCTGTGCAGGAGATGAGAGTAGAATAACGAGCTTGAAAATTTTTCTCTTGAAATATGCTGAAAAAGGGGAATGGCTGCTTTAAGTGGGAAAAGCTGCCCACCCCGTGGGGCTGCAGCTACTTGGGATCATGAACTTCTGAGAATTTCTGAATTTCTGAGCCCAAAATCCATTTCTCTCTCGTCCACATACACCTGGTTATGGAGATCACCAGAGGAAGAACGTGATTCATGGCTGCTGACTTTGCCTCTTAGTCCTAACTTCGATGAAACTATTTATTTATGTAACTTTCTTCCCACAAGAATTTCCATTAATTCTGTTGATGGAAGCATTTTTCAGCATTACCATAGTGAAATAAAGCACAGAGCATTAAACCCTTCTCTGCCTCCAAAAGTGAGGAAAAAACACTGGCAGAAAACTGACCGTGACAAGGTAATGCTTTGATTTCTTATTCATTTAGAAATCTGAGTTCGTTTGATGCTCCAATTGCAAATTATATGTTTAAATATCTTCCTTTATCAACCTTGATAATTCAACTGAATTTACCAACTGGTAAGTTTCAAGTACTTTTTCTTCCAAACTCTTTTACACCACAACACCGCTCCTAATCATCTGTGAAAAAGCTGCCATGCAACAGAAGCCCGGGAATTGCCAACAGTAATGATGGAAACTAATTCAAACTAGGCCACAGGTAGAAGCTTTTGTGAAAGCAATCTTCATCTTTTCAAGCTGGAATAGCCTTTCAGAAAAGCACTCTGTTTCATTCCAAAGGAAGCCCAGCCATTATCCCTCTACCCAACAAGTACCCAACGCTCAGGACAAAAAAGGAGGGATGTATCGAGGAGGGAAAGTTTTAGCCAAGTTTGCCAACACTGCCTTTCCCTTTGCTTCTCTGCCCGTGAAGCAGCTCACAAGCAGAGGTGCAGACCCACCGGGGAATTTCCTTTGCCAAGCTTTGCCCCGACCCTGCTTTTCTGTGTCTCTCCCTGCTGCTCTGGAGAGCTGTCCCGAGAGCCGCGATCCCTTCTGGAGCTGCCTTCCAGGGGCTGCACATCCGAGCTGATCTCGCTTCAGAGCTATTTTGGATGCTGTGATTTCACACTCCTAGGGGGCTGCCTTTCACCAAAGGAAGTGATGCAGCATTTTTCATAAAGGGATAGTAAAAGGTGAGTGACGGGCAGTGTGAATCATGCCATAAATCATTTCAGGCACGGAAGCGCAGCTTTCACTCCAGAGGAAAGCTATTAGGAAAGGATGTCGATGTTTTAACTTTTTAATTGCATCTACTTGTTTGTTGCTGCTCTCATTCTTTTTGCTTTTGGCTTAATTATTTCTCCCTAAAGTATGCTGCTTACCTAATAAGTTGACTAAGCTTGAAAAATTGATTCAAATACATATTAAATAAGGGCTTGTGTGCTACAGTCACAGTGAGCAACTCCTGAGTTTGTTGGTTTCTTTAGCAGCACCATCAGTCTTACCAAAAATACCTCAACTATGCAGTCTGTCTCTTGTACTGGTCACAGTTTTGCCAGCATCTAAACTTTATGACAATTTAAATAAATTTAAAAATCGAGCCAAACCCCACCCCTAGATCTTGCACTGAAAATAAAAAGTGGTTCTTCTGTGTGGAGGAAAGTGGTTTGTTCCTTGCCTGCTGCTCTGGTTTAAGGCAGGTTAGAAGGGAGCTGTTTCTGTAATGTGTAACAGCTGATGCTGTAGACTAAGTGATTTTTTTTCCCTGTGGCCAGCAGTAATTATCAACAACCTTGTAAGCACAATCAAAGGAATGAATAAGTAAAGATTCTCTAAGAAGTAATTTAGATTCATGGCTGTTGTTATTTACAGGCATTCTAGATAAAAAGCTCAATGTTCGAGTGCAGAGGTTTACAGTACATGAGATTAAAATGACATAAACACTCTGCATATATTATTGCACAGGTTCTAGAAAAATCCTCTTGCTCTGATGTGATTAAGGACTCAATCTTAAACAGGATTATAGATGTTTTTAAGTTAATATGCTGTGAAATTGGCAGTGCTCCTGGTACTGCATAATTCAGGAGTATGCATGTGTCTTTAAAGGATGAGACCTCTGAAAACACATGCAAATAAACAGCGTAGTTTTGACTTTTTCTCAGATTTGATCCAGGGCCAAACTTTGTTGTTGAGAGGAAGATGAGTTTATATTGGCACGGCATGTGCACAGTCAGATCTAATGCAGTAAAACCTGGGTAGGTTGTAACACTCGGTTAATGCAAATTGATGCATTTTGATAATTGCACATGGAGTAGATAAACAGGAGGTGATCAGAGAACACCACAAAATGGATGTTCTGAATTTATCACAACTGTGTTTGGATCAGATACTTACAGTGATGTGTTTATTACAATTATTTTTGGAGGCACTTTATATAGTAGGGATAGTCCATTTCCTGAAGTTTTTCATTTTGAGAGGAGAACTGGGTTTGCCAAGTCAGAAAGTGTGTGAATTTATTCCCCTTTACAGGAATAAATATGTTTGCTCTGCAGCTGAGAGTGAAGATTCTGTGTGCATGGGGACTAGAATAAGTACATAAACTTGACTGTGAATGTGGAAGCTGCTCAGCCTCTGGAGATACAAGTTCAAGTCTCTGGAAGACTCTTTTCTCATTATTTCTAGTGTGTACCAAGGTCTGCTGGGCAGTCTGGAAGTTAACTTCAGGTATGTTGAGATTCTAGCAAGTTTTCTCCCTCCCAAATCCTGAGTCATAGGAGCTTGGGAAGCAGCCAGGAATTTCACCAGACAGGACAGGGGTTGTTTTTTAAGCATATTGGAAGCATTTTTAAAGCACTGCTGTGACTGAGATCTATTACATCCAGATGGGCAGTTACATAAATGAAACAAAAGGTAGGAGCTTTGTGCTCTGAGTGTTTTCCCCTTTTTACGCTCTTTTATGATTTGGGTTTGTTTCTTTTTATTGCTTTGTTTGGTTTTGGTTGAGTTGGGTTTTTCTTTTGTTCGTTTTGTTTTTGCTTTATCCTTTTTTTTTTTTGGGGGGGGGGGTCTGTTTTAGCTCATATTTTCTCTACTGAAAGCATTCTCCCTCTTCTATTTTGTCAAGAAAAGATAAATTTTAAGACCTCCAACAGGAATGCAAGCTATTCAGTTATGCTACAGTTGCATAATAAAAGCCTGAATTAAATGTCAGGGTTATAATTATAACTGAAGAATGCTGTCAGGTGAGATCAGGTAACTCAAGCCAAGATTAAAAAAAGGCGGTAGAAATGACTGTAATAGAGGATGTTCAAAGAAGGCGTGTTAGAATGAGTTGTAACAGGCGAAACGATTGATGAGGCTGTTGTGCTGTGATTAGCTTTAATTTCTTGGCAGGTTACTCTTAGCCGAGAGCGTTTTTCTGGCAGTCTGTTCCCTTTCTTTGGCCTGCTTGCCCCGAGGCCTCTCCGTGCGGCCGAGGCGCTCCCTGGGGCTGTGGGGTTCACCTTGGTTTTCCTCACCCCCATGAAGGTGAGGGTGAAATAAGCGATGTGCTGCAGCCTAAGGGGGATCTCTGTGTTTTCTGTCATTCCTGTCCCCTCTGGAAGCGAGGGAATTGCCTCGGCTGCCGCTGCCAGCCCTCAGGCGTGTGAGGGGAAAATGGCTGCGCCCCCCTTGGGCTGCTGCGTGTGGGCCCCGCTCGTTTTCTGTGATAAACGTGAGGGCTGAGCCTGTTCGCAGTGAGATCCCAGTGGTGCTGGGGAAGGCTGACCTGGAACAGAGACTGGGCAGAGCTGGAGAATAATGCACGGATTTATTGAAAGGCCTTCAGGATACACCTTGGGCAGGACAAGAGCCTGGCCAGGGCTACACCCAGGGTGGACTCAAAATGGACCCAAAATGGTCACAAAATGGATGGCCAGTCACGAGGTCCGACACTTTCGTAAGTTTTGGTCCATTTGCATATTGGAGTTTAATTGTCCAATTACAGCTTTGGGTTGTGAGATCTCATCCTTCTTGTTCCTCCCTTCAGTCCAGCATTGTTTGTGCTTTTGGGCCTGAAACTTGTAACCATTGTCCTTGGTCTCCATCTGGAAAAGGATTTGTTTTGTCAACCTACTCTGTGAAGAGAGCTTATTAACACTAGATGTGAGGCTCAGAACCACACCCCTGGGCAGCAGAGAATCTGAAAAACATGAAAACTAAAACTGAAGGCATCAGCAGGAGCGAGGGCTGAGGGAGCAGTGGCCATCCCCACACAGCCAGCGGCCATCCCTGCGCCCAGGCTGGGTGGCAGCTCAGAGGAGGGACAAGCTGGTTCAGGTTCTGCATTTCACACTTCCACTGCCACAGAAACTGTCCCCAATGCTCTGCCACTTTGTCCTTTGTCTCAGCACAACTGGCTCATGTCCAGCAAAATCGGGCTTGGAATAAAATTTTGGCTTTTATAAACTCTGTAGGTTTTTAGGGCGCAGCCCAGCAAAATAATGAAGTATGTGCATGTGAACAATATCACTGATTTCAGTAGGGCTGTTGATGCCCTCTTATTTATATATATTTGTCCTTGTCCGAGGCTGTAACCAGTATCCATCCTCTGGAATTCAGTGCATGTTGTGTCCTTGCCTCCAAAACCCACCCTGATGGCAGAGAAAGAAATATCAGCAATTTCCCAGCAGTTTCCACTATAAAACCAAGGTTTTCAGCCAGTTGTAACTTCACCCAAATGTAACTTCACAGTCCCAAATTTCCTGTGTTAGGTAGGGTGAGCAAGGCTAAATTTTTATGTAAGGAAATGTTGGTTGAAATCTTTATGTCACTAGGAAAAATGCATTTGGGTTTTTTTTTAATCTTGCAGGAACTCTGCTACTCTCATATTTTGGAGCAAAAAATGCAGCAGAAGAGCTTTCTGGTCTGAAAGCAGCTACTGGCATTGACAAGAAACCTCTTTGCCAGTACCTGGGAATGCAAATAAATTTGATCAAATCATGAAGTTCTAAAAATTATGTATCACAAGCAATATCCAGTACAATGCTGTATTAGAATTTGGCAGCTGAATGCTGTCTATATTGAGAACATACTTTTCTGCATAAATCCTGTGTGTGAAACCACAGAAAACTGGATTTTGTCCTTGTTTCTGCCACAGAGAAACTGTGTGAGGCTGGATAAGTCACTTAGGAGTACTCAGCCGATCATTAATTTTGCATTTTTCATTCTCTGAGTGTTTAACTTTGAGACAGTTTAGGTTTGGTTTTTATTTCACGTACAAGCAGTGTCAGTTTTGTGTCTGCAATGACCAGTCCCTCTCCTGACCATGATGGAACTCATCTACCTGAGGGTGTGCTGAGAGCTGGGAGAGCAGGCTGATGATGCCACGTTGGTTCCAGTGCTTCAGAAACCCTGGTGCCAGGGAGTTTTCCTCCACATGGATCTGAGATCTGCCCTCCCTCAAGTTAGTGGCTGTCTTAAACACCCAGCTGATGTTCCCCAGGCAGCTCTGGGTGCAGCATTTTTTGACCTGAAGGTTGATTTTGGGTGTGAAGTGGTCAAGTAGGGAACATCCTGAGACTGAAAGTCTTTTCCATCTGAATATACTGTATTTTTATTTATGGCACAGTCAAAATAAATTAAAATAATCAATGATTGTTTTGAAAGCAAATTACTGGGAGTACTATATATCTACCATGGCAAGTGCTGAAGAGAGGAGAATGTCTTATAATGCCAGAGTGAGTGGTGTAAACAAGGGTATTTATATACTCAACAGCAGCAAATCTCTGAGAGCGTTTTTTGTTGGGTTTTTTTGGCTGAGTCTCCACTGATCCCAGTTTATCCCAAAGGAGGAGGAGGAGAAAACGAATGTTCCTATCAGACATGTTCCATTATTGATTTCCATTCCAATCCACCCAGAGTCTTCTGTGCTGGAAATAATTAGACGCTGTGAACAGAGATGAAGCAAAAATCTATACAATGCTGGATTGCCAGAAATGAAGACAAGGGTGCCTAATTAATGCTGCATATAGAATGCCTTTTGGATGAATGGGCTTCCCTTTCTCAGCAGCAGCTCAACAGCAGTTGTGTCACAAATTTGCTGTTAATTAAACGGTGTTCACTGTGTGCCTGTAAAAATGGCATGGAGGAAGAAAAACATTGGACGGCAGCAGCATTTTACAGAAGCTCTGCAATTTAATGGAAAGGCTGCGAAAAACAAATTTGCAGCCTTCATACGGGCAGCAAAATATTTTCTTCCGTATGAAATTCACTTTATGGATTTTCTCAAAGCTCCACAGGAATGTCTGGTGGCTGCAGAAGTTTGAGCGTTTCAGAAGGGCAAAACTGGAGGGGGTCTGAGCAGGTTAGGAGAAAAATGTCAGCTGGATGCACATGCAGATGGCAGCAGAGGGGTTGTTGGGTGCTTCAGGGGTCTCTGTATTAGAGGGACTCTGGGCCAGCTCATCCTGTAATTTGCAGGCCACTGGTGCCCTCTTTCAGCCTTTAATTCTCTCCTTTTATCTCTATTCCCCTCTTGCTCTTCGAGGTATCTGTTGTGGCCAATCTAAGTGATACAACTGCCCTCTGTGCATCTCTGGAGAATTTAAATAGCAGCGTTCCCTCCTCTTTTTTTCCTATAAATGCAGAGGAAGTTTATCCTCTTTAGGAAAAGATAGAAAATGGTTTTTTCCCTAAGAAACTAGAGAATGAGTAAATCCCAGGCTCTTCGCTCGAGCAGATGGATTCAACTGATGAGTCTGTAGGAATGCTCCTAGGCTGGGCATTAAACTGCAAAAATAGATGTTTTCTGACGAAATTCTAGTTGACATAAATATATTTTTAGCATGGATTTGATAGAGGGAATTATTTGCCCCAGTATAGTAGATTCTGTGGTTCTGGTTTAGGAATTCTATCAAATATTTTGAATGAAAGAGAAAGATACTAACAAAAAGAAGAGATTTTTATGACATTGTGCCTTCTAAGTCCTCTCTTTTCTTCCCATTTGGGTGCGTAGCATTGTCTCTCTCTCCTCTCATTCTGCATTAATAAATGTTTTTCTCTCTGAGCTGTCGGCCCCGATGCTCAGCTGAAATAGGTGCACACACAGGCAGTGATTCCTCTCCCCATTACTGTAGTTTGATTCTGAACTCCAGATTTAATCTTCTAAATAAGCCACTCCTGGGACTAAAGTCAACTACTAGAACTTTTTGATGTTCAACAAATAGTAAGGCATTACAATGATTTAAATCAAATAACCAAATCCATATGAAATACACTACTTGTTATCTTTCCAACAGATTGATTTTCTTCCCTGGATCCATTTTGAGCTGCACTGCAGTCGCTAAATCAAAAATAAACTGAGTTTTCAGTCTAGGGGCGTGTTAAGTGTATGATTTCCATTACATCGCAGCGTGCTACGTATTAAAAAATGAAAACATGGAACACATTTTGAGTACAGAATTGAAATGAATTTTCTGACCCAGTCCCAGTGAATGGACTCTAAAGTGCTGGCAGTGACTGTAGCTCCTGGACTGTAATTATCATTTGAGTTATTTCACAGTGATAGGAGACTTTACACCTTTACACTAGTAGGGTCAGGCTAACATCGGTGCTTTTTGAAATTATTTTGCATAAGTGGGAAAGTTAATCATGTTGGTGCAGCTTGTTACCCTCTTGCATGTTTGTAGAACATAACAAAAGTATTTCAAAGCACTTTTCAAGTGTTAAGTGGAACTTCGAGAGAGTGTGAAAACAATTCTGGTTTCACAGAAATCTGTTGTTTTTTCTGTAGCAGCAGCTCATCTCCACTGCGTGTATTTTGAATTCTCACAAGCTCAGAAAGCACGACCAGTTTGCTCAGTCCATCTGGAATCAGACTCCTGGGGCTCTTGCCCTGGGTTCAATGGCTCTTAGGTATTTCACATAAAATGGGACAGGTACAGAGCATAACCTGCCTTTCTTTTCTCTTGCAGCTTGGCTTTACAGCCCCGCAAGAACATCGTGCTCACGGGAGGCGACGACCGCCTGTGGAAGACCTGGGCCTTCCCTGATGGGAGCATCCTGGGGGTCGGGGAAGGTCACACGGACTGGATCTCAGGATGCTGCTTCAGGCCCAGGTCAGTGCCCAGAGCCCCTGAACTGGCCCTGCTCCTCCTGGAGCTCCTTCATTGATAGCTTTGTGTGATCTCAGAGTGCAAAATGTACTCGAGGGGACAAGAGTTTAATCACACAACAAATGCACCTTTATTGAGTGCCAACAGCACTGGCGATAGAGGGAATGAAAAGGAAAGACAGGATACAGAGCCCCTTGCACAGTCTCTTCTTTGGTGGGGGTCCTTGACAAAGGTTGTGAGGCAAAACCAGGGACCCTTGGAGTCATTCTCTGGCCTGCTTTGCTCCCTCTCTGTTCTCCGGGGACTCTGCACTCCCTGCTGAATTCCCAAACACAGAGATAAAATGTTCCTCTGCCTTTCACAGTGTTGACTTAAGACTGATTGCTTTTAGTATTTTGTACGTCTTCAACTCTGTCCCCGTGGCAGTGCACATAACAAGGAGTAATAAGCTTTACAGGTCTTGCTGTATTCATTTTCTCTCTGTTCATGCACTATGGCATACACAGCCCCATTATTAATGATACTGAAAAGTTGACTTCTTGTATTACGTATTATTTGTCATATAACTATGAGTATTTGGGTTTACCTAGAGAATAAAAATATCAGCTTTCCTGCCCTTTCATCACATGGATTTGACGCTGAATTAAGAAATGAAAGCGAACACTGAAAATAAAAATTAAATATTTAAGTTACAAGGGTCATGGAGATAGGGCAGACACGAATTAGATTTTTTTCTTCTTTCTGTTGTAAAATAGGATACCATTTTACTACCAAAACTAAAATCCATTTGATAAGGCTGAGCTTCTATATGTTGAAATTATTTTGCATCAGATTTGTGAGGCAGCAGTTTAAATAGAGTTCTTTACTGTTAATATAATAAAGGCCTGCCAGGCTATTCACCTGAGGCTTGGTTATAAAAGGAGCATTATTAAGCCTTCAACCTTGTATTTTCATTGTGTTTATTTTATGAAGCAATATTAGGTCTCTTCTTTGTGAGGAGGAAATGTATCCTATTTAATTTCATGGTTCCTCCTGATTTCTGAGTTTGCAATGAGCTACCAAAGGCACACACAGTTCTCTAAACACAAAAAAATCCCCTCCTACTTTTCAAAACCTCAAGAACCAGGAGTCAGTTTCTGGGATGAATTAAACATGCACTTACTCTTCTCTTGCATCACTTTCTCCTAAGGAAAACAAGCTTTTTCTTAAGAAGTTCTTAACCGTGTTCTCTTTTTCATGTGTATATCCTCAGAAATAATTGCATTTAAAAGAAGAGGATAATATTTAACTTAAATAATTGCATAGAATACAGGAGGATAGAAATGGAAGGCTTAGCTCCTTGTTTTAAGGCAGTAAGAAAATTTGTCTATTACTGCATGACAGATTTCAGAGTTTGTGAGTGCTGGACATGGTTTAAATTTGCAGATAAACAGAACGCTGCCTTTTCCTCTTACCTGTTGTGAATATAAAACTTAGCACAGGGGAAGAAAAGGGAAATACAATTAGAAGAGCATGTTATCATTTATAAAGCTGCTGGGCATACTAATCAGATTTCGATAATGCATTGTTACCATGACACCCGCTGACTCAGAGCCTCAAAACTATTTTCTCATTAGTCTTTGACCAGAATACTGTCCTTTCAATAGGCTTTCCTATTTCTCATTCAATTATTGAAATTAAAATGAGTTGAGGTACATCATTATTCTCTTGCAGTATAAATTGACTCCTGCTGAATGCTCTGGAGTGATTCAAAAGCAATGCTGTTAAAATATTTTTTCTGTTACTGCATAAAATATATAATGTGGCAGAATACATTTAACCATATTTTTATTTTTTTTAAAAGATAGGACACTTTTATATATTTGTTTCTCCCGGAAGCAAAACCAATTAAGTAAAAATGAAGTATTCTAATAGATTTTTTTTTTCTTTTTCTGGAGTCAAATGTAGATAACTTCTAGTTTT
Organism: Prinia subflava; assembly: GCF_021018805.1. Lineage (NCBI taxonomy): Eukaryota > Metazoa > Chordata > Aves > Passeriformes > Cisticolidae > Prinia > Prinia subflava. Next base: position 8,264,551 of record NC_086252.1, on the reverse strand, counting down.
GTCCCCATTTTAAAGATTTGAAATTATGTTCACCCCAGAATGGAAAAGAAAAGTATTTTTGTGTCACTAGGCTATTAAATGTTGACATGGGTAGAACTTCCATGGTTCTACAGTCTTTCCTGTTTATCCCCTGTGAGACCACATCTGCTCTGTGTTTCTTCTCTGTAAAATCAGGTTTAGAACAGCTTCCCCCTCTGGTGCTGTGTGTGCAGCACACCTGAGTGTGCTGTCAGATCCCCTGGTTCAGCATCCTGCAGTAACCCACACCCAGCACTAAGGGTTTGAGGGGAAACAGAGGATTTGAGGAGAGCTGTGGTGTGCATTTCACTGATGCCTCTGCACATACAAATGGCTTGAAATCCCTGGGATTTTAGGTGCTCACAGAGTATTACTTGAGCAAGGCTCTTTCTCATGGTTGTCTCTGTGTTACACGGGCAAAGCTGCCAGGATCACTGGTGGCTGGAAACTTCTAGAAACTTTCTGCAGCAGCCCTGCTCTGCTCCCTGCCCTGGCCAGCTCTGCGGTTGGCACTCAGGAGCTGCTGCAGGATCAGGAGGAACAGGGCAGGAGCCACGAGAGCCCAGCATGGAGAAAAGGGAGGCTCTACTGTCCTGAGCTTCTGGAACAAGCTTATTCCAAAGGGGGTCGGGAGCAGGCTAAGCAAGGAACAAAGGGTGCACAGGCTTTTAAACAGGGGTGGGACAATGGGAGGGTACAGTATAACAATCAATCAGGAGACCCACGGGGAGGAGAGCAGGAACACACAAGGGGTGGACATCATCTCTGAGGATCAACGGGGTACCGAACCTCGTGGAAGGTTCTAGAGAAAAGGGCAAGGGCTTGGGAAGGTGGACATGGGGTGAGAGGAGGGAGCTGTGGACTCTAGAGTAATTGACATTTGGAACAAAGCACTGACATGGGGAGGAGAGGAGAGGAGAGGAGAGGAGAGGAGAGGAGAGGAGAGGAGAGGAGAGGAGAGGAGAGGAGAGGAGAGGAGAGGAGAGGAGAGGAGAGGAGAGGAGAGGAGAGGAGAGGAGAGGAGAGGAGAGGAGAGGAGAGGAGAGGAGAGGAGAGGAGAGGAGAGGAGAGGAGAGGAGAGGAGAGGAGAGGAGAGGAGAGGAGAGGAGAGGAGAGGAGAGGAGAGGAGAGGAGAGGAGAGGAGAGGAGAGGAGAGGAGAGCTCACCACCACAGCTTGAATAAGAGAAGGTGGTTCTAGGAAGGAGCAATAGCAAGGTAAAGGTGTGTTTTAGGCTCTGGCCCAGGCGTTACAGAAATGAGGATTGTCCTTAGGAGCTTTGCCAGGACTGATGTACCACAGTGTCCTTCAGCATCACCACAGAGCCATAGGGGCAAAGAGTTGTTGGATGGAGGAGTCTTCCCCCCCACACGCCCACTGATAATGTGCTTCATTCCACAATGATTTTGTGCTGAAAACCACCTCTCTTTCACTTGTGATCAAAGCAGGGTGAGGGGAGACTGTGCTGGGCTCTGAGGCTGCGGCTGGGTCAGCACAAAGGGTCTGGGTGCCCCACGTGTTCTCCCTGCAGGGGCTCCCAGGACAGGGGAGGAAGGGCAGCAGCCTGGCTTTGTGCATGCCAGGAGAGCAGAGCAGCTCCCCGCAGATCTGAGAGTGAAGCATTGCCGTAAGCCTTTAAAATAAAAGGGAAACTTCAAACAGGTCCTGTCATCTGCAGCGTGCGGCAGCTGGGAGGAGGGAGGAGAACAGTGCTTCCTTCTTTGAAACTCAGGTGGCACCTGGTCAAACTTCAAAAAAAACCAGTGTTTTTACTCTGGTCTGGCTGAACACTGCTTTGCAGATGAATGAGCTGTTTCGAGGTCCTGTCCCTGTTGAAAAATTTAATGTTTTGCAGCTTGCCTTTTTTAGATGTGAAGGAATGAGGGAGTCAGAACGTCTCCTGTCACAGTCATAGACAGAGGCTTCGTGGTAAGAATCTGGAGAGCTGGGGAAGAGCTCTGTAGTGCACCTGTGAGTGCCAGGTGACTCAAATAGCACACAAAAATCTGCATCCTCTGCCGTTTTCCAGAATAAGTTGAGGATGTTAATGCTGTACCTTTGAGGACCATACTCGAATTACACAAAGATATTTCATGGCATGTACTAGATTTATTCATCTTTGTTACCAGCCTTCCTGGGTGGCTAAAGAATCAAGCTCTGCAGCATAGCAGAGGTGTGTGTTAATGTCTGACAAAATCCCAGTGAACAGAAAAATATTGTATTCTTGCTCCTCATGTGGGCTGGTACAATATGTAATGTCCTTAATATATTCATAAATATTAATCAGGTCAACTCTTCTAAAATATTTGTAGCCCTTTGCATGCAAACATTGTCTGGTTCTGTGGAATACAATGAATTTCTGAGTACAGTACAAACTGTAGGTTCTTGAAGCTATTTAAAACTTGCACTGAGAGTTGTCAGATTGTCAACTCCTTTGTAATGTCCTGTTCCCCTAAGAAAGAAGCAGTGTTTCTGTTCTCTCTGTTGCTATTGCAACTTTCACAGTCACTGAGGAAAGAAATCAAAACTGTTATCAATTTATTATTGTTATATGAAAATTGCTACAGCACTTACTTGTGTGGATTTTCTGTAAGTTCTGTTGCTATTGGAAAATTGGGCTTGAATTCACACCAGAAGCTCTTAGAGGAATTCTGCAGCACGTGGGAGCTGGCTGGGGGTAACTGAGCACTCTGGTGGCCTCCCAAGGCCAAGTCCAAAATGTTGCTGACAAGCCAGAGTGGGGAAAAAGGACCAGGATAATGATAAATATGAAATCGTGCATGTTAGACTGTATCAGAGTGGAAGTTATTTTCTTATCACAGAAAAGTTCTCAGAAAAGTTTTCATAAAATCTTCTTAAAAAGCAAATTCCTGAGAATTGAAGTCAGAATAAACTTTGAAACTGAAATTAATTCTTACTCAAGTAAGCCCCCAATTTTATTTTTTACGTTATTTTAATTTCTTTTTTTAATCTTATCATTTATGAAGAAGCTGTGCAGAGATGCCTTTGTGTGGAAAAAGGATAAGACTGAAAAGCCCAGCAGGACAGTGAGGGAGGATGTGGAGAAACCTCTGAGGAGTGATGGGAGCAAGGGCCAGAATTCAGGAGGGAGGGCAGTCCCAGAGAGGAGAGGAGCTGGGTTTGATGAGAGGCAGCAGGCACAGGCTCACACTGCTCCTTGCTCACAGCATCTCACAGAACTCTGTGCTTGGAGGGAAACCTCGAGGAGCAAAAATGAGACTTGACAGCTTGGCAGGTGCAGGCACCACTGGTGAATTTCTCAGTGCACATGCCTTTGTAGTTTGAGAGCCCAAGTGCTTTGATTATCAAGGTGAATTACAAGGTTGCTTCTTTGTTCATCCCCCACCTTTGCTGCTCTGGGCTCCCCACAGACTGTGCTGCTGAGGAGTGTCCCAGTGCTGGCAGGTGCTGGTGCATCAACCCACACCAATCTTCTTGGCAATCCTAATATCCTCAGGTGTCACTTGTGGTGAGAAACATCTGCAGGGATGAGAGAGTCACACAAAATCTGATACCACAGATAAGTGACTGCTTTCTTAGTTACAAATTGCAAATAATAGCTTTTATTAGTAGCTAAAGTAGCTAAAATGATACAGGGCCCACGAAGCCTCAGCAAATGAAAAGCACTTGATGACATACAGAGAAGAGTAGGTTCTTAGTCACAGTAGCAAGAGAATTTAAAAAATTCTACTAGCATCAAATGTATTTCTCCTTGTGCTTTAATAATTCTTAATGCCATTGTTCAATTCATTTTTATTTCTGTGAGAAGAAACAGGAATTATCTATTATGCCATTTTGTTTAATGTAGTGCCTTCCAAGATTTGATGCTCTAGTTATTTGGTGAAACGAGGGGGATTTACAGAACAAACAGTCACTGCTGAAGCTGTGATTCCAGGATCTACAAGATGTTGCTACAATCCAATGTTTGTTTGTTTTAGTGAAATGAGGCAGCATTTGTCTGCGTGGAAACTGCAATTTAACATCAAGCAGTGGGATTTGACTATGCTACTTTCTTATTAAAAATATATATGCAGGCTCTTTCTTATTAGAGACCTTCACATACTCTTTTGAGCTCTGCAAAACATCCATCCACAGAATGAAATTAAGAAAGGTTTGGAGTCAATGATGGTAAAATGTTGGTTTTTATCACCCGTCCTTCAGAGCCACTGCCCAGGCTGGGTCAGCAGTCACACCGAGGTGACACTGTACATGTAAGCCAGCAGAACCAAAGGAAGCTCCTGGAGATGTTGAAACAGGAGGAGGCTGGAAATTCAGCTTCATCAAACCCCATTATGGAGTAGTGTCAGCAGTGATATGCTCAGGGACCCTCCTGTCTGCCACACTCCAGATTGCTTTTCCACTGGTATTAATGATAGTGGAGGGTTAAAAAATTGTATAAGTTAACCGCGGGTAGTTGAGGGGGGGAAGGTAGAAGACGCACGGCCTGAACTTGACGTAGCCTGGCTTTGGAACAAACATCAGCTTCTGCAACTAGCTTCATATTGTTGTTTTAATTGAGTCAAGTGTGACTCCAGCCCAGGAGATAATTGAGAAGCATTGTTTTAACCAAATCAAGTAGAACCCAGGGTAAAGCGTAGGTATGATTTAAGATAGTAACTAAGAAATAGGATAGCCAGTATCTAGGAGTGGAGGTTAGTTAACATATGTATAATTTGAAAGTATAAAAATCACAAATCGACTGTATTCTTGGGCACAAGATTTGGGCACTGTATGCCCCTCTGTCCCCGCGCTCTCAAATAAAGAACTGCATATGATCGCCTTCGTGTGGTTATATGTTTTCCTATGCTAACATTAAGAGTTGTGTGCACTTTTGTGGGGTTACTGCCCAACCCCACAAAATCTATACAGGCTCTGGAGCTCCCAGATCATTCTGTGTGCAGCTGAAGTGCACTTCCAGCTGGCCAGGCACTTCTAGAGGAGTCCAGTACTGAGCACGACCTGCCTGGGGGGCAGGAGATGTGCAGCACATCCCAGGGACGTGTTCTGTCTGCACTTTCTGGGAACTCCTGGATTCGTTGTGGACAACACAGAAATCTTGGAAGTTTAATGATGCTTAGATTCCAAGGTTCCATTAACTGCACCTTGTGGCTGGAGAGGGAGGAGCTGAAGCAAGGCAGAACTCGCCCTGGTGGGTGAGACTGCTCAGGGGGCTGCTGTGCACACCTGGGAGCCAGAGAGGAGGAGGAGGAGGGGAAAGCCTTCGCCCTCCTGCCTGGCCCCTGAGCCAGCCAGAGCGCCAGTCCTGCCAGGGAAGGGATTTGGAGATTATTGGTAATAAAAGATCCATGGACAGTGAGCCACAGAACACTCTCTGCTGGCTTTGGAGTTGGATGCGCTGAGTTTCACACTATGCATTAAACAAGGCTGAGGCTTGAAAGCCACCAACTCCCCTCTAAGCATTAACATAAAAAAGAGTTGTAAGAGTTGGGTTAATCACAAGGGTCTCTGTTGGCTATCAGCGGAATAGAATTATTTTCATTTGTGCTTTGAAATAGTCTTTAAAACCTAATTCAGGGCTCACTGCAGAAACAGATGGGGTTTATTTATCCTTTTACTACTCTTGATAGCTATGAAAGAAACATGAGACAGTCTGTATGTTCTACTTAGGACTTTTGAACGCTTATTTAATGAAAAGGCATAATGGTTTAATTTTTTAGAGGATGCTGAATTCCTGCATAGTTCAATAAAGCCTTTAGTTACCAGATTACATATTAAATTTGCCAGCAGTAAGAAACTTCTTTTGAGTGGCACCATTAATTTTCAGTCATCTAACTGGCTTTATGTAACACATCATATTTAGCAGTCGAGAAATCTGTTAAGGTGTTTTATCAAACTGAGCTAATACAGGATACAAAAGAAAAAAAGTGGTATTCATTTATTCTGCAAGGAAAAAACTATTTCAGAAGTCTTTCAGTCAGTTCCCCAGTGTGCAGTGTTCACTGTGTGCTTGGTGTTTTCAAGTACAGCAAAATTTTAATTTCAAAAGTAGCTTTATTTATTTCAAACTCTTTGATAAGTTTCATACTTTTTATACAAGGAAACAATCTTAACATAACATCATTCTCTCTCAAGCTTACAAAGCCTACTATTTTTACCTCACAAACATGTTTGGGTGGGCATTAGATTTCCTTTGGGATTCTCAATCTCATTATCTTTATCAATAAAAAGCCTCTGCTGGACAAAGGAATAAATCACATATAAATGAAATATGAGAGATTACATGAGAAGCTCAGCTTTTGCTTAGTCTAATCCAATATCTTTGGCCAAACGTCTCAATGTCAAAGGCTTTATAAGTATTCTACAGGATCAGTCTGGCAAAGAGAAATCAATAACCAGGTAATGGATTTGATTAAAATTTTTCCCCTTCCACCCACTCCCACAAGCCAAATGTTTCTACCCATACTAATCTCTTCTGGCACATGGAACTGGTGGTTATTCTCTGCGGGGTTTTGAGATGTAAATATATACATAAAGCATATTTTCATTTGAAAGAGCTCTGTTACCTATTGGTGGGTATCTATGTCAGGAAAAAATAGGGTTTGTATCTCATTTTCTTTATTGAGTTCTGCAATGCACTTTTGGAAAATATGGACTGATCACAACTGTAACTTTGCTACAGATTTAGATCCTGATTTGCTTTTTAGAAGTTGGCTTTTTTCTGCTATTCCTGCCACGCTGAGGAGAATTTCTTCACACAGTCTGGACTTCCCAGCAGATGTCCAAGTTTCTGGAGATCTTCTTTGTTGCCAAATCCTCAGCTGTCTGCTTTACCCCAGTGCTTCTCATCTTCTGTCCCTGAGGTGGTTGCAGTGGCAGCCCACGTGCCATCTGGAAGGTTTGCCTTCACAAACATTCATCCTCAGGCCATGAAAGGTCTCCAAGGATGTTACCTCTGCTTTAAAATAGTATTTTCCTCGTCAATAGAAAGACCAAAGAATTTTCCTATTGCGTGGAACCCGAAGAGTCTATCATTATATTGATTTTAAAAAGCAAACTGTGTGCAATTCCATGGTGTGGTTACTGAATAGGCTTCACTTTTCATCCAGAATGACCAGATCTGAATGAAAAACTGCCTTTGGCTTGTGTTTCTTAGTTGCTGTAAAGACTGACCACTCAGTCAGTGATTCCCTAATAATATCTCCATTACAATAATTCAGCGAGCAGCAGGACAGGGCAGTGCTGAGGCCAGCTGCAGGCAGGAGAGGAGGGGACGGCTGGCAATTGAGCAGTTCACATGTACATGAATAACTACAGGAAGGAAATCCATGTTGCAGGTGGCTTTACACACTGAACTCCAGCACCAGTGACTGAAAACCTGTTGAGAAACCAGGGCCATTTCTACTGATTAATTTGCTGCCCCTCCCTCTTTAAAGCATCTCTTTAAAGGCTCTTTAAAAAAGACCTCAATCTTCACACCCATAATGTGTGACCTTGGATGCATTACAAATCCTAATGGGGATAAAAAGTTAGCTAGACTTTGTGTAGTATTATCTTATTTAATTACCTTATCTTCATAATCTATCATTTAAATGTTATGCTTGCCCATAAAGTAAATAGTTTTCAGATGTTCTGAATGCTTACCTTACACAGAAATGACATTATTTTTCCTAAGTGGTGATCTTGTGTGCTACGTTCTCCCATTATCTGAATTTTAGACCTGAAAACAGACATATTTAATCTGGAGGGCTTTAAACCAATCTGATATTAGGTTGAAAAGACACTGCGATTATCAATTTCATGAAACAGGTGTCAGGTTTAATCTTTCTGACAAAACTTTATTTAGTTGTTAAAATTCACCATTTTGATGTAATTGTTTTGACTTAGAAATTGAAAGAAAACTTTCTGATCAGCAGTGTGGGTAATTAGATTTGGTGTTTACTTGAAAGAAATAAAATAATTTCTTGATACCACTTTGATAGGGAAAGGGTGGAAGAATAGGCAGTTGAAATCTCTTTATAGAATATCAATAAAATGGGATATTTCTAAACCTATTAGTTCAGCTTCAGTGAAGCCATGAGTGTGTTCTCTGGAAGTTTTGCAGAAATTTGCCTGCTCTACAAAGGAGCTCTTGGTCTCTTTTCCTGCACATCTGCCTGCTTTCCAGTTCCTTGCTGCCTGGGACTCACCAGAAGCAGTTCAGTTTTGCTGATCATTTATTTAGGCCACGAGAAACAGAACTGTTGTTCCCTTCGGTGGGTTCAGGTTTTGAGTAGCTGAGGTTTTCTTGTGGCTTCATCAGCGTTTAGTGCTGTGGAGCTGGGGTTGCAGAGGGAGCTGCCATCTCTCCAGGGTGGGGAGTCTCAGCTCACTGCTCTGGTCCTGGGCTCTCGCTCTGTTCAGAGCTGTTGTACACATCAAAACATCTCTCTTAATAGAATCCCTCGTGTTGTGTTTCTGGGAGTGCAATTAGAATCTCGATGCCTTTAACGTCCTCGGTTCATTATTGCTTTCTTCTGTGCAATAAAGGCAATTGTATTTTCCCTCAGGTCTGCTGCGAGGGTTCTGGTGGAGTGGCTAAGGAGATATCTGTGTTTGTTAGATTGTTAAAATGAGCCTTTCCTAAAGTGCAGCTGTTAAAATAACAAACATTAGCGTTAGAGTTGACTAGAGAACAGCAATTCAATTGAGGCAATATCTGAGATATTTGAATTGGAAATAACCCCCAAATATTTAGAGTGTTTACAAGATTTTCTCTGGAGCACAAGCTCCAGGTACGAATTGCACAGTCATTTATTGTGTTTCTGTGCTTCCCTTCGAGCTGTGTGGCTGCAGCAATTTGGGGAACTCCAGGTACAAAGCAGCTGCAGCTGCACAGGTAGCAGGAGAAGTTCTCCAGTGGGGAATGAGCATCAGGGCTTGTTTGACTGCTGAGGGACGTGGATGAAAGTTCAGCCTTCACGCAAAGCCTTTCAGAGAAAGGGTGGAAATTTATATTCACTTTGCTGTTGTGCTTTCTCTTGTATCAGCCCAGGATTCTGCTGGTGTTCAGCATTTCCATTCCTCCTCCTCTCTTGAAGCTGGGTTGTTATTGATCACTGTCTCCATTAACTCACTCCCTGTCCTCGAGCTGTGTCCCTGTGTCCCCAGGGCATGGCTGGGTGAGATCATCACCTGCCCCGTGTGTTTTCTTCACTGAGGACCATTCCAGAGTGAGTTAAATATCCTTCCAGGAGCCTGGGAATGCTCAAATCCCAGTGCAGGACTTTCCACAGAAAGCTCTGTGCACTCACCGAACTCTCTCTGCATATGAATATGCAGCTTAAAAGTGATGCTTTGTACAAACATGCAAATGGGATTAATGACTGTGCTTCATTACTGGCTATTGATTGTGCTTAGACATCGCTGGACCACCGTTGGGGGATGATAATGGATTTAAAACGACTGAGCCACAACTTTGCATTTCAGAGGAACCGAGACACAGGATTATCGCTGTTAATATAGGTCATAAATCTGTTCTGTACACGGGATTCATGGATCTGAACTCCTTCCAAACTACATTTTCCCCCACTTCAACAGCGCTTTATTACAATTTGAGGATTTGGAGTCATTCCAATGGAGGAAAAATGACCCCACTGGATGGGATGGGTGTTGAGATGAAGTATCACTCTGTAAAGGCACACTGTTTAATGTATGTCGTGGGTATTGATTGGTACTGTGCATGATTTTATGGGGGCTAAATACATTATTTTAAAAATTTAACAGTGTACAGGAAGAATTTACACTGGATTGTTTGAGAGAAAGTGTTAGAATGGTACAGAATAGATGTAATTCCTGGAAAATGTGGTAGTTTTGCAATGTTTACTCATTATATTTGATTTCAGGTAAAATAGTTATTTCTCAGGAAGTTAATGGAGGAAAACTGACTTGGCAATAGGCTACAGAAAGATGGCACAACCGGAGCCAGGAACAATATTTGCCTGCAGCACAAGAAGCCTTCATAATTGGAGATATCACTGGCCAGGCTCCCACGAGCTCCCTGCTTCCAGCCAGAGGCCAGGATTCTCCTACCCCTTGCTAAATAGGTGTCTGGTTTTGCTGTGGGATGCTAGACATGCATTGACAGGAAGCTTTTAGAAAAGGCTTTTTGTTAATGCAAAATAATTATAAAAAGGGAATTCATTGCTGTCTAAGTTTTGCCTAGAGCCCTGCATTGTGTGGTGCCTGCTGTCTTGCTGACACATATTTTGCTACATCTAATCTCCAAGCATTGTAACTAGTCTATCTTTTGTCTTTTAATTTTTATTCCTTACCTGGTGTGCTTCACAAGCCTCCTAAGAGCCAATTTTACATGTACTGAAAGCTGCCTTCTACCAGGCACCTAAATTATTTTAGATTCCCGTTTAACCACCCCTAATTTCGTGATACTGGGTGGCAGCTAAGCCATTTGTTACACCTCAGAGAGTCCATCCTGCAGTGAATGGGACCACACTGAATATTTTTTGGAGTGTATCAAGCTCAGCTCCTGGATTTGAATGGGGCAGGCCTGGGTGGGGTCTCTGTGGTTTGTAACCTGCACTGGAGCAATCTGGAAAATAACAAATTATTGTGACAAAAGGTTACGCTAACAAAGTGACTGCAAATCATTATAATGATCCCGAATGTAGAACTCTAGGATGTGTTTGGAGTGGGCCAGCACTTTGAGGAAAAGGAGTGCTTGGGCACAGGAAGATGTGCAGGTAAGAGCAGGGGGAAAGACCTCAGGTGAAACAGAGATTTCCCTGTAGGTGTGTGTGGGGTCAGACACAGCAGCTGCTGGTACCAGTACTCAGTTCAGGAAGGAAAGCTGGTTTAAAGAATGGAGGGCTTGCTAAGCTGAAGCTTGTTAAGAAATGGCTTGAATTTGTTGGAGTTCATACCCACCATAGCAGGACTCTCTGTGGTAGTTAAGAGCGTGTTGTATTTAGATGTTTGCAGATGTCACACTGTCATCCTTGAAGTGGGAAGTGGCCTCAAGAAAGCTTTCATGGAGAAGGTGAACCTCATTAAAACAAAAGTTTGCCACTTTTGTGACGCCTAGTGCTGGTGTGTGTCTATCCAGAAGCCCTTTGGTGCCAGAACCTTGCTCTCCTGTTTGCCCTGCTGTCACAGGCAGCTGCCAGCACGAGGGGAAACGCTTCTCCTGGCACAACTCAATGTATGAGCAGGAAACAGCACAGAAAAATCTCCCCATTAGGTGAGGCAGGGTGAAAAATTGCCTCAAGTTTTGCACTTGGCCCAGAACACATTGACAGGATTCTGAGGATTTCCAGCCAATAGCCTTGTGGCAAAGGATTTTGCAGGATGGTTGTGTTTTTCTTCCCCGACAAAAAGCCATGTGCCATCCACCATCTGCTGGTTGCTGCCCTGCTTCCTGCCTTTGGAATGCTTTCCTTGGCTTGTAGAATGCCAGTTTATAATTGATTTTGTATTTTTGAAATTTAATTTTTTCTTTCTCCTCACCTTTGATGATAAATGAGAAAAGGAAAGGTATTTTTGTATTTCTGCTCCTGAGTCATCTGGCATTCATCTTCTGTAAAAATGACATTTCATGTCTATTAATAAAGTGAGTAAAATTTGGTTGAAGATTATTCTGAAGGATGAAACATATTACAATTACTACATAAAATGTGTCTTAGACACACAGACCACCAGGATAATTAAAGCAACACCCAAAATGAACCATAGATCCAAAAAAACCCTTAGGGGTTTTTAATAAGAAGTGTCACTGTAAATAATTAATGAGTCTCCTAACTCCAGCAACAAAAAAAGTGAATTATATCTCAAGTCTGTTTCAAGGTTACAAAATCTTAGAAACAAAATCTTTGCTGCTGAGTGTTTTGTTCAAACACAGACCAAGAACATAAGGGTGGCTCCCTGTGCCAGATTTTTCTGGATCATCATCCTGTTCCAGCAGCGAGTACCAGGGGACGCCTCAGAATAGGAAAGGCATTTGTGAGGGCTGGTCTTAGTACTCCACTGGACTCTGCTGCTTATTTCAAAGTGTCTTGAGCCAGATGCTGTCTCCATGTAATTCTTGGTGTATTCCTCTTCCAAATCTTTGTCCCATCTTCCTTTGGGCCTGCAGAGAGTTGGATCCACATCATCCTTCATAGAAGAACTGTGCAAGCATCCTGCCTGGTGAGCCAGAAAATCACCCATTGCCTTTTCAATCATCTTAATGGGGATTTTTAAAATAGCAAATAGACTTTTTAAATAGTAAATTGACTCCAGCATTTTCTAAATTCATCCCAAGCTTCACCTTGTCTGGTGAGAGGAAAATGAGGGCAGTGACAAAGTAGGAGAATAAAGAAGAGTTGCAGTGACTGCAGAGCTGAACTGATGTTTGGCATTTCCATCCCTTACATTGTTTTCCAGCACCGGCTGGAAAATGGAGTGTTTAAATTCAGCTCAGCTCTCCTAACCAAAGGTGGGACTCCATTAGTAGATGTCTGCTTTCCAAGTGTAGTTGTCTGGATCCCTGGTTTTAACCTTGTTTCCAAGTAAATGAGGTTTACAAGGATGCATTTCCCCCAACCCCCTTGCACACCTTCCTTATGCGCTCTTCCACTCTCTCTGGTAACTTTTAACTTGCAGGGTAATTCTGGCAAAAATTGGAAGACAGAAGTCTAGAGGAACAATCAATTCTTGATAAGTTTATCAGCTAAGATGATGGAGTAGGCAAAAGATGCTTCTGTAAGCATTCAGTGTTCATTAGTTCTGTTCTTCATGGAATAACTTTTTTTCCTAGGCATTTTCTTTCTTTATCTTTCCTCTTTGACCTAGCAGAAAATGTCACCAAAATTCAAGTAAACTTCAGCAGTATTTGCAGTTCTTCCCTTGTACGTTGCTTGTGCCTCCTGTCAACCTGTGCTGATATTGCAAATAACATAGAGGCTTTTAGAATTTTGCTTTAGAATAATTGCATGAACAGAGGTAAATAAAAGAGACATCGTTTTTCCAATTAACTGGCTGGAATATTGATTTTGAAGCGTTTTCCAACTGTCATGGTGAAAGACCTATAATGTTTTGGCCTGTATGTTTAAAATTTGCTGTTGTGTTGCTGATGATTGTCTTGTTTAGCTCCAGTCAGATGCTGCCTCTTGCTGCAGCTTTTTTAGGAGGAAAAACTTGAACACAAGTTGTGTTTGGCCTAATTTTGCTTTGAGAACTGTTGTTGGCCACAAGGTCTTCCGAGGGAACCTGAGCAGCCCGAGGTCCAGACCTAAGGCCATTGTCCAGAGATATTTGAAGCAGGAGCAGTATCTGAGCTTTGCTGGCGTTAGGAGTGACACATTTTCAGGGCAGCACTGTCGGTGTAGCTGCTGCCTTCTCCTGACTGGCATTCCACAGGGGCAGTCAGCCTCCCGAAATGCTGTGAAGTGACTCTCTGTGCCAGAGGCTCGTGTGGTTGTGAATATGAGCCTTAATTATTCATTGTCTACAACTTGGGAAGTGTTAATGGAGAGGTGTCTTTGTGGGGAGAACAGTGAAGCTGGAAGGAGCAGGAATGTGTAATGAAATCTCTGTGTGCGTGTGTGTGTTTAGAATATGGCGGAGGAAAGATTTAAGGTTTGAGAAGTGAATGTTCCATCCCTTTTTGTGGAAGATGGAATTGATGTTTCTGGAAGAGCAGGTTTACAATATCAGTCAGGAATACCAGAAATCAGCTGTAAGGTAGAACTTATATTCTATGTAAGTATATGAATATGCATTTCATGTTTTTAAAAATGGTCTATCCATAGAGGCAAGACAAGGGGTTATGGGTGCTGTGGGCTCTCCACTGCCTAAAGTTTTGGAAAGATTCTTCTGTACAAGTACTTTAATCAATACAGGCATGTTTCATCCACACAGTCCTTTGGTCTGCTAGAAAGGATGAACAGAAAATCCCCAAAACCAAGGCACACAAGGCCACACAAACCCAACTGTTTGGGATCCACAGAGCACAAAGGTGCTGCTGCTTTACAAAAACCACAATTCTAAAAGTTGGCAGAGTTATGTGCATATATGTGAATGTGTTTGAAGTGACAGAACAAGATAGGACTTTACCTTTTGCTTGTCTCCTAATATCTTGCCTAGTTCTTTGATGTATTTGTTAAAAAACAAAGTGTTTTATTTTCCTCTGAGGCACACTGTACAGGATTTTTTGGAGCTTTCCCTGTTAGTGATCAGTCTTAAATTCAAATGGAGTTTATGTATACAGCTGCTGAGAATAAGGGTGAGGTTCTAATGTCATCTTTTCATAAGTTTTTAATATCAAAATCAGCATGCATTTTTTTTGAAAATCAGTCATATGATAGAGGACTTTGTGACTACTGTACATGGTGAAACTGGCAGCCTAAATCATAAAAACAGCTGCTTTTTCTGATACATTTGTTTCTTCACCCCACACGCTCTTATAAGGAAAAATAGCAGGGTACAAAAATGTGGATAAGAAAACATTCGCTCTGTATTTGGAGCATTTCTTTTTATCTCCCAGGACTGAAAAATGCTCCAAATCAGAGAAAGTGTGTCATTATTGATCAGCTATTAAGTAGATAGGGCTTTTTCCTAATAGCAGCATTTTGATTTAGATGTCTGGCTTGGCTTGACACAGCACTTTCCTGTTCATTATGTGTGTGTGGTTTGAATCCTGCTGAGGGTTCCCTGAGCACAGAGTGCAGCCCCTGTGCTGAAGCAGCCCCAGCATTCCCAGCAGCACCTTCTGTGCTTCCCAGAAATGCTGGCGTTAAATTCCTACATGGATAAGCACAGATCCCCATCCTTCCATGACCTGATGCTCTTTGATGCACAGGGAATTTTGGGGAACTTGTGTTGCAGGGGGAGGAGGAACTAGGTCCCTCTGTTCCTGAGTATTCCTGCCCTCACTTCCACTGTCAGTCTGTCCCTCAAAACTGCTTCCTGCTGCACTTCTGTCTCCAATCTCCACTATTTTTTCTCCTTTGGTCTGTAAGGAGTGCTGAATGTCACCTGTAACTCCTTCCCCTGCTGCAGATTGCCAAATTGAATCCATTTGAGCCACCTTCCTGCTCACATCTGTTTTCTGAAAGGTTTTCATCACTGCCTGGATGGTGTATTCTTGAAACTCAGCCCAAGAAAATAGTTCTTTGTGTAGCAGTTTGGGGATTATATATTAAAAAATGCATAAGCCATAAATCTCTTTTTGTGGCTCACGATAGTGGCAATGCATGTTTCCCTCTGAATCAATTGCAGATTTCATCAGTCCCACTTTATACCTCACCCTGAATTTTTTTTAAGCTCTTATTGTATAAATGTGTAAAGGCTATGATGATTTGTCATTTCCCTAATTTTATCTATCTCCAGAACTTAGATCTGGCTTATTAAAACTGAAAATGTTTTGTTAACAAAAGCTCATTTATTCCTGACAGCTCAACAAAATTGGGGTCTTCTCTGAACCCCTACTCAGACTCCAAGCCTTTATGCTCTGGTGTGTGTGTGACAAAAGCTTCAGGATTATTCCTGTGCTGTTTTATAAAAAAAGGTTGAGAGATTAATCTCTCAGAGCTTTGTCTTAGGCATGGGGGTGTAACTGCCTTAATGAATATTATAATGATATTTTTCACAAAAAAACCAGCAACCTAAACCGCAAGTGTTAAAAATAGTCAAAATCTTGGGTAGGTGATCCTTCATCGTGGCAAGCTCCCCCTGAAGATCTATCAGGTAAATGATGCACATATTTCAAGCTGTCGTAGCAGCTACTTTTACCAAGAAATTCAGTGGACTTCTATTGGAAAAGGAGGAAAGGGAGAATACCACATAAAAGG
Organism: Prinia subflava; assembly: GCF_021018805.1. NCBI lineage: Eukaryota > Metazoa > Chordata > Aves > Passeriformes > Cisticolidae > Prinia > Prinia subflava. The sequence goes on along the minus strand of NC_086252.1, from coordinate 8,248,731 downwards.
GGTGACACCACCGGTCCCAGACCTTTCTGTTTTTAATAAACTGCAGCAGTGAATTAAATATCTCTGAGTGTATTCTTACTCAGAGTTTTACAACAGTGCTTAGGATTAACCCTTGAGCTGTTTTCAGTTCCCACAGGTTTATAGCCAGAGATTTGGAAGAAGGATCTCTACTGCCTGAAACAGGACCTTTGCCATTATTCAAATAAAAGAGTTTATTCCCTCCTGAGGGCAAGGTCATCTTGTTGATGTTGCTCAGATAATGGCAGAAACTTGTCTGAAAAAGTACAGCTTAACTATTTTTGATCTGTATTTTTGTGTTTTACCCCCAAACATTTTCCCTGATTTCTTGTTTTTGTTTAGTATGAAAACAATTGAAACAAATGTTTACTTAGAAAATGAAAAGCTCTGTTATTTCTTTTTCAATATTTTAAAACCTTTAAAGATGAAGGCATTCTAGATGGATTGATCTAATTTTCATATCTTGATAGGAGTTACGTTAAAGAGCCAAATTACAGGATACATGGAAACATTTATGGCTGTGCAGCCCTGGGAGCTGTGAGCATGGCTTTGGAAATTCTCTGTAGGACATATTGAGCATTTGATCAAGGACAGTTCATGAATTTCCTATACTTGGATTTTCAGCAAATTCTTCTGGAGGTCATCTCACAAAAACTCTCAGGGAAGCAGAACTGTCCTGAATAAAAAGGAAATTTATTTCACAAGTTTAAAAACAGGTGAAAGGATAGGAATCAAATGTCACTTTGAGAATGGTGAAATTAATTTCTGAGTCCCACAGGGATCTGTGCTGGGACCTAAGATACGAAGATGATCTTGGAAATTGGGGAAGGGGAGTGAGGTGGATGAGTTTGCTAATTAGCAAATGTGAAGAATTACAGGAGAAGGTTCCCGTCTCAGCAGTTGACTTAATGGTGAAGCAGCAGCAGGTGAACACAAAGTAATGCACATAGGAGGAAACAGTCCTAAGATAAGAACAGATAAGAATGTGTCCAATTATCAGTGCTCAGGAAGGAGACCTCGAAGCCACTGTGGTCAGTTTGCTGAAAATTTCTGTACAGTAGTGCCAAAAACAGGAACTAAATGGAAAGAACACAGAATAAACCAGGAAACGGTGCCTTGTGTACCTTCCTTGGGTTCCTGTTCCTTCCCTTTGAGCTGGAAAGGGGCTGAGAGAGGTGGGAAATGTGCTCCAAGGGCTGGAATCTGCACAAGGAATGAGTCGGAGTCTTCATCCTGGCAGGGGAACAGGACAGGGCCACCACGGCTGGTGGCACACTCAGACACAGGGAAGGTGCACTCAGTGTTTGCTTTTAATCACAGCAGTAGAAATAGAAGCAGGAAACAAAATGAAGTCATTTAAGAGCCCAGAAGAGCTTTTCACACAAGGCGTAATTAAATTTTGGAATTCATTGACATAAGAGATTGTGGGTGCGAAAGGTTTGCGTATGTTCAAAAATCAATTACTCACACGGGAAAAAACCCATCCATGGATTCTTCTTATGCACAAAGAAATCCTGAGCCACAGGGTATGTCTGGAGGGTTTAATAAAAGAATCACTCCACATACTTTTTCTTATTATTTTATTAAGAATCCCTTACTAGTTACATAAAATGTTACAGATGGACTCTTAGTCTGAAGCCATATGTCCATGCTTAAAGGAAACAGAATTGTACTAGTTTATATCTGAGATTTGGCCAAAAAAATCCGAGATGAACTCTGTATTTTTCATTTATGTAACGTATCAATGACCCCAAGAGATGGTGAATGTGTTGAGGTATTTATACAGAATCAGAAAAAACAAATAAGGATGCTGTTAAAAAATAAATAAATGTTGAAAATGGTATGAATTTGGAAAATTGCAAAATATTCTCCCCTGAATCTGTCTTACTGTATTTTGAAAGCAGTCATCTAGGCTTACATATTTTTACTGATGAACTCATAAATAAGCTACAAAAAGTAGGAATTTATTTGAAAGTCTTATTTGCTTTCCTATGGGGCACAGCTACTTCCTATCTCCCTTTCTTTTGACAGTGTATCCATACATGGCCACTTCATCTATAACATGTCAGAAAACCGTGCAGAGCAAAAATATGAACCTTTCCAAAGATCATTTTTGTTCATATGTGTTTTATGTTTGTATGTACTGGTGAGGCCACACCTCGAGTGCTGTGTCCAGCTGTGTCCCCTCAGTTCAGGAAGGACATTGAGTGCTGTGTCCAGTTTGTCCCCTCAGTTCAGGAAGGACATTGAGTGCTGTGTCCAGTTTGTCCCCTCAGTTTAGGAAGGACACTGAGTGCTGTGTCCAGTTTGTCCCCTCAGTTTAGGAAGGACATTGAGTGCTGTGTCCAGCTGTGTCCCCTCAGTTTAGGAAGGACATTGAGTGCTGTGTCCAGCTGTGTCCCCTCAGTTTAGGAAGGACATTGAGTGCTGTGTGCAGCTGTGTCCCCTCAGTTTAGGAAGGACACTGAGACTCTTCAGCACATCCAGAGGAACCAGCAAGGCTGGTGAGGGGCTTGGAGCTCAACTCCTGTGAGGAAGTCCTGAAGGAGCTGGGGGTGTTTATCCTGGAGAAAAGGAGACTCAGGGGTGACCTCATCATTCTCCACAACTCCCTGAAAGGTGGCTGTGGTCAGATGGGGTTGGGCTCTTTCTCCAGGCAGCAGCTGGCAGAACAAAAGGACGCAGTCCTAAGTTGCACCAAGGGAAGTTTAGGTTGGATATTAGGAAAAAGTTTTTCACAGAAAAAATAATAAAGTACTAGACTCGTCTGCCCGTGGAGGTGGTGGAGTCACCATCCCTGGATGTGTTTAAATAAAAACTGGATGTGGTGCCATGGTTTAGTTGAGGTGTTAGGACTGGGTTGCACTCGATGATCTTGAGGGTCTCTTCCATCCTGGTGATGCTCTGAATTCTGTGAATCTTAAGGTAAAAGTCAACACTTGCAACTTAAACCTGTCTTTCTAAAGAGAGTTAAATTACTTTGCTTGAGCATTTCTCCCCCTGTCCTGTCTCAGAGCTGTTTGTTTCCCTCGAGCAGTGGCACCCAGCTGGTGACATCGAGCGGTGACACCACGGTGCGGATCTGGGACCTGTCGCGGCGCGGCTGCCTCCTTGTGCTGCGCGGCCACTCCCGCGCCGTGCGCGGCTGCTCCTGGCACTCCTGCGGGGACTTCGTGGCCTCTGCCTCCACGGATGGCACCAGCAAGATCTGGGATGTGAACAGGTACAGGGCTCTGTGGGCGCTAATTGATACCTGCATTAATAACCCGTGTCGTGTTCTAGCTCCCCATCGATTTGTGGAGTTCACTCAGGGAGCAGAGGGAGATCAAAGACAGCTGGAAAAATCAGCCTCTGGTGGGATTTACCAGATAAAGGGAGCTGGGGAGGACTTAAATTAACATAGTGCCAAAAAGGAACTATTTGCTTTCACTTGGTATCTGTTATTCTTCATGCTAGTTCTTTTTTAAGCTTCAAAATGTAATTTAAACAAGTAACTGAGTGAAACTTCCAGTAAGTTTGCTGTATACTGTTTCAAGCTCATAAGTACACAACACACTTTAAGGTTAGCCAAGTGGAAATTTATTTTAGTCATTATCTGTGTTTCAGCAAGGTGACTCTTGATTAATAAATCAACATATACCTTCTTTATTATCCAGGCAAATGCATTTTTATGAAGGTGCTTTAGCAATATCAGTGTATTTGTGCTTACCAGTTAATTATTAGTTCCTTAACTCTCTCCAGTCATCTTCAGTTTTTGATTAACTTATACCTTAAAGGAATGGGATGGATTTATCTCTTTCCAAACTATCTCTGTATGAATTAGACTCCTGAATTACCATACTGTACTAGGTCTGATTTTTAACAGCTGAGTGTCCTCAGAAGTTTCCAGTCCTATAGGCCTTTTCCCTGGTTCTTTAATATCCACTCCTAGTGGATTTTTCCATTTCCTATCGGTCTTTTTCTTCCTTTGCATTTGAATGAGATAAAATACCCCTTCATGATTGCTGGCCACTGCAGGGGAAGAAGCTTCACTGAAAAGGCAAGGGAAAATTTCTTCTTCTGTTCCTTTTTCCTAAATCCCTCCCACTCTATTGCAGTTGCAGCCCTTATTGGAGATTTTCAAACTGTTGCAATTCATCCAGATTCCACTGAGAGTTAATTAAAACTCTGTCAGCATCGGATTTCCAGTCTTGCTTTCAAACCCTGACTTGAGGAAGCATTAAATGATATGGATATTGTTTTCAAAACGGGATAACTAACCTATCCTTTCATGAATTATTCCAAATTATTTTGGAAAAATATCCCCAAACAACTGTTTAAGGTTTGGCAAAGTTGAAGCCAGCTGAGAGATGACTTTTATAACAGAACTGGCCAGCTAGCCCTGAGAACAGGTTAAGCTCCCACCATTACTATCAGTAATAAGCATTAATGGTCAGTGTTTTCCTTAGGAAACAGCAAAAATCTAATGTATTGGTGCCTCTTTTCTTAACCTTTTGTGTATTTCTAGTGCTTTGATCATCCTTTATGGCATATTCATGACCTTTAAGAAATAATACTAACAGCAGCTTTAGTTTTGTGTCAGAATGGGTTTGAATTTGCATAGACAAAGGTTTTGTTTAGACAGTTGAAAATGCTTTCTCTACTGAGGAAGCTTTTGTAGTCAGAGGAATCAAAGCAAACCTTCACCACCAACCCATGGAGCCTCCCACTCACACTCATCACCAACTCCCCTTTCTGCCTCCAGTCTATCCGAGCTGTGCTTTGCCTCTGAAAATAAGAGAGCAACATCCCAGCCATGATGGGAAATGCTGACTGTCCCTGCAGAGTCATTGAAACACCAAAAATCGTGCAAAATCTCAGTGGCTACGGGCAGCAAGAAGTGATATAAAAATGTGACATGGTCTGATTAAAATAAAGTGCATTTTTCCCCCATCCCCACAGAACGGGCTCATCCAGGTGCCAGTGTCAGCTTTCCCCCTCTCCAGGTGCCACAAGCTCTGAGCAGGGACAGAGCCCAGGAGAACATTCTTGTGGGAGGATAATAATCAGTGATCACCATCAATCTAGTGGGTTTATTCTTTCCACTAACAAGGAATTAAGATTTTATAAATGAGAGCTGTCTTCCTTCCTTAATATTACACATTTGGATGGATGCCTGCTTTCAAATTGAATGGGCCTGGAAAGCAGCAGATTGTAGGGGAAGAAAAGCAAGAAGGATATCAGAGTTATCACTGCCACTTCTCTGGAAGAGGTATGTTTGAAATAAACGCTACAAATAAAACTACATCCATTTCTGTGGCGGGTGACAGTTGTTTTTTATTTCCGAGTTTCAAAAAAGCCTCTTTTCTACATTAGGAACACACTTTTCTCTAAATGTTGCTTTTGGAAAATGTGCATCATTCTCTATGGTTGTGTCAAGAAACTGGGGAGGCAATTTGCTGGTTTTTAGCACCACAATCCAAGGTGCAATTTGCACAATCATCAAAGCCATTATTGGAGTCCAAGGAATACAAGATGCAACATGTCTTTAATAGGAAAAGGTTGCCAGCAGTTTTAATAAATTACATAATTGTTTGTCAATAATAAGGAAGTTCTGGCTACTAAATATTTGAATTTTATTTTCTTAGAATGTGAAATTACTGCTGGGATTTTTGTTTGTTTGGGGTTGTTTTGTTATTCACAAATGTTTTTCTTCTGTGTATACTGAAAGTTTCAATCACAAATGACATTCGCACCAGGAGGATAACGTGAGGTAGCTTTGTAGTAACCTGTGTTCTTCTGGACAACTTGTGTGCCTTCTATTTAAAGGTACAAGCTGAGTTTAAGAAATAAAACAAAAGCAAAGAAACAAAAATCCAAGCCCCTTCCTTTTTTCCCTGGAAACACGGACACAAGCTGAGACACAGCCATGATCTGAGTTACTGAAGGACTTGAGGACTTGAGTTACTTGAGGACTGAGTTCTGCTGTTGGAACTTCCTGATGCTCCCTGCTGGGATAATTGGTTCCTTTGAAAGGAAATAAAAAATAAAATCATGTAACATTGGGATGGGGAGTGCAGGGAACAAAAGGTGACTCATGTGCTGTCCAGAAAAAATTAAACCAAAACAAAACAGCAAAACAGGGACATACCTGCTACCTTCAAAATTATCCCCACTTCTTTATGATTGTGGAAGTTGGAAGTTGGAGAAGAAAGGGAGGGGTTTATAATTTGTGGCCAGGATTTTATTCAGCAGCACAGCTCAGGTTGAAAATATACAGCCAGTTATGTTCCAGCACAGCCGGCAGTTCCAGGGGTGTTTTCTGAGACCGTAAATTCAGCACTGTCAAAGTCATTTTGGCAGGATTAATTTCAATTATCCCGTGGTAAATATCATCAGAGATTTACAGCCTGATCCCTGATATGCAAATCAAAGTGAGCATCGTACATCTCGTGTAAACACAGGCGGTTGTTTCGCTTTGCAGACATATGCTCCAAAGCGAATGTTAAATGCAAACATTGTCATTGATGCTCGGAGCTTGAGAAATTGTTCGCAGCAGTCAGAACAGTCAGGAGTGGTTTTCTCCAGTTGATCCATTCTGCACTCATTAACCAGTTCTTAATTTTTCTCCACTTCCTTTCAGTGGGACAAAATACATGGAATTAGGCCAGCAAGAGATGCGTTTGTGCTGTCCTGCAGCAGAGCCCAGGGTGAGGAAGTGTTGGTGAACTGGAGCCATTTCTGGCTGCTGGTCCACAATCCATCATTCATTAATTTTCCTTTTCCATTAACTCAGCAATTTTTGTCTATTCATGGACATTTCGTCCATAATCAATTCTGATTTGAAAAATTCAAAATGCACATTTACCTCAGTCTTCAGTCATTTCTGGTATCCATTGGTGGATTTGTCAAGGTGCAAATTTTAGGAGTGACTAATTGTGATTATTGTTAATTGTCCTGTACAACCTCTAGGATAGTGTCCTGTCAGTGAGGTGTTAATATATTGTTTTACTTGTTTCCCAATATACAAAAAAATAGTTGATATCTTTTTCTTCTCTGCAACAAGACCAGACATTTTCACTTCTCTGCCCAAGTGTCAGATGTATCTGACATTAATTACTAGTTTGTATTAATAAATCCTTCTTTTCCTCCAAAGCCCCTGTTAAAGTCTTCTGTTGTTCTGACTTCTCTCCACTTGGTAAGTGCTCTTTATAGTTTTGTTTCTTCTCATAAGAAGCATTAAATTTTGGAAAGTTTAGGGTTATTATTTAAAGAAATCAAGCAGGGATGGATTTTGTTTAATTAGAAGCCCCTTGTCAGCTATGGCTTTCCTTGGAATGATGCCATGCAATGATGGCACTGCATGTGTTTTATTAATACACACCCTGAGTGACTGCAGTGCAATTGTTGATTTTAAATTGCTGTTATACTTTGAGGTGTTGGGGTTTTTTGGGGTTTTTTTTCTCTGGTTTCACTAAAGTAATGATTTTAGGTTGCTGGAGTTGCCAAGTGGAACTGGTTACACTCTTTGCTTTGTGCCATCAGAGCCCAGGGTTTAGCCTGGCTTCTCCTGCCACCCTTGACATTCCCATCCTTGTTTCTTTTTCTTCCCTTTCCCCTAAGCAATGGACAGCTTTGAAATGCAACATTTACTCGCAGATTTGTAGGGTTTTTTACCACACCAAACACATCCATATCAGGATTCTAAAAAATCACCTCTGAAGGAGTCCCAAAGATTTTCTAGTTTCAAACAGTTAGGATCAGGGTGAGTGTGTGTGGCAAGTCCTTGTCCAGATTCCCCTTTGGAGGTGACACTTGTCTGCCTGGCTGGGACACAAGCCACAAACTCTTCTGGCCAGATCCCATGTGTAATTCATTCCAGTAAAAGTGGAGCTGATCTATTTTCAGAGAAGACAAATGTCCTCCAGGAAATTAGAAGGCAGGTAGAAGAACTGAGAGGAAATGTGGAAGGACCATTTTTGGGTAGTTTGTAATGTCTCTCCTGACAGCACAGCAGGAAGTGCTTGCCATTTTGATAAAGGAGAATTCCCTTTGGAATCCTCCAAGGAGCACTGGAGAGACAAGCTGCTATTAATCCTTCAAATCAAAATTAGGCCTATGCCCAAGTCTCCAAATTTATAATTATGCTACAATTCCATAACACATTTTTCAGGATCAGGAAAGTCTAAAATCTCGTTCTTAGAATTCCCAGAGAGCCAATTGGGAAAAATCAATTTGAAAATGTGAATTATCAAGGAAAAAATTATATTCAAAGTAGAGCTATTCAGTTAAGGGGAAGATATGACTAAATCTTCATAATACTGGATGAGATGGAGCTTGAAGTACAAAACTTTTCAGGAAGTGTAAATTGATTTACAGGAGCTTAAGTTGTGAACTTAAATCACATTGTGGATTTAATATGAGACAACATGCATCTGTAATGAGAAATGTTCATTATGGTCACATATCTGCAGGTCCCAAAGGTCAGAAAAATCTTAGCTGGTTCCCATGGAGTGCCTAGGCTGGGCAAGCCATACCCTGATTTCGTGGTGAAATTAAAAAAAAAAGGTGAAGGTCTTTACTGGAGGCCATGGGGTGAGTTACACTGAAGGCATCATTAAATTCTGACTTTCCATTCCTTGGGGGCGTTAAACATCTGTCAAGATTCGTTGTCTCCAAATCTTCCTACTGGGTGGGAAGAAAGAAAATCAGTATTGGATTTTCAGTAATCATATAGATCCATGAGAAATAGATGTTTGTGTGATTATTAATTACTCTGTAAAACATGACAGGAGTTGTGTGTCTTCTGCTGAAGTATTTGTACTGGTGGCTGTTGCCTTCTGGTCTAGATAAATCCACATTCCCTCTGCTTTTACTGGAATCATCTGTGGCAATTCAGCCCATGCACAGGAGGCATATTTGAAGATCTTAGAGGTTAAAGTGATCATTTTTTCTTTTTAATTCAGAATATCTTGACTTTTTTCTTTTCTAAAGAGTTGAATACACAGAAATGTAAGTGCTTTGCTTTTCTGATTTCTGCTACTGGTCTTGAACTGCACAGCACAGGTGTTGATTAATGGAGGGGGAAAAATCAAGTTACTACTTTATTTTTTTAAAGACTGAAGCTGAAAATGGAGCTGCTTCCTAAAATGTCTGAGTTCTGCAAATATTTCTAAGTAGGCTTACCTGAACTCTGCCATAATTAGCAACATAATATTTCCTCTATGAAAAGATAGTTGAGAAAGTTGCACTTGATTTACATAAAAGGGTGTATCATTTTCTGATCTCAGAAGTTTCCTTGCTTCCATTGTTTCAGCATCCAGTATGGCTTGGAAAAAACATACTGGATGCAATTTTAGGGGGGTTTTGTGTTCCAGTTCTCCTCCTTTAGGCCAGATCTCCTAAATTCTGTGTAGCTGGCTGCGAGGCTCCTGTTGGACAGCAGGAAGCTTTGTGGGAGCTGGTGAGGAAATGTGCTCCTCTGGAAGCTGAACACCCTTGTGCTTGGTGTCCCTCACTTGTCCAAACACCTCCTGGAGTCCCTGGAAGCTGCTTCAGGAGCAGGAGGAATGAGGGAGGTAAAACTTCCACCAAATCCTCACCAGAGCAGCTGGCAGGTCCAAGAAGCTGAGTCTGCTGGGATTGTGTGCACTGCAGGAAGCTCAGGCGATGTTTTTTTCTCTCTTTGACAACGTGCAAGTTGAATTCTTTGTCTTATTTGCAAGTGTGCAGGTATTATAACCTGCAAAATGTTACTCAGATCTTGACAGGGTGTTTCCACCGTCCTACATTCAGAATTCAGATGCAGAGGATCAGCACTGCAGGCACTCAGCACAGTTGAAGTCAGATTAGTTTTCCACTCCACATCCAGGCTCATTATCCAGTTGTTTTCTTGCTCCCTCATGTTACAGTCACTCATTACTGGCAGGCTTTCCTTCACCTAAGCTGTTTTCCTAGAAATACTGACTTACAGTATCTGCACCAATCCAGAAACTAAATGTACCAACAGAGTAATCCACAGAGCAGTGAAAACTGTCAGATATTATTACAGAGCCCAGGGAGGACAACAGCTCATTGAAATGATGCATCTCCATCCCTCCCATCTCCTGTCAGCACCAGTTAATGCAAATTTTACACACACAGGCTGGGATCCACCATCAGCTGGAGCAGGGAATTGGAGGTTATTTCCCTGCTTGTCTCCCAGTGAACTGAAAAGAACAGGAATACAACTTACTGTTCATAACCAGCAGGCACGTCCACATATCCACCTCAGTGTGGACTGGTTTTAGCTGCTGATGTCCCCTGGTTTGAAATTAGATGCCTTGGTCATTTGATTGCAAAGTAAAAGTCTGCTCTAGTGGATGCCTTAATACCTGTAAATTCCTCTTGTGATTGCTTTGAGTTCTTGTCCTCTGGCTCCAGGCACTCTTCAGACATGTCTCTGTGTGTGTCTGTATGATGCTTTCGGAGTTTATATTGATTTTTTTAAGGGTTCAGATGTTACACAAGGTTATTTTCTCTCCAAGTGCTGGAACTCTCGTTGTGCATCCTGTTAGAGCAAACTCTGTTCATCTTTGATTAGCCTCAGCTGGAAAATGAACACAAGTCCCATCTCAGTCCTTTAACAATTAATTCTTGCATGCAAAGAAAGCGCCCTGGGTCTTTAATTGATGTTGGAAGACACTGAATTGTGTTTGTACTCCCTTAAAACGTGAATAAATAGCATTTCCAGCCCAACAGTGATTTCTTTGTGGCAGCTTTGAAGAACCTGGGGCTCATTTCTGTCCTCACCCTTTACACTTCCCTGAGTGAGTGAGTCAGACCTCACACAGGTGACGCAGCTTCTTTGAGCCCTGTGTGGGTTGTTCTTGAGGCAGATCTCCAAATCCTCAACAACTGAGAGCTGCAGGCTCTGTTCCTCATGATCCCAGTGGTTAAACCTGTGAATGCAGCAGAAATGACCACTCTGACACTGCCCAGGAAAGTAAGAGGGCTTTGCCTTGATGGAGGTGAAGATCAGGGTGAAGCAAATAAAAATGTTGGCACTTCTGCACTTTTCAATATTTGTAGGTTTCTTGATGTGAATTGAGACACATCATCACACAAGAATCTTGTTGTAGGCTGACCAATCTCTTTCCCAGCCAGGAATCAATTCACCATCTGCAAGGCAATTTTTATGCATCTATTTACTGAAGCCAGAGCCTGCAAAGGCGTGTGTGTCTGCGAGAAACCTATTAAATATGTATTGGAATTATCCACTTGATGCAAACCCAATGAATTTCTTTGTACTTTAGTGTCTCTTTCAAGCACATTTCTGTCACCAACACAAACATTCTAGATAGCGGAATCTTAATACGGAGACTGCAGTAAAATGTCAACAAAAATTGTGAATTATTTAATACAGAGCAGACGATCACAGGGGGTTTCTGTGGCACAAAGGACACAGGAGTCTGCTGCACGCTGGGAACATAGCTGTAGCCAGGCTCATATCCCTGCTCTGAAATTCAGAACAAAAAATAAAAATACTGTGTGTGATTTGCAGTCATGTTCTGCTCCTTTAAAAGCCCTCCTTAGATTTTTTTCTGTAATCTCAGGGTTTGTTTCATAGTAATGCAGATGTTAGCTGACTTTGGAAGGTTAAGATTGAAGTTTGAGTTTGGAGACACTGCAGTACTAGGTGTGAAGTTAGCATCTGGCACTGTGGGTTGATGAAAACCTAATTCTGAGTGTGTCAGCCTTCGAAGTGATCCCTATCAGGTTATCAGTCAGGGCTTGGCAGGACTTTGATTACATATTCAGCACCTTCAACAATTGTAAACTGAGCTTTGCTGTGTGCTGCTGAAGATTTGAGTAGTGATTGCAAAGGGCTCCCTTTCCCTGGAGTACAGTGGATACTGTCTCATCCAGTGACACTTATTTTGGGATTAGACAGATGTAATCATATTGATATAAAATTGTGCTGTTAACAGGGAAAGCTGGGACAAAAGGGAATGTGAACCAAACTGTTCACATCTAGGGAAGGAGGAGACTAAACCACTACTCTTACATTTTGTGCTTGTGTTTCGAGTTAACCTTTCCCTTCCTCCAGCTGTTGGCAAAGGGAAATCCAGCCCTTTTCCAGCTCTGTGTGTGGAGAACGGGGGTGGTGCATAATCTAAAAATGGTGAGAAAGCAGCAGGTCAGAGTGGTGGGAGGTGTCCCTGGGAATTGAGCTCTTCCCCTTGTGTGTTCAGTCACTGATCTAACAAACTGCAGCTCCAGTGGGTGGACCAGGCTCTTTAGCCTTCACTCCAGCTTGTTAGAGAACCTCCAATGACTCTGTTTTTGTTGTGGCTCCATGCCTAAGAGCACAGCAAATCCATTATTCAGAATTCCTTCCCAAGTTCACAAAGCCATTGAATAGTGCTGCATAACTCCTTAAAGCTGCCACCCTCTCAAATCCATTTTATTTGGACAAAGAGAGAAGCTCTGCACTGGAGAAAACCAATTTGAAAGCACACTGAAATTCATTTTCCTCACTTAAATATTGAAGTGCTTTTATTTATTGCATCTTAGCCTTGTTGTACTGTTTTCAAAAAGAATTTGCTTGTTTAATAGGTCTAAAGAAGTTTCAGTAAATTTAAAATGTGGAGGAAAATAAACTAACACCTGACAAGTGTCACAGTGCTTTTTCTGCACATGGGTTGGGATTAAAGACATAAAAGAAATATATTAAAATAAATTTTAAAATACTAAATAATTTTTTTAAAATTTAAAAGATAGTGAAATTATGAGGTGCCAGTACTGCTTTCTCTATCCTGTATAGAATTTCATCACTAAAAGCTAGACCAGCAAATGGATTGTGAGGAAAAATACTGGTGGAGTTTGGGTTTTTTGAGAGGTGCAGGGGGTTTGCTGGATTTGGGGTTGGTGGGTTTTTTTGAGGGCTGAAAGTTTATTTAAGCCAGTTTTATGGCAACTTTGTGGACATAATTGAGCTCTGTAGATTTATTCTGCTGGCTCCCTGTATAGTTCTTGTGTCAGTCTTTCCCTTCTGTTGGTTGTTTCCCAGCAGTGGTGATTTTTTGGGTTTCTGTTTTGAAGAAAGACAAAAATTTTGTGCTAGTGCAGACCTGGGTCATCCCTCATACAATTTAACATACACCCAGAGATGGATCTTTCAAAGATGAACCTGAGGGGCCGATTGAAAATATCTTGGTGCTTCCACATTGTCCTGAGGGAAAATCCCATTATTTGGGTACCCGACAGCTGCAGGAATCTCCGACTCTGCCTTGTCCAGGCAGTTTGGAAATCTCATATGTGAATTTATAATATGTAAATTTGTAAATATCATGTGTAAATATGTAAATTTATAGAGAATATGACACGGTAGAGCTTTATGGGATGTGCACAGTAGGCTTTGGCGAGGTATTTTAGGCTTTAGTGTCACAGGAGTGGCATTTTTTAAAAGTGTGCTGTTATCCACTGTTACAGACTTAACTCTTGTAAAAAACAATGATTTCTTACATTGTCTGGGAGTTTTCAGAAGAAATACATCAGATCAGCCTCACAAAGAAAATATGTGTTGCAGCATAACGTAATCAGTTTATCTGGTCTTCTGGTGTGAATATATTTGGTGCAAATATATCTATCTCTATATATAATAATATATTTTGGTTTTCATGATCACATTTGTTATTTTCTGCATTATGTCTCACCAGTTGTGCCTATAATGCCATATTCTTTCTTTATTAACGCGATTGTGTAGAAGAGCGAAATAAATGATGGCAAGGAAGAGAAAGAAAGAAATAACAAATTATTCAGGGTGGTTGGACTGCACCATAAAGGGGATCTAAATGTGAAGTGCAGATGGCTCATCTTCTCCACAGTATTTTATTTGAACAGAAAAAGCCTAAAACTGTAAAATAACCTGTTCAAATAGTTCTCACATAAGATACAGGGACAAAACTTGGATCACTTAACCATGATCCATCAAAACATGTGTGCTGTTGTCTTTCAGAGGCAAGGAAGGATTGAGACATCTGCATTTACTAGTTCAGGGTTAGCCTGGAAAGGCAGTAGTGTTAGAGGTAAAGTTTTTGTTATTAAAAAACCCAAAAGTAGACACAAATAATAAGATCATGGCAGCTTCATAGAGATGTGGAGCAGGCCGTGGGCTTGGCTCTGGTGTCAGCTGCTGTGGTAACTGAGGAGTGTCACAGAGGACACGGAAAGAACCACACGAGGACACGCTGGCGAGCGAAGCAGGAAAAAGGGACGAGTTTATTTACAAAACTCAGTTTTATACATTTCCTATGGGGCCTGTGGATTGGAGGATTTCCACCTCTCAATCCACATTGGTCAAGCCAACTGTCAATCAACTTTTTCCTCCCACCTAGAAATATGTAAACAATAAAAGAGTTAGCAAAACATGGCCATTGTTTATAGTAGAAAGTGTGATAAAGTAAAATTTCTGACTTCAATATGAAAAACATTACAGAAGGCTTAGAAAAGTCTTCAAAACCAGGGTGACAGAGGAGAACCCACTGTCACAGGGGAGAGCTTTGCTTATTCAGCAGCAGAATTGCTGAGCAGCAGCCACCCTCTTGTCCTGCACTGTTCCATCTCTTCTGGAATGGGTTACAGCTATTTCATTATTCCTGAGCCTGCACTGATCTGATCAGCTCACACCCCTGAGCCTGGAGCAGGGAGGAGATAATCATTTCATGAAACAAGGCTCTGCTCTTCAATAAATAATTGCTGATGCTCCTGGATTCACCTGTCCAACCAAAAAAACGTCCCCTGAGGAAACTTGATATGCAGAAAGTGCTGAGCAAGGGTAGGAGTCAAAAAATAATTTAAAATCACCATGTACCTTTCTGAACCCGAGTGTACCTCGCTCCTGGACTGAGGTTTGGAGTTCTGGGATAGGTGACTCTGCTTTCCCTATTAACAAATAGTGTTAACAAAGGTATCATTTCTGACTGACAGCTGGGGTGAGAATTGCTAATTAAGCCAGGATTACTTTAGATCATTCCCTGGCATCGCTCTGTTACACACATTTTCAAGCAGGACCTTGTAATTGACTTGATCTGTTTTGATTGAGCTGGTGAAAAGAGCACTTAAGATCTACATTTTGGGACAAGCCCAAATCTTCTTCTGTCCCATGACTTTCAAAGTCATTTTTATTGACCTAACTCTAACCTTGGGGAAGGACAATCCTTGTCAAATGAAACATAATCTGAATTTCAAACATACAAAAATGCACTTTCTGAAAAAATTGGATTGTGAGTAACAGGCTTCTGTTCAGACTGAAGTTGCTGAAATAAGTTACCAGAATTGCTTTGGAGCCCCATTTCAGTGGAGAGTGAGCTTTTGCAGCAGCTGCTGCCATGAGCTGAAACGTGTCAGGTGTTGAGCAGTGAGATTTTAAAGATACCTTGATGAGCTACAGCCAATCCTATATATTAAAAGGGACTGAAAAATATATTGCAATCTTACAAAAAGACTGTAAACCATTCTTAAGCAGAGATTTTATGTCTTACTGTTTTATCTTTCCTTTGGAAAAATTAAAGCTTTTCACCAAAACCCCTTCATCTGGAATACGAAAATAATACAAATAATAATACTTCTCAGAGAACACTTCATTTTTTTCAAAGAAATGCAAGACATTAAGAGACTAAATCTTCAGTGCAATAATGAGCAGATTCATTATTCATGTTTCAAGCCAATAAAAAAGGAGATAGATTATTGGCAAAGTTTTCACACTTTCTAATGAAAGCCTAAGTAGAATATTATTAATTCAGCAACTTGGGCTTTTCACTCACAAAAACATATAAAGCTATTGTCAAATGTATTTAGTACCCTCAATGTTTATCAAAACAGATCCTGAGTTTGAGCAGTATTGGAATCAATCAAGCACCAATTGGTAATTGATTATATTTCTTTATTGTCTATTTGTCAGGGAGTATTTTTGAACTGAGTGCTGTATCTGTGTGCACTGATCAGTGTCTGCCTGGTAGTGGAAGTTTCCACAATAAACACACAGCTTCTACTTAAACACACACAGTGGAGCTCTGCCAGAAAAATAAATACAGTGTTATAATTGGCTGCTTTTCCAGTAATACATATTGTGCTACATAAATTACCAGGGATTGAGGCAAATAAGCACTTTAATCCCAAAGGTAAGGCATGAAGTTTTGCAACCTTTTTCTCCTGCGTTCACAGCACTCCCTTTCAAGGACTGTGATTATTGGGCTGTTATCTAATTTCACTGCAGAATAGAAATCGGACTGGAGCATTGCTTTCTGCTGGTTAATTATAAATTTATTAGGGGAATCTTGCCAAATGTCCCTCACTATTAGACCTCACTGAATCTGCAGTTCAAGCTATCAGACTTCATTTAATGTAATGCATTGCCCTCCTTTTCTGTTCTGCATGTGGTTTTTTGTATTTTTTTGTTCTCAGGTACATTCAATTTTCCCTTTCTGTGTATTATTTGCCAAAGAGGCTCTTTCAAGTTATAGAAACGGGACGAAGTAATTTTTAGAACAGCAAAATATGTAAGGAGGTAAGGTCCCTGGAGACGAAATGAATTTCCAACACAATAAAATAGCTTTCCTGGCCTGTTTGGGTGTTGCTGGTGACAGAATATCTTGTTAACAGCACACGAGTGCCTCAGGGGTGGGAGGCTGTGGAGGGAGCAGCACGGAATGGGAGGGTGTGGAGTGAAGGGAAGGATTGGACAAATTTATGGGGACCTGCTTTTGGCCACCTCTGTGCTGTGGGAAGGCTTTAACCCTCCTGAGGTGCTCTCAAGAGTGAACCCCAAAGTTCATGGGGTTGGGCTGGGAGCACTGCCTGTGCTCACACCTCATCAAACACCCCCCACATTTAAAGATCATCACGTTCAGGCACTGCCCTTCAGCCTTCTCGTGGAGTTTTGCTGAAAGTGAGGGCTCTCAACAAGTGTGAGACAAATTTGGAGCAGACTGGGGGGTACCTGGAGGTGTGGGTGCATCCTGTGTGAGCACAAAGCCCAGGAGAGGGTGGGACTGCAGCTCCCTCTTGCAGCAGGTGGAATCTCTTCAGCTAAAAAATCCTGGTGCCTTTTATTGCAGTTTCCAGCAGGAGCTGAAGCAGAGCTGGTGAGGGCTGGTGGTGTTAAAGGAAAGCTGCCGTGCTCAGTTCCTGAAAAGGGTGGGGAAAAGAGCCCTGCTTGACCTCAGAGAGGAAATCTACACTCTCAAAAATAAACTGCTGCAGCATTTCAAAGCTTACCAAGCAAGTCAAAAATGTAATTGTTGATTGGCTTTTGTCCTGTCACGATTTGATCCAGTCCAGGAGCTCTGTGTTTTAACAGTACAACTGTTCACAAGGAAACGTGAAAAAGAAAAGGATGTTCCAGGGTTTTACAGCAGGCTTACAAACGTGCTGAGTCAGATGAGGAATGTTTGTTTATATACCTAGGAAAAACTCGTAAAACATTCATTTATCATATTTGGGGTTCTTTCTGCCTTCCCAGTTGGGAAGCTTTTGCTTTGGTTTTGGCAGAAGGAGGAAGACGACGACAGAGGAAGGGGAAAAACCACACTTACCTTGCACTTACCAGTTAAATCCATCCCCCTTCAGAGATCAGTTTCCTTTTACATGCTCAATTTGCTGTGCCCCAGAGCAGAGTGGGAGCTGTCAGCTCCTGTGGTGACAGAGCTGCACCTCATCCTGCTCCTCCTGACAATCTGTGCTGCTTCCAGCACGAGTGGGACGTGTCTCAGTGAGCCTCAGTGGTTCAGCCCCTGATGGGACTGATGACAGCAGGGTTTAATCCTTCATCCTGCTTCTGGCCAGTGTAAGCTTCAAAAGTGCAAAAATTAACATTATCTGACACCAGATTTCACCAGATTGAGACACTGAGTGAGTGGCTCTGCAAAATGATCCCTGCCAGGGAAACCCCGACTCAGAGCTTTGCTTAAATCAGGGGATTTCTCCTTGTTTTGCACAGCTCTTGGATCACAGAGATTAAAACATTCCACAAGTGCTAAATATGAAAATAGATTACACAGAGAAGGATTGCATTTGTATTTTCTTTCTAAATGTTTCTAAATCCTGGAGGAGAAATGTTTGTATTGTCACAGAAGCTGCAGTAACATCTCCTTTAGCATTGCATTTTCCAAGTGTCAAACACTGCTTTGAGAGAGGGCACAAATGAGTGTTCACAATTGGAAGAGAGCTCCATTTTATGGAGCATAAGTAATAATTGAACAAAGTGTTTCGTATTGACAGCACCGTACTGTCATGTATCTTTTCAGAGACAAAGGTACTTTCCAGAGTGTCTTCACATGTCAATGTCTCAGAAAATGTGTTACATTTAGTGAAATAATGGGTCAAAAAAAAAGAAGAAATCGCTGTCATAAATGATGGCAGGCACTTTTTACTGAAATACTGGTAGTTATACAGTCTTGACATGAATAATTGGATGTGTCATGTGTGAAGCTACCTAGAAATAAAATAGAGGTCATAAAATGTAAAGACATGATAGGATGCATTTATAACAGCATAAACCAAGCTGGCATTTTAATGTCTTAAGCCAGCCCATTTGCTATCCTTGGCCATTGATCTTGGCCGAGGAAGTTCTATGCCAAATTTAAACACATTTTGGAGATAGAGCCATATGATGAGAAAGTGATAGGATTAGGTTTTGTTAAAAATATTCTCCTTTTAACTGTTGCAATTACAGCCCAGTAGGAGCACTGGAGGCTGGTTGTGGTGTGTCTTTACAAATGTTCCTCAGAAATGCTGAGCTCACTTTCAGAGCAGGTGACTTTCTGGTGAAATTCGCCCTGAAAATTGTGATTGCAGCTGACACAGAAGAATGTTTCTCAATAGACACGAGAGAATTTAGCTTAGTGTTTGCTCCACGGGATGATTTGAGAGAGTGGCTTTGGGGAAAGATAGTACAGCTTGGGAGTTCCTGTTTGGGAATTCATGATTTAATGAATTCCTCTGAAGACGTAGGAAAAAGTGAGTGGGAGAGGCACTGACTCCAAAGAACAAGCTCCAAATCTCATTAATTTCGATTGGCTGTATAGGTAGTTCTAATTACCATGCTTGAACTGAGATTCAATATAACACAGAAATAAAATAAGTAATGATGACTACCTAAGTACTCACTGCAATGGCATCACCCTCCACTCCTCCAGTTTCTCCAGCTAGAGCTGAACACAGGAACCCCATGCTTAAAAAAACAAAAAAAGCCAAGAAAGAGGGCAAAAAAATCCTGATTCCATGGGATTCCCAGCATGCGTGTGTGGGGTGTTTTTTTAGAACACTTGAGTAGCAGAAGAATTGGCCACGTGTTGTCATCCTCGTGGCTGTGGCTTGCTGTGTGTCCAAAGTCTTATGGAAGTGGAAATCTTTCATGTCTTCTGTCTTTAATGCAGTTTTACTTGGAATTTGATTTGGAATGTGATTTTCAGAAGAGAAGTCTCTAAAAATGAAATTTTCCCAATCTGTTAAGAAGATGATGTCAATATTGGTGTGGCTAATTGAAGCCAACACTCCTGGCATGGGTGTGCTTCTGGATTAGTATCTGTCCATGTGTGTTTGAAACTCTTAGGAAACATCCAAACCTGATGAGGTGGGATGAAGGCTGATTTATTGATGGGCATCATTACCTCAGCTGGATTTAAGGGAGAGGAACTGACTGCAGAGAACAAGGAAATATTGGGGATAATTAGTCCTGTACTAACCCAGGAAAGGATGGAGGTTGGAGTGGTGTCTGGGTGAGGTTTAGCATGCAACCTGCAAAAAACACTGAGCTGCTGAGCATCATTTTTCTCATGCCATCATTTATTGAGAACCTCTTGAGACATCAAGATTTGTGCCAGTGCTGTTCATACATGATCCCCTCTGTCTTCTGAACAAGAATATTCAGAGGCTGTGAGGCTTATATCCAAAAGGCTCTGTGTTCACAATGAGGAAAATACTCAGTGGATGCAGCTACAGATTTATTCTAATGTAGATAAACTTGTACCATTGGATAGAAACATGAGCTTCCATGAAAAAACAGAGTGATGCTCTACCCTTCACATCAACTTCTTTTTTTTGTGTAAAAAGAACATTTAGATAAATTGTTGCCCTTTCCAACTAGAAGATAGCTGGTAGAAGACAATCTCGCCAAAATTATGTCTCAGCTGGAAGGAAGGATGAATTTGTTTTGTGTAGCGCTGGGGAAAGGTCCTCAGAAATGTTCAAGGAGTCAGTTATCAGAGTGGTAAATGAGATCTCGAGAGGCAGAGCTCATCAGTGTGCAGTGACAGGGAAGTGGGAAGGAGAGAGGCTGCATCAGGGCTGGGTGTTTGTGTTCCTGATGGAAAAGTGCAAATCATTTCCTTCCCTTCTGCTGCTGTCATGGTCCACCACTTCAGTCCATTTTCACCTTGCTGAGGGATTCTGAATGGGCCTTCCTGCTCTGGCACCTAATTAATCTCTCACAAGCCTGTTCTTGCAGCCTGGCTGCCTGGGATGCTCCAGATCCTGCATCAGTGCCTGATGAACAAAATATCCTTTTTTCCTTTGCCTCCCTTCCTTTTCCTGTGTGCTTTCACCCCAAGCCCAGTCAAGCAGGTTGAAGAGATTGTTCTTCCCCAGCCTTTGAAGAGGGCAGAGACACACGCTGTTATTACAGGGAAGTATCCCTTTTCTTCCAGTGGAACCACTCTCACACTGTGGGATGGAAAGCTGTGTGTGTTTTCAAAAATGCAAAGTGCCCACAAAAACAAATGCAGCAGGATTTTCCTTGCCAGAATCCGTTCAGGAGCTCCAAGCCTTTACATTGGAACACACAAGCTGGAAATGACTGGGTACCTTTAAAAAATGGCCTACCTGGGCACAAATAAAAGTGTAAGATCTGAGATGGAAAAGCCATATTTGTGGTGTAAAACATTGCCATGAGACTATGAGACAAAAGAATTATTTTATTGATGTTATTTTACTGTCGTATATCAAGAGATGGTGAATATCAGATACCTCGTGCACCGAGTTCTAACAGCCAAACACTTTATGTCTGGTTTAAAATGAGGCCCTGTGACAAAATAACACATGCAGGCCATATAACAGATAACACTGGCTGGTGTAATGTATTATCTATAATAGAAAAACATAGATTCTGTAAAATGATACCAGTGGAATCTAATATTTCTTTGAAATCTATTTGCTGGATAATATTTCTCCTCAGAAGCTACTCATCTCCCTTCTGCTCTGCCTTTGTGTGGACAGGCTGGGTGTTCAGCACAGGATATCATTGCAGTCTGGCAGGTGGAAAAGCACTAAAACAGATCTGAGGGGTCCCTGTGTTAGACCAGAGCTCAGGGGAGCCCATCCCAACCTTTCCTCTCACTGCAGACACCGATCTCCTGTGCTGCTGCTACAGAGCTCTGAGATCTTCTGGGGAC
Source organism: Prinia subflava (assembly GCF_021018805.1). Taxonomy (NCBI): domain Eukaryota; kingdom Metazoa; phylum Chordata; class Aves; order Passeriformes; family Cisticolidae; genus Prinia; species Prinia subflava. Next base: position 8,227,303 of record NC_086252.1, on the reverse strand, counting down.
ACACAGGCGGGGGGGAAAAAGGAAGAAAAATCACATCTTTAATTCCCCCCTGCCGACAGCTTCCTTCATAAATATTGTAAAAAGTTTCTCTGTTAAGAGCCACCCAGTAATGTAATTTGCAAGCCCCGGTGATGTATTCAGCAGCCAGCTCTGGGGAGGTGTGTTTCTACTGTCAGAAGCACATGAGCAGGGAATAAAATTCGGAGCTCTCGCTGAAAGCTGCAGTAATTTATGGGGAGTTGTTGGCTTTTATTTTTTTCATACTATTTTTGACTCAGCTGAACAAAGAGGATAGAACTGCTACTGAGTTTACATTGATTAGTTTTTTCTACAATGTGCTCCCCTACCTGTGTGTTTTCACAGGATGTAACAATACAAATCCTGCACGTTTAAATTTTCTGTATATCGAGAGAGATCATGGGGTGATGTCCTTGTTTAATAATGAGTGATGGATCCTGGATTATTTCAATCATCCCCCCTCTTGACATGCTCCTGAAGGAGTTAAGCCTTTGCCAGTTGGCTGAGTTTAAGTAATCCCAGATTTGTCTGTTTTGTCTGGATGGGGCGTCCTTGGGCTCTTCCTTCTCTTCTCCTCGGCTCCAGTTTAAGGAATGTTCTGCTCTGTGTGTACACAGAAGCCAAAGCAAAAGTCAAAAAGCTTTCATGAGATTACAGCTGTAGAGCCAAGGTCAGGCTGTTTGGTGAGAGAACTGAGCCTCCACAGCGGTGTCATGGTGGTTGTGTCCAGTTTCCTACAAAGGGAAAAGCTGGAGTTCTGTCTGTGTCGGGTCCATCCCCTCAGCGGAGAAGGACCAGCAGTGTTGTCTCAGAAGTTGACTCACTCAAAGGAAACAAAGCAAAGAGGTGACAAAGCCAGCCCAAAAGCTCCAGGGGGTTACTCCTGAGCTGCTCAGCTAGAGGAAGGTGCAGAGGCTGGGTGTCTGCAGCCTTGAAAGAGCTTTCAGAACCACTTCACTGGTAATTCCATCTGAACTTCAGTTCATGATGAGCACCTCGACTCTTGGGGTGCACCTCTGTTCCCTCACCTCTGCTTTGAGAACTTGGAGCTTACAGTGGCCACTGATGTGTTCATCCATAGCCAGAGACCTTTCCTTCAGGGAAAAGGGGTTTAGGTGTCCACAAGGACAAGACTTTACCTCAGGAAAGAGCTCCCAGGCATCACTTGCTTTCTCTAAGCCTTTGTGAGGACCTCGAGAGGAAAACCAGGTTGCCAGCACTCACTGGCTTTCTTCAGGGTGCACGTGGGCACAGTCCAATAGATCTCTCATATCTCTCCTTTTTTCCCTTTGAAAAAAAGGAATTTGACATCTATAAAAAGGAAATGGTGCTGTCTCTACCCTACCTTTTATTCCTCGTTCACTTTCAGTTCAGTATCAACAAGGTCTGCACCAAAGCGGGAAGACAGAGTGGTGCTTTCATGGTTCCTCCTTAGGATTCAATCTTTTAAACCCCACTTCTCTTTTCTTTACACCTTCCTGCTCCAGCTTGCATTCCTGGGAAGCAAACACCGGTGGCTTGGGTTTTGTAACAGTGCTTGGGTGAGGAATCGCTGTCAGTGATCATTTTTCCAGACAGTAGCTGGGGAGATGCATGAAATGTGTTCTTCATTCCCCTGAAGCTGTCTGTTGTCACCCCGAGGGGAGGGTGCTGCATTGCTGTTCTCTGGTGTTGCAGTGAGAGGTGCAGACACACCCTGCGTGGCCATGAGGACTCCGTCAACAGCGTCGAGTTCCTGCCCTTCTCCAGCACCGTCCTCACCAGCTCTGCTGACAGGACCTTGTCTCTCTGGGACGTCAGAACGGTAAGCAGGCCTTGCCTGGGCCTCTCCTCAATTTGGAAAGTGGCACACAGTGACATGAGAAAAATGAAACCCAGTGTGAAATCAAAATAGAAAGTATAGGTGATGAGCCAGGAAAATATTCACTAACCCACTTGTTATCTTCTGACCAAAAATGTCACCGTATCACACTGCCTTGAGAAGGGATCTGCCTCCCCTCCTGCAGAACTCTGCTGATTCCTCATGGAACACGCATTATTTTCATCACTGCAGGTCGTGACAGAAGCTCTGCATCCCTTCCTTTGTTCTTCTCTATCTTTTTTCTTTGGAATAGGTAAAAAATGGATTGAGTACACTGGAGAGTGTATTTGTCCCTGCTGCTTTGCAAACCCAATATGCAAATCCTCTTCAAGCAGAACACAACGACAAGCCAAGAGGAATTTTTTTCCTCTTTCATCAGAAAATCTAATAATTATTGCTGTTTCTGTGGTATGGAGCAACTTCTGAGGTTCTCAGATTATTCCTTCAGTTGGCGTTACAGGCACTCTGCATTCCTCAGGCAGTGTAAAGGTGCAGGATCCCAGCCTGGAATGGAGAAGGGATTTGAGGAGAAGCAGGCAGAGCTCTTGCTGTGGATTAAATGGTGTTGTCAGCAGAGCTAGACAAACACAGGCTGGGAAAGACTGCCATGGAAATGACAGTGGAATACTTGAGATGCTCATTTAGGCAGTTTCTATTTATGGATCACAGAAACAGACTGAAGAGAAGGTCATTTAGTAATAATAATAGTATTCCTGGTCAGAAAGCACAATGAGTTAAAATGAAACTAGTCAAGACTCATTATTCCTAAATGCATTGGTGTGTAGGAATATTTGATACCCAAATATGAATAATTCAAAAAGAGGAAAAAAAATTATTGAAATACAAACAAAAGTGAAATGCCTAATGGAAAAATAGATTTCTGCTTTGTTTCGTTTTCAATAACTCCTGCAAGGAACTTTATCTTGCAAATATCTCAGTAATCTCCTGCTCATAGCAAATTAACAAAGTCATCAAGGAGTTTTCCTTTGACAAACATAAGGAAAAAGCCTCTATATTTGCTCACGAATACTGTTTTTTTCAGCTTTGGGTAATTTTGCTAAGATAGGACAGACCTTTTGTGAAAAGAGAACATTATAGATGGCATTTTGTTGTGTGTTTATGCTGTTAAATTTTTCCCACATCTAGAAATCTTGCAGGCTTGGATAAATGCCCACAGTGGAACCTCACTTGAGGTGGTGAAACCCCTGTGAAGATGCCACCTCCCTCTAAATGCTGCTTGATATTCGATATTCCCTCCAGAAAGGAGAGGAATTATTTTGTCCCATTAATTTGGAATAGGGTATCTTCTCACCACTGAGCTGGATTAGCATTAAGGAGTACACTTAAGATACTTTCAATGAAACTGAGAAAACAAACGAGTTTGTTTTCTCATAAATCAGATTCCTATTGCTAATCACATCTTGCTCTTCAATCATTAAGTGCAGTCAGCTCGTTATTATTAAAGAGAATGGATACAGAGAACTGTAAGTCAGAGCAGTGTAAGTTGAATGGACGATGAGCTTGGATTTGGGGCAAGATGGAACATAAATTTTTGTCATTTAAGCTGGAACTCTAATGCAGCCTGCAGACTTTGGACACGCAGGGTGTTGCTTTTTCCTCTTTTTTTTTATTTTTTCTGGATAGCAGAAAGTAAGATCAGTGGTTTAAAAAAAACCTTCATCACATTACCTCTAATTTTAAACCTAAGGGATGTGTTGCCTATGGGAAGGTGAGAACAGAGAGAGATGAATTGTCCTTGTGGCTCTCACCAAACACTGAGGGAGAATTATGGATTTGGTGTTGGATTGGGGCAGGAACCACGCAGTAGATCAGATGTGGAGACCAGGCTGCAGATCTCTGGTGGGAAGTTCCTGCCAGTGAAGCTGATGGCTCTGGTGCCGAGATAAACTGTGGAATTTATTCCTCCTTGTGCCAGTTTCATAGAAAGACAAGCGTGCTCTGGCTTTTCAGCAGACACATCAGGGGAAGCATCTCCACTCCTGAATTGCAAAGTGTGTCCAGTGATGAGTGTGAGAGGTGCAAAGGAGCCCGTGACCCCTGAGTTCAAGTTCCCCTGCCTGGGTTAATTCCTCCCACAAGGAGGGACCTGCCCCTCCTCTGCATCTCCTCTCGAGCCATTTCTTGAGGCATTACATTTCTCTCAACACCATCTGAGCCAAGCTTGAGCCTCTGCTCTTTTTTCAGACAGATGAGATACCAAATACTTATACACTTAAATAATTAAATAGAAGGGAAGAAAAAAATTCTCACATTTTTCACTCTACGTGTTTGAAACTTATTGATTTAGTAACTATCTCGTCTGCTTTCTGATTTTTGAAATGTCAGGTTCTATAACTGGATATTTCATTTTTGAAAACGTTGTGGAGAGACTGTCATTTAAAAGGCAGCTTTCAGTAGTAATGTGTCCAGCAAGGATTTGGGAGGAATTCTGTGTGTCCTTAGCAGGACAGGCCCATTCACATCAGTGACACTGTTCTTGTGAACAAAGAGCTCTGTGAAAAGTCACAGTCATGCAATGCCCTGTTTCTATTTGATTGTGTGAAATACAAGCATTTGAGAGACTGTTTGATAATTCGTATATAATTCCATTTTGCTGCTGATGCTCAAGTTTAATATTTTAATTATCTGGGATATGTGTCTTTATGCAGTGCAGCTCAGTAATTTAAGGTGAGACCTGATTTTCTGCTTACCATTTGCAGAGGATTTCTGCATAACACAAATAAAAGCATTCCATTCCCATCCCTCTGTCAAACTAATACCTTCATTCAGGGAGGAAGGCATCAAGGATGTCAACTTTTTCCTGGTTGGCTCAAGGATGACTCGAGCAGGGGTAGGGCAGCAGAACAGTGACCAGATGCCAATTCTGGCTCTGCACATCAAATTGTGTCCTTGTCAGTAATTTGTGGGCTGAACAGCAGAATTAAAAGTTTGAGGCTCCAAGGTAACGTGGTCCTTGATGAATAATGCAGGCACCAATCTCATAGGAAAAAGGAGAAAAACAGAATGAAATTGCCCAAAATCCTGCCTGAACAGCAGCAAGAAGTTCCCAGTAAAAACCTGGCTCTGGCTATTTTCCTCCTCAGAGACTCTGCAGCTTCCCAGAGCGAGGGAGAGCAGTGGGAACGCAGGCAGAGCCTCCTTTTGGGCTCCTGCAGGGATATCTGTGCGTGGATTTGGGGACACTGGATCTCCCAGCCCCTGGGAATGGTTCCTGATCATCCAGCAGGGCAGGCTGGGGCTCTGGGGCTGCTCCACACCCACAGGAATTCATTAGGAAGGAATGAGGAAGAGCCAGGAAAGAGGGAAGAGGCTGCTGGGGGCTTCTGCAGGGCACGGTTCTGTCTTGAGACATGGCTTTGGATAAAAGAGGTTCTCAGGCACAATCCCCCTCAATTCCCCACACAGTCAGGGGTGTGGGAACAGCAGGGAAACCCAAAGGGATGTCCCACCTTGGCAGGAGAAGCAGCAACACCCATCCAGCCCAGCACAGAGCTCTGGGGAGCCTTAGATCGAGGTTCTGCCTGCTCTGCTCTCCCTTGGCTTTTCAAAGCCCAAAATGATCCATCCTAAGAAACAGCAGAGTGAACCCCAACAGTCTGGGGGTGCCCATCTGCATTTTTTCCCTCGTGAAAGGGCCCTGGCTGAAGGCACAGGGGTCTTTTGAGGACAGTGGCCATTTCCAAGGGCTTTTCACTCTGTGTCCTAGCAGAGAATAAATAAATCCACGCACAGGGCAGTGTCTGAGCTGTTGGCTGAGGTTTCCAGCTGTGCTGCAGCATTTTAATGACGAGCGCTTGGCTGCCTGTGTGTTTCATATGGATGTAGAATAATTACAAGGATGCTGATCTAGGCTGCAGCCTTGTAATTTTTTTCCCTCACAATACAGCCCATCCTCTCCCACCCTGGGATGTCTTTGGCCTGGGACAGCCTTGCTGTGGTTCCTGTTGCAGATCAAAGTTGGTTAACTTTTGGTAAAATTCAGAGAAATTGTTCCAAACTTACAATTTCCTTAGATACCCTTCAAAATTTATTTTCTTCTAATGAAATTACCTTTTAGGCCACTTATTTTCCAGTGTTTATTTTATCACTATTTGGTGATTTCTAAATTAGTCATTCCCTTACATATCCTGTTGTAGTTTTGTTTCTTCCAGTGCAATATAAACTAGCTTGTAGATGTTTTGCTTTTCAATCTGGATTTTGTCAGAACCTTTTTTCAATAGACTTCAAGCAGGTGGGAATACCCAGATCTTTTTTGAGTCTGTCTGTCTGGGGTTGGGGTTTTTTTTTGCCTGTGTCCCTTTGGAATGGTCATTCATGAGGCAAATTCAGGAAAAGTGACAATTTAAGGATCAGGTGTATGAGAGAAGCACTAAGCAGCCAAAAGGAAGTGATTTTGCAAAGCAGTCTGGTTGTCTTTATAATTTTTAGCCTATTCCAGTTGATTTATCCCCAAGTAAACACCTTAGGCACAAAATTATCAGTCAGAATCTCCTCGGAGTATTGGATTTGTCAGTTTTATTTGAACCCTTTTGAACTCCTGAGGAGTGAATTCATGAGCTGAGTGGATAGACAGGATGGGTCATTTAAAAAACCTTTGACAGGCAGTTTAAAGTCCAAATCAATCCTCTTCAAAAGTAGGTCAAAGATTGAAGTTGTCAGTGTTGGAGACGAAGAGTTCTTCCATGCAAACTCCAAATCTCCCGGTGCAATTGAATTATGTTGCTGTAAATAAGGGATGAGCAGGGATAAGTCCAGTTCCTGGCATGAAGTGTAACAAATTCTGTGTTCCTAATTCTGTGCGTTTGTAAACAATGGGTTCATGGTTTAAAACTCCCTGTCTTAACATGAAAAGGAATTTGAGTCACAGTGAAATATGAAAATCAAGAACAAATAGTTATGAATACAGATTATGCTTTCTCCCAGAAGCAGTATCACAAAAGACACAGGGAAAATTCGAAAACGTTTATATTAAATCTGTTTGGGATACTTTCCTAGAGACTTAGTGCCATTTTTTAAAAAAGCAGACGTAGGGGTGAGCAAAAAAAGTCAAGATTGCTTTCTAATAAAGAAAAACAATTAGGAAAAAAACCCCCTTGATTTGGTCAATGTAGTTCTTAAAAATGCAACATTCTGACTTTATATCAAAACAACTTCCGTGAAAAAGGCAGATTGCAATAAAATATTTCAAATAATGAATGTATAAATGCAATTTGGATCAGCTGACAGAGATGCAAGCAAGAAAATATCCAAAGTTCTCGTTCTGCTGTGATTTTATTTCTTCCTGAGAGGCAGGAAAACCACTGCCCTTCAAACTGTGCGTGGCTGCTGTCCCCAGGATCACCCTCACACTGGAACTCTGTCCTTCCCTTTCCTGAGGATCATCTCTACTTCAACAGAGCCACATCTGTCACTGTGGGAGGATTTATTTCAGACTGCTCCCCACACCCTGACCAACAGGGTGTCAGGTTTGCATTCTGACTCTGTCACTGGTCCTTTATACTATTGGTTTAATATTTTATTTTATTAATTATTGTATTATTTTATTTTATTAATTATTTTAAATTTTTAATTGTTTTATTATTTCTTAATTATATTTTTATTATATATTGTTTATTTTAAATTATTTTTTAAATTTTGTTTCATTTTTTTATTTTATTTTTGGGGTTTTTGGGGGTTTTTTTTTGGTGGGGGTTTTTTGTGGGTTTTTTTTGGTTTTTGGGGGTTTATTTTGGGGTTTATTTTGGTTTTGGGGTTTTGTTTGTTTTGTTGGGGTTTTTTGTTTTATTTTATTTATTTTATTTATTTTTTATTCTTTTATTTATTTATTTATTATTTTTATCGGTTTATTTTATTTTAATTTTTTATTTTATATTTTATTTTAGTTTTTACAAACTTGCACGGGTAGCCAGAGAGAGGCAGTGGAAGAAAGAGAGGCATTAACTCCCCACCCATGGAGGCAGATTTCATCTGTTTTCACTTGCTGCTTGTCTTTGAATTAGTAACACTAAGAGATCTATACACAGATAAATTGAACTATTGGAAGTCTGGCCACGGGTTCCAGTAACCCCCGTGTGGCTCCTGGCACGGGGGCTGGGGGAGCACAGAGTGAAATGAAAATGAGGGGATGGAGGGAGGGGGTCAGGCTGTGCTCCTGCATGGGCAGGTGCAGGACTGACCCGAATCTGAACCTCTTCCCGTTCCCTGTGTCCATCCATGATGCGTGGGCAGGAGATATTGCAGGAAGAAGGAGTTTGATTTCTGTGTCACCAATGTCACTTGGAAACAAAATGGGAGTAAAGCTCTTTCAAAGGCTTTGGGAAAGGCCTGGCTGTAGAATAACATTTGCATTGACTTCTCCGACCTAAAACTCTAATTAAATTATTGATTATGAAGCTGGCTGCTTTCTTAATAGTTCCTAATGTAACAATTAAACCAAAGTAAGTAATTAAAAATGAAAAGATTGGTCCACAAGTACAATCTTCAAAAGGTCATTTTCAATTTAATCGCTTTTTTGAAACAGGTAGGAATAAAACAAATGAGTCATTAGCAAAAAAGCAATTTGGTGTGTGCATGTGTGTAATAATGTGTCTACCAGGTGACCACTGACCACACAATACCGAAATTAATTTAAAGTAATGGCTAAATTTACTTAGTTGATATTATATTAACACGTCTCTTCCAGACCAGACCTCTGGGGTGTGAAGTGCGGTAAGAATTAGAAAACTGTAGCATGTTTCTGCTCAGGGCAGAAGCCAGAAACATCAGCCAAAGAGCACAAAATTTCACTGGAACTATTATATTATTGTTTAATGTCAGACACAATGCTTTGTACTAAAGCAGGCATTTATTTTATTATTATTTTATAGGTGTAAGAAGTAAGGGTTTAGATGCCAGTCAGGTCAGTCCATGGATTTTTACAGGTGTGAGAGGTGGCAGGGAGGAGAGCACGAAGGTGTTTTCCAGAAAAATTTCAAAAAGGCCTCCTGGCACTGCTGGATAGCGATTGCTGCGCTGGCTGCAGTTGGATTCTGCTTCAGCACATCTGCTCCAAACCAAACCCTCCTCCTGCTGAGGCAGTGGGGAGGGAATTCCTGTTCAGCTCAGGTTGTAACAGAACTGGATAAATCTGTGAGTCTGAAGTTAAACACCACGCTGACTGTGGCTACACATTCTCAGAAAGATCTACTAAAACCCAAACAAACTCCAGATCTTTCAAATTAATTTCCTTTCCTCTAACAATAATGTGAAGAATTCATTTTCAATGATGAGGTTTTCAGTTTGGTAAAAACTGAATCAAAGTATTGGTGATGATTGGATGTGTTTGTACAGGTTACTCCCTTTTAACTGCTTGTGGATACATTTGTTCCTACTCTGGCTGCCCACAGGGCTTCAGGTCCTTTTCCATAAGAGCAACCAGATGCTGCCTGGGAATTGTTTGAATGAAAAGCAGGCAGAGCTTTTGGGATGACTTCAGCCGTCTTGTGTTCAGACACATGGAATTTTGGACCTTGTAAGGTATTTACATAAAAATATCTTCTTGTTGCTTCAAGAAAGCTTGAGCAGTCAGTTTTGTGGTGTGCAGAGTAGCTGAGGGCCTGGTTTTGCAGGAGAAGCTGCCAGATTGGTTTTGGGTAGAGCACCCCACGTTGCACTGACGGCTGGTGAAGGTTTCCAGTGGGAATTCCGACTTCAAACCTTGCCCAAAGGATGGAATTTTGGTGGTGCATATTCAGTGTACAGCAGCTGCCAGGCTCTCCCAGGTGTTAAACAGTTCTGTGCTGTGACCCTGGAGGCAGCAGCACGGGGAGGTGTTGTTCACATGCTAAAGTGAACAACAAGGCCAAAATGCAGCCCTTTGGTTACAGCTGGAGGCCTCTGGCACATCCAGAAGCAGGATTAGTAGTTGAGGATGTTTTGTGTGAAGAGGCAGCTGGTGGGTTTATTGCAATGCAGATTTGGAATTTAGGAGGTGGTCATTGCCTTCCTCACAGCCCCAGGGATTTGCATGTGAGTGGCAGGTACATCACCAGATCACTTCACCTCTCTGGCATCTCCCCTTTCACCCGTGGGCTGCTGCAGCATTGGGCATGAGAAAAGCACATTAAAAAGTGAGATCTTGCCTTGTCAGTGTGCTGTACTAACAACATATAAATCACAGAATACACTGAGTTGGAAGGGACCTCCAAGGAGCATCAAGAGGTTTCTGATATTCTAAAATACAACAGTTCTGTCTTTCTGGAGTCTTCTTCTCCACTCGTGTTTTTAGGTTGTTCTGTAGAAAGGATTGATTTGATCAAATGAGAGGCAAACCTGATTGCTGAAGTGGTGGAGGTGGGATGAAGAATTGGGCAGGCGTCCTGAGAAGGAGCCTCAGGTGTTGAACAGTGTCAGCGTGGACTGGGGGACATTGGCTGCTGGAGAGGAGACCCAGCGAGGAGCATTTGTGTTGTTCAGTTGTATTTAAAAGGAGACAATTCCTCCAGGAGACCATCCTGGTGGGATTCCCCATCGCCCATAGGAATGGGAGCACGTGTCCATGTGCTGCATTGCGGGTGAGGTGGGGTCATGGCACTGGAACCAGAAGTGACTCTGTGGAGAACTGTCCCCTCTGGTGTCCTGAGAGCCCCGAGTGGCCTCACTCAGCAGCAGAACCCACTGCTAATTGCATGCTGAAATGTATGGGAGGCAATGGAAAGACACCTGGGCCCATCTGGAATTGCCCATCAAGGAGACAATGTTCCAGTCAGAGGAGTGACTTGCTGTGTCACTGCAGGGGACAGTCAGGTTTTCTTGCACTGTGACATTTGCCAGGCTCTTCAGCTGACACAGGCTTCTCCTCTGAGTACCCTGAGGTGGCTCACACAATTCCCCCTGTGTGTTTTTGTTGCCCGGAACGCAAAATCAACAACGCGGAGGCAGAGGTCTGCAGTGAAAAGCTGCTCCCCAGAAAAGGGACCCAGCCTGTTTATTTCTTTTCCTTTTATAATTTTGTGGGTCTGGTAGCAGATTGGCTTCTGGGGTTACTACCCCTTCACCCCACTGGCCAGACCAGCTGTCAACCAACATTATTTTCAGGCTAGAAATATGTAAGCAAAGGACAGTGAACAAAAACAAGAAAGGCTGTTTATGTTCCAAAGTGTGAGACAGTGAAAAACCAACCCTTAATATTGTACAGTAACTAAAGAACTGACTCCATCTTATAAGTAAGTAGAAGGCTTTAAAAAATCTCAGAAAAACCAGGGCAACATTTTTTTTCCTCCTGTATATAACTGGCATCTCCTTTATTTTCTTGAAACAATTAGACATAACTCAAAGACACACATTTCTCAGGGCAGTCAGCATGCAATTGCTCATCCCTGCCATAAATTCCAGCGTCCCAAACTATCCCATGGCAAATCCAACTGGGAGTGCACTAATCCCCTCACAAAAGTTGTGTTTGGATGGTTTGTGTCCTGCTCTCCTGTCAGGCTGAGGTCTGTGAGCCTCTTTTCAGGAGAGCAGTCCCAAAGCCCCTCTTGAGTGCGGGGTAATTGCAGACCTCGAGCAGAAGAAGCATCCTCAGCAGCAGCATCGTTGTCTCTCAAGTTCAGATTTCTGGCAATGTTCACTGTGGCACTACTGAAATTAATTGTTCACGACTCAAAGTGTCCTGGCACCAACACAGGCAGAATGAGGCGCTGCCAAAAAGGTACCACCAGTGGATGCCCTGGGAACCAGCTGTTCCCACTCTGCTCTGCGTGGTTTTCAGGACAGAAAGAATTTACTGGCAAAGCCTGGCTTTACAGTTTATTTAGCTCCTCATTTTCTCTAAAAATAAAGATGCAATTATGGCATTCCTGGTTTCCCTCTTCTGTGGCTCAAGCCCAGCTTCTCTGCCTCCAAGGGGGTTTCAGGCCAGTGTTTTGCAATGATAGTATTTTACACGCCAGTCCCTTACTCAGCTGATTGTTTCTTTCCCCTCAGAAAGCGTTCTATAGAGAAGTAATAATATTTCAAAAATAAGACATCACACTCCCACTTCCATTGGAAGCACTGGGACAAAGCTGGTGGGCAAAAAGCAGGAATGGTCAGGACGTGTGCCAAGGCTGTGCCAGCTCCATCCAGTGGTGCCATGCAGCTGCTTTTACTGGAGAGTGAGGTGGGAAAGTCAGTGCATTTGGAAATGCAGGGAGAATTTATTTGGCCCAGTTAAAGTGCAGATAAGTGTCAGTTGTATTTGTGTGAGTGTAGTTGGAGTTTATGAAAAGTCAGGTTCGTAGGAAATGGGACAGGCAATGCAAGATATTGTGAGGGGAAAAAAGTTAAGCTGTTTTATTCTGGGAAAAATGTGTAGCATGTTTGAATAATTTTGCTTTAGGGGCAGATATTTTGGTGAAATTGGGTCCCTCTAAAACCTTTCTTTTTCTAATCTAGAAAATGGAATTTGCAAGAACTGCTATGAATTTGCAGAGTATTCTTTTTTTCTTTTTTTTTAATTCGAAAATTCTCTTTTTCTGGAGGAAAATGCACATACTGCTTTTAATTAGACCCTGGTGTTCCCAGTGGAGTGTGACTTGCTGTAAAGGAGAGTTAAACAACTGCCACACACCTGCAAGAGTGTGTGTCTGCAAACACGGGGCTGCACACCTTTTCTAGATCCATCCTTCTACCCCAGAAACACACAGGAGCAGTCAGGAGTGAATATTTGTATGAAATCTGAAACAACAAAGACATTACTGGGCACTGATGAGAGCTAAGAAGGCAGTAAATTGTGTGTACTGGTGCAATGTTCAAAATTGGGCTGGGTTTGTGGTGACAGCCCCCATCTGCTGTCTGACTTAGCACTTTTGAGAGTTTGGTTATTAAACAAATTAATGGAGCAATTTACATTTCTTACTCACTCAACATTAGCGAGTGGATTGCGTTTCTTAATTAGCATGTGAGGAAATGGATAATAAAGCTTTTCCCAAAAAATATGTGTCGCCGATTCTCACACCTTGCTCCAAATTTTCTCATTTTTTAACCTGCCACAATGAAATAAATGTCTGCTGGGGGTATGAAAAAAGTAATTCTTTCTGCTTTAACTTCCTCTTAATTAACTTTTAATGTGTGTTGTTACTGAGGGATCATTCCTTAATACTAAAACAGAAAAGACAGATTTAAATGATTTAGGTAAACATCTGCTGAACACAGGGGCATCAAATTACGGATTGGGAAAAACAGTGGCTCTCTGCCAGCATTCACACACCAAAAAAAAGCCACAAAAATTGTTTCCCATTTCTGTAAATCTTCTTCCCTCGTGTATATGAGCTTTGAGGAAGTGATCAATTCTTTAGGAACAGGTAACATGGATTGCAAATGGTGCTTACATATATATAAAAATATAAAAATATATAAATATATAAATATATATAAAAATATATAAAAATATAAATATATATAAATAATATGAACTTCCTGAATAACACTGCTCTATAAGCATCACCAAAGCAGCAGGGATTTTGATAGAGGACATCTTTCAGGTATAAAATTCAATGTTTTGACTTGTTCTGGAGCAGCCCTCCTTTCCTTAATTTAAGGCCAAGAAAGGGAAGAGTTCCATAGTTTCTGCCTACCTGAGTATAAAAAGTTAATCCATACTGGTGGTAAATAACTCTGTTTAGATAAATTGGTTCTGTCTTTAGCAATTTAGAACAATCTTCATAAGTAATGTGCAGTGAGAGGACCTTAAAATAATTGCCTGCTATTTATTTCCAGCAATATTCAACTTCAGAAATGGCATAAGAAAAAGAAATATTTCGTGGCAATCTCAAGATTTCCAATAGTTGAATCAATACAGCAAACACAATACAGTTTTCCAAATAATTACAGAGGCTAAGGATATGTTACAGACCTAAACAAAAAAATCGCTCCTAACATGGTTAGAATATTATCTGATGGAGGAGAATTTAATCATAAAAACCTGATTGATCCAATTATTTCTCTGGAAACATCTTTATTTTGCAAGCCTCTGTCAGATGCTGGGTAGCATCCCAGAGGAAGTGTTCTCCTTCCCAGAGGGGAGCAGGGAGGGCTCAGAGCAGATGCCCAGGAAGGGTTTCTGGGGTGGGCAGAGCTCAGAGCTGACTGGAGCTGGTCCTCTCAACACTTTTAGCCAGGAACAGAAGCAGAATTGGAACTTGGATCCCATATCTTGTGTCAGGATGTGTGAAATGGGTCACTGGGGCACCCCCCATGAGCCGTGTCCTGCCAGCTGCAAGATTGGGATGATTTGGGTCAGCAGGAAAAGTCAACAGGTTGAAAAGTTCCTGAGGAGAACTCCGTTCTGCAAAACCAGACTGTGGTGTCTGCAGAGTTTTGGATATGCCCCTTTGAGAATTTTGATCTGTTTTTCAGTTTTTAACAATATACTTACATCTTAACTTATTAATATTTTAGAATGGAAAAGTTTCTTTGATTCAGTAAGCCTTAACTTTATAAATTTTACCAAATTCGTGTCTTATTTATTTAAACTGGCCTGTTCCTTGACCAGGTTTATTGGTAGAAGAGGTCTGTTTCCCACGTTGTCAGTTCTTGCTGACAACACTTCTCTTAATAACAGGATGCAAATTAAACCATGAGAGACAGCATTATGTGAGTAAAATCAGAGCTGGCTGCTCAGGGCTGTTCCCAGCTCTGGAGTGACAGTTCTGATTCCTTCTGGCTGCACCCACGAGGGCCCTGACAAAATTCCTGCCCTGCTGAAAGTGTCCCCCGAGTGAGGGGTGTCCCATTCCATGCTCTGAATTTTTCCTTATTGCACGGATCCTGCTGTGCCAAACCCCACGTAATGCTATGACCAAAAGCAGGCAGAGTGATCTGAGTGAGGGCTTCCAGACAATATAAATCAGGTAGACCTTGCTCCATCCTCTGTCAGTGTTACTGTCCCATTTTCAGGAGGGATCTGGGATGGAACAAGAGGGAAGATGACAGTGGAGAGTAGATAAATCACGTTATACTTCCCTCCCAGATAACTATGGATGGTGTAGGTTAAGAGAGAGAAAGATGATGGAAAGATAAAATCAAGGATAAACGAAAAATAAGTAGTAAGAGAGATCGATGTGAAAGCAAAGTAAGCAGTGGTGTCAAGAGAAAAACAGGGCATAAAAGAGCTTAAGGAAAGGAAACAGCTAACAAAAAATCAGGATCTATTATATATTTTTGGTATCTGTTTTCTGCTTGGAAGCTTCTACCAAATAAAAGGCTCAGTAATAGTGATTGATTTGTAATCTCTGGTGTCATTGCCCTCACTTCCCCCAAGGCCTTCTGGAGGCTGGCTGTTGAAAAGTATCAATTGCAGCAAAGAAATGGTTCCTGGCAAAAAGAGGGATTGGTAATCAATCCCCTTCCTTGCAGGCAGGGCTCTCCCTCCCATTGTATTTGCTGCCCGGTGTCCTGTCCACAAAAAGTCACCATGGTGGCCGGGGAGGACACAGGGATACCAGGATGGCAAATCCATCCTTCCATCGCTGCTGAGCCCACCAGGGCACGCTGAGGACAGACAGCCTGTCTGGAGTTCAGTAATTCAGTTGTTTTTCAGGGTGAACCAAAAATGGGGCAGCTTTTCAGGACTCGGGGTTCCCCCTGGGCGGGAGGTCCCTGGGGGTGATGTGCAGCAGGAGAAGTTTGTTGGCAGCAGGAGCTGCACTCGGGCTGCCCGGGGCACCTGGGGCAGGCTCCTGTGGCACTGCAGAAATCCCAAGGGTTTCTCTCTCTCCCACGTGCCCAAGGCACTGGGCAGACAGCACCCGGAGGAGGAACACGGAGTGTCTGCTCAGGGAGGGGTTTCACAGCAGTTGTGTCCTCAGGGAGCAGAAAGAGGCTGGGGGAGGAGGAGAACAAGCCCCAGACTAAAGTCCCAAAGCAGAAGAGCCTTGAACAACGTGCCAGAGCACCTGCAGCAAAAGAGGGAGCACATTCCCAGGTGTGAGCTCCTCCCTCCTCTTCCGGGGCCAAGGAACCAGGCAAGGGCCTTCAGCCAGAGCTGAGGAAGAGGAGGTGGAGGCAGAGGGTAGGAAGGCTGTCCTTGTACCCCGCTGTGATGCTCCAAGGTGGGATACAGGTGCTGAGCAGGTGGCCATGGAACCTTGGGAGGCTGGGGATGAGCCCATCCCACTGCCACCTGCCTTGGCAAAGCTCCTCTCGGCCCTCCTGCTGGGGATACAGCAGGAATAAATAAAAACACAAAAGAGGAATTACTAAAACTGTCCCTCGATAACCAAATGGTTGATCATAAATTGGAGTGTCTATGCAAATGAAGTAAATAATTAAAAACTCCAAGAACAGCACTGACTAGGTGGTTGATGGCTGGCAATTATGAACGCTGAATTTTTAATATGCATACATCTAAGGAGCCAGTAAAAATTAGCTCCTAGACTAATGGACTTGCCTTTCTTCCAAGGCAGAATTTTAATGAGAGCATTATTTATAGCTGAGACCAAGAACGAGCATTTTCTTGCTCAGTCTCATTTTTTCCTTGCTGGCACTTTATTCATTAACCTCTGAACTTCTCCAGAGAAGAATAATGCCCTACACAGTGGAGGGCAAAGATCACCCTGACCCCCTGAAATTAGTCACGGGTCAGGTATTGTTAGGAGAGTTACGTCTTCTAACAAATAACATTCATAAAACCCCGTCGGTGATGTGTCCTCGTTTCCTGCTGGTTTCTGGGTCATTTATCTGCAATTCAGCTCACTGAAGAGAAAATGAACAGAATGTGGTGTCTCGTAGTGCAGAGCTTCTTGTGCCATCTTGTCTTGTGCCGTGCAACACCATGAGATTTTGGAATTTTAATTGAAAGTTTGCAGAACTGGAATGCAAGTTATAGGTCATGTGCATTTTAAAGGGCTTTGCGTGCTTTCCTTTTGGGCTTCTTTTTGTTAAATATTTTTGTTATGTTAATTTTTTTCTAATTCGAGGAAAAACACTCTGCCTTTTGGTAATGAGTAATGCTCAGGCTTAAATTGAAAAGTACAAACCCAATGAAATTAGTGAAAGAGCTTTTCAGATCAAGAGATGACTCTGTGTGCTGCCCTAGTTGTGAGTGAGACAGGAAAGGAGAATGAGCAAAAATGACAATAGTACGTTGGGGGTTTGTAACCCAACCCAAATGAAAGCATTTTATCAAAGAAAGCACTTCCAGTTAAAAAAAAAAAACAAAACTTTTTTCCTTTGCCTTGTAAAACGACAAAGCTTAATTTGCTCTTCATTCTTTGCTATTCAAAATCATGCATTGAAAATGTTGACCTGCAAAGTTTTTTTAACAATGTTCTTGAACCTGGGTGTTCAGAGCCCAGAGCAGATCTCTGTATAAGAAATACCATTTAATTTGGAAGATGCCTGGACCTTGCTATGGAGCAGAGTTGTTGATGTGCATGTCTAATGCAGATTTTTTTTTTTTTAATTAATTTTAAACCTCTTTGGGTTTTGACAGTAATATCTGCCTTGAGCTATGTCTGTGTCTTAGGAAGTTGCCAGATCCGTGTCTGACTCAGGAACTATTTCATCTTGCTGGGGTAGGGGAGGGCTTGGGAATGTTGGTAACTTCCCATCCCCTTGAAGAGGATACAAAGTGAATGGACAACTGACTGCTTAAAATGACACCATACAAGCTGTCAGAATGCATTCCATGGATTTTTGATATGAATAGCAAGTTTGAACTGGAGACTAGGAAATAACAGTGGGGACAGCAGAATAACTGTTCAGGAAGAGAATTTTCCTTGCTTGTTGCTGATTTTGTATGGGACTGGGTGGGAAAAGTGGAGCAGATGTACCAAGACACAGCACTTCCCACGATGGCAGGTTGAACCCGGGACAGAAAAGAAGGTCTCTTGTCCAGTGTTACTTGAGTAGCCTGAAGGTGATGGGAAAATGAGAACCCTCAGCCAGGAATTCTCCCATCAGTTCCTGTGCTTGAAGCACATCAGGGCTGGTGACTCTGAGGGGAACATCCCCTGTGCAAAACCAGCCAAGGCAGGGAAAGTCTGAATGAACTGACCATGTGAAGTGCTCCTCTGGTTTTCCCCTCCCTGCCCTAGTCCTGGTGGAATAGCTCCAGGGTGTGTTTGTTTTCCATGTCTGAGCACAGAACTTCTCCCCTAAGCCTACTACACGTGCCTGAGCTGGCACTTGATTCCCAGTCTTTCTTCCCTGCTCTTGGATTTGCAGGTATTTCCTGCAAGTGTACTTGTTTCACTCCTTACACACAGCTCCACTGGAATTCCAGCTCTGCAAATCCTGGCCTTTTCCTCTAATGAAGGATGAGAGTGTCAGCATCTTTCATGACAGCTGCTGGAGAACTTTAGAAGACTAAACTCTGCAGGCTCTCCCTCACGTGATTCAGTTCAAATTCCTGTGCTTTCCTCAGGTTTTCAGCAGAAGCACCCCCAGCTCCCAAAGCTGTTGTTAGACACTGTGGGAGCCCTGTGGCTCTGGGAAGATCTCGGAGCCCCTTTTCCAGCCCTGGCTCTTCACTGCCTGCAGTTCACATGGGCCAGGGGCTCCTGCACTGAAGGATTTGTCCCCCAGCCCAAATTTGTGTTTTAGCCTGACCCAGCTTTGGTGTCATCTTGCTGTGTGGGCAGTAACATGCCCAGATTTTATTGGACATGCCCTGTTCTCCAAGGCTGTCTGCAGAGAAGACCTTGAAAAAGAAGCTGGGAGGTGATTTCCTGGCAGGTCTGTACCCAGATGAACCCACGTGTGGTTCCACTAGGGAGCCCTTTCATCCTCCAGCCAGTCCAGATGCCGGGGAAAGCCACCCTGCTCCCATTTGAACTGGGGGCTTTTCAACTTGTCTCTTGTATTTCATTTCTCCTCTGATTATTACATTTTTATTCATTCTGTCTTGAAAGACTCGTGGCCTTTTGTAACTGGATGTCCTTTTTTCCCCAGCCATGAGGAGTTCTTTTCCTTAGAAATACCGAATATGTTACAGAAAGTAAAAGCAGAAAGCTTTTGTTTTGCCCTCAACCAGCTGAGGCCTTGGCAGCTACAGGCTCCAAAGCGGTGGGAATGTGAGGAAAGAAAATAATGGCAAAGAAAAACAAAGAAGTGACTCTCTATATTATGACACCTTGCAAACAGGAACATTTCATATTTCCCCCCCTGTCAGTGTAGGCGTTCAACAGCAAATCAATGACGCTCAGCAGGCAGTGCTTCCCTTCCTTCATTTCAATCTCTGCGGCTCGTCGTGGCATCAGGAGAGCAGCAGTGCCAGGAAAAGGGAATGGTCCCTGCCAGGACTGGATTGCAGCTGCCCCACCCTCCTTCCCAAAACAATTCCTGGGGTTTTTGAGGCTTTAATTTTACTTCTTGGAGAATCATAACATGGACATTAGTTTCCTCCCTGGCTGCTCCTCCCATCACAATGCTGAAGGCTGTGCTGTCCTCTTGGTTGCTTCACACTTCAGTTTCCAGGGGCTTTGCCATAGTGCTGTGGCTTCTCAGGATAGGAAGGTTACCATTCCCAGGGCGGAGTAAATGGGAAGAGAAAAATGTCCCAGCATCAGCTTCTGAGTGCCAAAGGTCTGTGTTAGAAACCCACCCATTCAATCACCGCGTGGAACAAGGGCAGGTATTCATGAAAAGAAGCTCCCAGAGGGGTTGGGGTAGGAAATACATCAATTAAAGCACTCTGCAAAATAGTGGGTGAAGAAATGCATGGGATTCCACTCCGTTTTATGCTACACTGAGCACCTTTTTGACCTTCAAACAGTAGATGGAAATGTGTTGAAAGCATTCCTACACACGGGGAGTGCAGCTCGGTCATTTCCTCTGCAGTTCTTCGTGGGGGGAAAAAAGAGGAGAAATATGATGGTGTTACCATATTTGCAGCTGTAGTTGTTTAGAGCTCAGGCAGACTAACATTAACAAATGATGCTAATTAGGCTTGATTTGCATATTGAAATTGTCTTAATTAAACACTGATTCAGTAAACGTTTAAAGGCTGTAATCGATCTTGTGCAGGCGCTCTTGGTTATTTATATGATCTAATAAAGGCTGGAGGCTTTGTTAATGAGCCCTCTATTTCCTGCCTTGTATATGTCAATGAGATTATTTCACTGACAATTACAGAGCCGGCTGCTGTTAATAACTCACCAACCCCAGGGCTGGAATTCTTTTGTCTGAGGCTCCTTTAGCGGGACCCTGCTGTTTCCATCTCCTCGCTGCTCAGACAAGGGCCCGAGCCTTTCCTGGGGAAGAAATCCCAGGCAGAGGTTTCACAGGGAGATTTTGTGACTGGGAAATCGAGCTGGCGGTGTCCTGCGAGCTCTTTGAATAATGGATCTAATATTTATACAGCACTGAGCTCAGGCATAATACATTCGGGCCCACATCTAATCCTGGCAACTCTGACAGGCTGAACTTTGTGAGAAACTTTTTTTTTCGTTTAAGAGGTAATGTAATCATGCTGTAATTTTACAAGAAGCCTCTGAAAAGGCTGCCAGGAGTTTTTGCTTCTCTTCAGTGTCCCTGCAATCTTTTGCCAGGACTTGAATATCTTGGGAAAACGGTGCTAAAACAGGTGAAGAGCTGTTGCTTCTCAGCTGCTAAATGTTGTTATCACCCCTGACAAAACCATTCTTGGAAAATTTCATGTTGCTTTGGCATGATTTTTTCAGGGTTTTTTTCTTACTTGACAGCCTCTTGCACAGGAAGGATTATGTATTTATATAGATATGTGTAATTTTTTGATTACTTATATTTAACTTTCTATTTTGTTTTGTACAAAAAATGTTGTATTTTTTTTGTTTAAATTTTTAGTGATTTTCCGACTGAAGATTTCCTGGTTAACCCCTCTACTCCTGCTTCTTGAAGGTGACATAAATAGCTGCAGGCTCTGGTCCCATAAGTCCAGTCACCAGTTCTGGTGCCACTATTGATGGATTAAAAACTATATTTGTTCCTATGTCTTTTCAGTCATTAAGTTTATTGGGAAACATTAATAAACTTAACAAAGCTAAGTCACTAGAGTGTATTTTTAATTATTAAAATAATTACGCTATGGGGTGATCCATAAACTCTTTAAAGCAGGTAGGAATTTCAAAATTGGTATTTTGCCTAATTCCATTTGTATCAGGACTGAATACAGGATTTTATTTGGAGCAGCAGTGCTATGATGAAAAATAAAGCTTAGATATCCAGCAGACTTACTAAAAATATAAATACTCCCATCACTGTCCAGAACTTCTTGCAATACTTTCCTTTTTTTCTCTAGAAAACTCTACTGTTGAAAGTGTTGGCGTGAATTTGATTTCAAACACTTACAGGATTCTGAATTTGAAATTGCAGAAGATTAGGAATGTTTTTGAGGGGCTTTTACAATCATTTTTTTCCTTTCTCAGAATCTGTAGGTGGTGTAGAGAATCCGTGGACAGTGTGTTTGTAAGAGCTGACTGCAATGCGTGGAACCTCCTCTTCCACTGGTGATTTTTTCATTTTAATTTCGATGTCTAAAGACTCTTTTTAAACTACACAGTCACTTTTTTCCTTATTTTCATCTTTTCTTGCAGGGACTTCTTTTTCCAATGACTAACCTCTTCAGTGTTTCTAGCCAAATAGTCTGGACTCTCTTCTCTGATCCTGGTTATTCAGGTCAATAAATTCCCAAAGCAGCAGTAGTTGAGAGGAGCAGATGATGGTGAGCAAGTGCTGTGCTTTCCCCTCCCATCCAGATCCTGGTTTCTTTTCCAAGCCCCCTTCTTTGGGAATTCCCTTCCTGTTTGTTAAAGAATAGGGATCAAAGAGGAGCCTGCCTTTGCAAAGCTGTTCAGCAGTGCTGGTTGGTGGAGAAGAACTGCAGCCACGTTCTCTTAGGTTTGCCCTTTTTGTTGTTCTTATTTTGGTGTTTTTTTGCTGTGCATCTGCCATTTGAAACCTGGCTGAGATGCATTTGATGCATGGTGACTGCCAGAACAAAATTCACACTGTGAGTGCAGCGGGCTTACAAATTCCTTTATTCCAACAGCAGCAAACCCTCTCCCAGTGGCTGTCAGACAAGTAAGAACTTTGATCTTACTGGCTTACTCTTGATTTGTGCTGACTCTTTGAAGGGAAAAAATTGTTAAATTTTTTCCTTTTTCCCTTTTTTTTTAATGTTTGGGCCTTTTCCCTTGTCTTACTTAATAAACACAGTTGTATATGTACCCACTTTTATCTCTACAGTGGCTTTTGCAGTTAAAGCCATTTAGTTTTTCCATTCTCTTGCTACAAAAAAAAAATTACTGTTCTTATAGGAATTCACAGAAGGCAGCAATTTGGCATTTTGGCCAAAATTTAGCTTCAATTTTTAAGAGCACTACAGCCCTTCAGACTGATACGCAACTTCTCATAGTCAGGTAGGGAGGAAATTACTTCTCACATGCAGTGCTCTCACTTTTTCTAATATATAATTAAATTATGTATTCATTGTTTTATTCTGCCTTCATATAATTTAATTTTCAAAAGCAACAGAAATGATTTTGTATTTTTTCTATGCTTGTACTACACTGGTAACTTTTCCAGTTACATTCCACCAGAAGCTTCTGCTCATTTATAATTCATCTTTTTGATCTTTTTTGCATTAAAGTAATAGAGCTCAGGGTATTTAATTTTAGGCAGCCCTGCCAGACTCCTGTCCTGGAAAAGGCTGGTCTGTTTGGCAAAGCAGTGGAATGCTGAGTTAATTGAAGGTGCTGCAAAGTTCCTGGGTTAATCTGCAGGATTAAGGAGCTCCAGCACATGACTCACAGCAGGATTTCCCTGGAAACATGGAAACAATGCCTGGAACATTGCAGCTCCCAGAGTAACACTGGACAGGAGAACTGCAGTTCTGGATTTGGCTTTCCTGGGTCTGGCAGGGGGTGTCTGCTCAGCTCCCTGATGGATCCTGAGGAAGATGCAGGACTGCAGTTCTGGATTTGTCTTTCCTGGGGCTGCCAGGGGGTGTCTGTTCAGCTCCCTTAGGGATCCTGTGGAAGATCCAGGACTGCAGTTCTGGATTTGGCTTTCCTGGTGCTGCCAGGGGGTGTCTGTTCAGCTCCCTGATTGATCCTTAGGAGATGCAGGACTGCAGTTCTGGATTTGGCTTTCCTGGGGCTGCCAGGGGTGTCTGTTCAGCTCCCTGATGGATCCTGAGGAAGATGCAGGACTGCAGTTCTGGATTTGGCTTTCCTGGTGCTGCCAGGGGTGTCTGTTCAGCTCCCTGACGGATCCTGAGGAAGATGCGGCAGCCTCTGCTGATGAACCCATCTGCCAGTACCAGCCAGGGCAGTAATCCACAGCTCTGGTGTCACTGGAAGAATTTCAATGTCTTGGAGGGAATTCTTTGCACTGTTTATGTTCCTGTAGAGGAATGATGGATCCAGCAAAGGCATTTCTCCCTGCCCTCCCCGCCTGTCCTGTCGGGGCCGTGCTCATTTGTGATCTCTTCAGCTGGAGGTGACATTTCTCTCTTCACAGAAGCAGGAGCAGGAAAGGATCTGCTTCCCATAAAACCTTTGTTCCTCCTTATGCAGCTGGAAGTTTGATGTCTCCTACAGGAGCTGAGTGAGGAGAGAATCCCACACGGTCATGTCTGTTTAAATACTGCCTGTGGTTACAGTTTTCTGCAGACTGCAGTACAAAAATCCAAGTGTCAGTAGAAGACAAAAAGATAATTCACTTTCATCTCAAGAACAAAGCTCAACAGAGGAGCTTTTTTCAACTTTTTTAATTCATGAAACATTTATCTTTGAGTCAGGTTATATTATGCTGGCAAGAATATAACCTGTCAGCATTTCTACTATAAACCCCTGTTTTTAAGGTTTTTCAGGAGAGCCTTAGAGGTTCACTTTGAATAGATTTAGCATACAAGGTCTTGGCCTAGAAACATACTTCTCATCCAAATTATGAAAAATTAATGTGCCTGCATCATTGGTGCAAGAGGAGTATCAATACTCCATTCAGGTGAAAGTTCAGACCTGCCCAAATGAGGTAATTCAGGGGTATTCCAGAGCAAGATAAATTAGGTTTTTTTAATATATTTAATAGCAGGTGTTATTAACTATGAAGTGAAGGGAGGGCTGGTCTGTGATGAAAAGCATGGTGTTGGGCTTAACTGGCAAGCCAAGCTGTCTTTCTAGATTTTATTACCTATCAGATTTAGAAAAACACTGCTTCTCGAGTTTTTAATGTTTCACTGCAAGAAAGTTGTTAGAGAAGTTCATGCATTTTAAAGAGATTCAAAATTATTTTCCATTTCTTTGGGAAGATGTAGTGAATAAAGGGGTTTTTTTAAAAGAAGAACCCATCGGCTGATGTGCTTCAGTTTTGGTGCACCCACCTGCCTCTGTGAATCCTCGTGTAACAGAGCACACAAAATGATGGCAAGTTTATTTTATTCCCCAGAGAACAGATTACAAAACATCTGAGCCTGGTCTAACATCCAGAAACCTTCTCTGTGTGATTCTTAGCCCCAGGAATGGAAGAGAACAGAAGCAAACTTTGCACTGAAGGTTCTGTGCTCAAGTGTGTGGAGTAAACCCTGTGGTGACAGATGGCAAAACTGTTCTCAGCACTGTGCTCAGGCACTGCCCTGCCTGTGCCCGAGGAGCCTCTGGGTGTCACTGGGGGATGGATGGGGGCTACCCTGCTGGGAGTGGAGCCCTGTGGGTGGAACAGGATGGGGCAGATGGAGGGAGCGGCTCTGGCTGCAGCAGGGCTGGCCTGGGGGACACACACAGAGCCTGGGCCGTGCAGGGGGCTGGGAATGAGTTACTGACACAGAATAGCCTGAGCTGGAAGGGACCACCAGGGTCATGGATCAGCTCTTGGCCCTGCATCTCAGCACTCCCACCCTGGGCATCCCTGAGAGTGCTGTTCAAACACTCCCGGAGCTCTGGCAGCCTTGGGGCCGTGACCATTCCCTGGGGAGCCTGGGCAGTGCCCCGGACCTTCGCCTAACATCCAACCCAAACCTCCCCTGACACACCTTCAGGCCATTCCTGTCCCCGGTCCCCACAGAGCAGAGATCAGTGTCTGCCCTTTCTCTTCCCCTCACAAGGAAGTTTCAGGCCCGATGAGTCCCCCTTCAGTCTCCTCCAGCTGAACAGACCCAGTGCCCTCAGCCACTCCTCACACGGCTTCCCCTCAGGGCCCATCCCCATCTTTGTTGCCCTTTGGATGCTCTCTGATAGATTAATATCTTCCTTACACTGATGAACCCCAAACTGCCCCCAGCACTGGTGGTGAGGCCACCCCAGCCCAGAGCAGAGCGGGACAATCCCCTCCCTGGCCTGGCTGGCTGTGCTGATCCCCAGGACAGGGATGTCCCTCCTGGCTCAGATCCAGCTCGCCAGGATCCCCAGGTCCCTCTCTGTGGTGCCTCTTTCCATCATGTCACTCCCCAGCCTGTCCATACACGCAGGGTTGCCTCGTCCCGGGTGCACTTTCCCTTGCTGAACCCCATGTGGACTCAAAGAAAGGAGCTGTCTTGCAGAGCTAGAAGGGGCAGACACTCTTAGGCTCTTCCTCCAGTTTTTGTGCTTACCCATCCCATCCCATGAAAATGAGTTTTCTCTCTCCTACAAATTACCTTTTGCTCTCAGGAAGAGATCCAGGTCCCTTTTGATGTCCCCATGCCCCCACGCCCCCACTTCATGGCAAGGACACGGGCAATTCCCTGCAGCACGGATCTGCCACATTCCCCATGGAGCTCCCCTGTGCTGGCTGAGGCACACAGGCCATGTTGGGAATAAGGCATGGGAATGAGAAGGGTGCACAATTTTAATTTTGCACTTTGCTATGAAAACCCTTGGACAAATCCAGCAATGAAGATTGAGGGGAGGGTTAGAGCTTCCCATTGAGTCAGTAGGCAGAAATCACAGTACACTGAACATTCCCTGCTTTAGGAAAAGTTCAGGTCCAGCCAAGGGAGCTTCCAACGCTTTACAGTGTTTGATTTGCTGGGAAAATTCTACCTATGCAAGCTCAGAACTTTCATTTTCCCCCAATACAATTAAACCTTTCATGAAGAGCTGTTGGGAGGTTTTGTTTGTTTTTAATAAAGAGAATGAGGTGAACATTTCCACAGCTGAGTGCTTCATGGTTTGAACACTTTTCTCAGTTTAGTCCTTCTGAATTGACATTATTTCTTTGAGTTAATTTCTAAATTAACCAAGAAATTACAAATATATCTCCTATCTGAACACTGTTTAGATAAATCTCATACTCAAATGTTGTTATCTGAAAGCTCATATCAGACTCATAAAGATAATTACCTATTGTGACTATGATATTACACCCAGCTTGATCTAATGGACTTGTTGTCTTGATTCTGGACTTGCAGGATAAGTTTGGTCACTTCAGATGTTCACGTACAGCAAGGCATTCAAAATCCAGAAGGAAAACCAGAAGAGCAGAGTTGGACAAACATGAGTAGCTTTCAATTGACACCCTGCTGGTTTTGGCTGTGTTTTCTCCAGAGGTGCTTGTAGTATGGCTTGTTAAGTTTGGGAGTTTTATTTTGTTGCTGCTGAAATAGTAATTAAAGTAAGTATGGGAAGATTCAGCTGCTGTGTCACATAGTTAAAGGTTGAACTTAATTATTGCAATGCAAAGAAGCAAAGAAGCAAATTAATTATGATTGTCTTCAGCCTGTCGTGTGTTACCCTGGTATTCCTATATCATTGTGGATACACAATAGGGAGGATTTACAGCAGAATTTTACTATTGATTCCCAAATCTTGGGCTTTTATCCTTTGAAAGTCGGAACAAAAAAATAATTTGAATTTAGAAACCTTGTTTAACTACTTTTGCAGCAGGATTACTGCTTGCAGATCCATAGCTCCAAAGATCAGGCTGCTTTTCCACAAGACCATATTTCATTCTAACAAAGGAATGTTTTCTCTCTCGGGAGTCTTTTAGGTAGCTCCAGTCCAAGGCAGGCAATTAATGCCTGTGTTCAGTGGAAGCTGAGAGGTTGATAGGCTCCACAGCATAATGCCAGGGTGTTTCTAATGTTAATTTCTGGATTTCAGACTGGAAAATTATATGTGTGTGTGCATGTGTGAATAATAATTTTAAAAACCCCAAAACCTCAACGATGCAGAACACTTCATATTTTGTTTTCTTTGAATGTTGCTGTATTTACTGCAGAGGAAGAATGTATGGTCATTAATATAATTGGACAATAGCTCAAGGAGGGAATGGAACTCAGATTTCCTCCATTAACATTTCAGTCAAGACTCAGTTGACAATAATAATGTATTTTCCATGATTTATACTGCTGGAGTGTCCCACGCAATGAGACTGGATAGACCCCATGGGTTAAAGGTGGGGGGAATGGGCCTTTTTCCGCTTTCAGAGTTCTCTCCTGGGGTTTTGTTGCTGCTGCTGCTCTCAGGTTGGGATTGTTCCCTCTGTAAGGGGTGATGGCCTGTGAGACCTTCAGGCTGCAGCAAAGGACCATCATTTTCCCCTAACAGAGAACTGTCCTAATGCAAATCTCCTCTTTTTCCCCCGCTTTTCCCCTTGTGATCCAAGTCCCAAACGTTTGTTCTTGCTCAACTTGAACCTTAAAGGAATCCATTGAAATGGCAGATGTGCTCAGGTGGTTGTGGGCACCCTGTTCAGTTCCACAGGGCATGAAGCACTGGTGGTGCTAGAGTGGGTTATTTTATAATTAAAGCCTGAAAACTAGAATGCATGTCCAAAAGGGATTTCATTAACTTGCTGCTGAGCTCTTGGTGCTGAAAGCTCAGTGCTAACTTGACTTCTGGTCCACAAAATATCTATTACACTTTGGTTTTTTCCTGAGCTATTACAGCTAAGTAGCAGCTTTCCAGATTTGTTTCTATGTTTGCAAAATTCAGATTTCCCAGTGTTGGTTAAGAAAACCCAAGCTGTGTGCTGAATAAAGTGGCACTTTGGAAATTAAGTTTTGATAGCACTGAGAAACACTTTGCAGAACCATTGCCTTTGTCTGACTTTTATTATCATTATTATTGCTTTTATTAAAATCCTTTTCAGAGGGCTTATACTGCATTGACTTCTGAAGGGAAAGCTGAAAGTTAACATCCATTTTGTGCGGCTTTCTTTTTTCCGCTGCTTTGTCTGTGTTTGTGGAAAGGTTGCTCTGTGTGTATTGGTATCTGAGTGTCTGAGGGTAAATACTCCACCCTGCTGAGCAGCAGCAGTTCATTTACAAGTGCTACTTTTGACATGCAAAACATGCCGTGGGCTGGGTGCAATCGATACCGATGCTGGGCCACAAGGTACATCTCATGTCCTTGACGTTTTTTCTCACTAGACTGCTTATGTGTGATTGGTTATCTTTGTCTCCTGTCCTGTTACCTTTATCAAATTAATTTGCCTGTCAGTCTCAGAGAATTTTGTGTTATTGCATTTCTATTCCAGCAGTGACTTTGTAATTGGAAGGTAATTATTTAAGTTTTCCTCGTATCAGCAATTATTGGCTCACGTTTTATTATTTAGAAATCACAGAATCACAGAACCTGCTGGGCTGGAAGGGAGGCACTGGGATCCTCAGTGCAGCTCCTGCCCTGCACAGACACCCCAACAACCCCAGGGAGCGTTGTCCTTACTCTCCTTGGGCTCTGGCAGCCTCAGGGCTGTGCCCATTCCCTGGGGAGCCTGTCCAGTGCCCCACACCTTCTTCTGGGGGAAGAACCTTTCCCTGATATCCAGCCTATATCAAATACCTAACTTACAAATATGCAGGGGGTTTGGAGTGAGTTTTTGAGCACTCTTTCCCCTTGTAACTCTGTTGGAAACTATGGAGGACTCAAGAACTGTGCTCTGGCAATGTTTTTATGCTTAAAGTGAGTGGTGTGCTCTTTAAATACAGAGCTTTTAATAGTACGGAGCCTTTTTCCCTTGTAGCCTTGCAATCCTTTTATGGGAATAATACCAATTTCCTAGTATTATCACAATAGCCATGTGGCCTTGGAGCAGAAACTACTTCAACACAGAGAGGTAAATGAAAAATACAATGAGATACAAAATGGCACTTGCCAAAGTTGTCTGCTCCCCTCTTTGGGTGAAATTTTTTTAGACAAAAGGAATTCTGTGCAGCATTAAATGCTGGAGTTTATCACAGATTTGTATTCTAATGCCATATGAGCAAGACTGGAAAAGAGCCTCCTTGGTCTCCAAGTCCAGGCAAAAGATCACATACAGGAGAAGGTCATTTATTTCCAGGCTTTTCAAGCAGCTTCTTATAGTAATGAGATTTTTTTTTATCCCCACTACTTGGAGTGGAGTAAGTTTTTGTATCTCACTGCTCAAGAGCTGTCTTCTAATTTTCCACTGGAATTTATCTGCAGATAATGAATCCCCATCGTTCCTGCGTCAACACCGCTCCTCAGCCTCAACAGCTCCTTTCCCTCTCTGCTCTTAACCCCTGAGATATTTCCAACAACAATGTAATCCCCTCCAACTGCTGCTCTGCTGGCCTGGGTTCTCCTAAGTGGTTCAGAGATATAATATGAACCACAGAGCATTATCGAGGAGTGTCCCTCCAGAATTGCTTTGTGGTCAAACCTCATTAACCGCTTGCTGAAAGGGCTTGTTGCAAGCAATATGCTGCTAGACATGCTGATGATAAAATGTAGGAGATTTTGTCAGTGGAAAAGAGAACTCAAATTTCGTATGTCAGAGTAGGAGTGATTTTTTTTTTCACCAGGAAAATAAAAATGGGATTAAGCTGATGATATCAACTCCAAAAGCGTGACAGATGTATGATTAACCTATGTTGCCCCTGCTCCTGTGAGACTGTTTCAAGACCAGGATGAGTAGTGGAATTTCAGATCTTGTGGTTGGGTTTTTTCAACTCTCCAGAAAAATGCAACAAATTGTCTTTCTATTGCAGTGTTAATAAAATGCTTTCTTAGAGGGAAAATTTGTTCTTCAGCATATGATTGCACTGCTCCAGGCTGGGCTTCACTTGTAACAGGAATTATTTTTTAACTCGTAAAGCCAGTGGTTTCTATGAAAACAGAGAAGGGCATCTCTTTTCAATACCCCTGTCTTGCCATCCTGAAGATTTCAGGTTTTTTCTGTGATTGGATGGCTCCTGTACTGGGAGAGCAAGCCAGATATCAGTGATGACATCTGACATATGTTACTGCACGATGTAGGTCACTTATGGCCTAATGTGCGAGATGACAAAAGATAATTAATTTTGATTTCATGCCTATGATTCCTTAAGGAAGCCTTTAATGGTGTGTGTGGAATATAAAGTGACATGGCACTGACTCACTGCCTGAGAGCAAGAGCTAAGTGTTTTGGAAGGAGCGATTCCGCCTTCTAATTCCAGCCCTCCAGCCAGGGAGATGGCTTTACCTGGGGATATTTGAATGCACGTTTTCTGCTGGCTGTTATGTGAAGTGAGGAGATACATCCTGAGTAATGGTGCAAAATGTGTTCCTGTTCTAGCAACCAGGAGCTGGCCTTTTATCACAGTGTGTCTTGATTTTCACACAGCCATGAAATCAAGGTCTTTCTGTTTACAGCAAGGCTATAGAATAACTTACATTGCTATAACTTATTTAAATGCTCTCTTCTTGTTTCACTCCTAGGCTCTCCGTCTTTACACATTCCAGGGCCACGTGCATTCCTGTAATCACGCTACATTCAACAAGAAGGTAAATTCTGCATGCCAATTTCCTTTTTTTCTTCCCTTTAACCATCAAGTTCTTTGCCCTGGCCCACACTGTCCTTCTCCTTAGTGACACAGAGACCTCTGGGGCTGGATTCAGAGTCAGTGGTGGCTCAGGGTGTCCCCACCTGCCAGCCAGAGCAGAACCCCAGTGCTGCAACAGAGCTGCCCCCTCCTTGCTGCTCCCTCCTGCCTCCTTTGATCAGTGCATGATGTCTATCCCATTCTCCTCTGTTGGGATCATTGATTGCTTTATTTAAATGAATTTTTTGTTAGGATTTTCCCTGGCTGTTTAATTTATGGTTGTTGTGTGAAAAAACCATTTTGACTGGGATTGGTGACAGACTGCTGTCTGAATGACTGATAACTTTGGAAGGGGAGGAATTTCTCTTGAATGGTTCTTAGAGGCTGTATGAAATACTCTAAAATGACCTAAATATTTGGGATGTATGATTCCTGCAGCTCTCCTGGCCACACTGTTCTTTAAAACTGGTGTGGAAATGCTGAGGCATGTGGTGGTTTCTGCTGCCCCTAGCAGCCTTTCCTTTCAGAGACCATCTTTCCTGAAAAATTAACTTTGTGATTTTGCTGCTCCCTGTGCTCCTACTGACACCTTCATTACAGGCAGACCAAGGTACTAATTTTTCCTGCAGGAGATCCTGAATATTCTCCTCTTGCTCAGCATCAACTGCTGCTTTGCCAACTGCTCTGCCAGCCCTGTGTGTTTGTAGGGCAAACCCCAGGGGCTGGCACAGCAGAAGGGATGGGACAAGCTGATGTCAGCGAGGGGAATAGGAATTCCCAAGGCATCTTAATTCTTTCTTGGCCACGTGCATCTGTCTGCATTTGACAGGCACGCTCTGCCTCTCAGTGCCCTGAGACACTGGGGAACAGAGAGTATTTAACAGGAGCAAATGTGGTGAGGGAAATACTCTAGAGATGCCACAGCACTGTCTCTAATGTGGGTATTAATTTACAAAGGGCTTCATGTGACCTATAATTATTAACAGGAAGCTGAAAGACCACGTATTGATAACCTGCCAGATAAGCACGTAGTTTTGGTAAGGAATATTGCAGTTGGCATTAACTCCAGGCTAAAATCATTGGTTGACATTCTCAGTGATTGAGTTAGGAAAAATGAAAACGTGGTGCAGCACTGGTCAAAGTGAGTGAGGAGTATAACTTCAGAAGTTGTGATTGCAGTTGTGTGAGTTAACTCTGCTGCTGAGAAATCAAGTAGTGGCCCTGAGCTGTACAAGTAACAGTTGTCCCACTGGCTGGCCAGCAAAGCAGGAGCTGTATTTCAGCCAAATATAGCACTTGAGAGCTATTTCCTTACCCTCTAGTGCTTGCTCACCAAAAAATTAAAATATTCCACCCTAAGCAGCTGATTAAGGTGTTTGGAGTGTCAGTAGTTTTGTTTAAAATGCATATTTTATGAGAAAAAATGTTTTTATAGAAACAGTCATGTTTTCAACAATACTTTCATGGAAAAGATTTTGGGTATTGGTCATGGACTATTTAGACAAAGTGCAACACTACTTCCAGAGTGTCCAACCTAGTGCTTATACCTGGCCCAGGAAGTCTGCAATAACAAAACTGAAGGCTGATAGCTGGAAAAAACCTACTTAGATTTTGTTTTGTTGTATTTTCTTATATTCTAATGTCACAGGTCTGCACATCCCATGCTTTGAGAGAAGTGTTGCCTGCATGGTCACACTCTGTGGGTGCAGAGCTGTAATAGTGAGAGATCCCAAGGGATTCACTCCTTTTTCAGCTTGGGCATTGGTCAGTCTGAGTGGGTTCCTCCATCACTTCAGTGGGCGTGTGGTCATCCTGCCTCAGGCCCTTGGTGCCAAAAGGAGTTCAGAAAGAACATGAAATTCTAATTACACAAGAACAAGGAACAATTTTTCTACTTAGCTCAGGAGGCCATCCAGGCAGCGTGTGCAAATATTAAGGGGTAATTCTGGGGGAGAGTATTGTGGTGAGGAAGAAGCTAAAAAAGAGTAATGCATTTATACAAATTGAATAAATCCTCATTAAGCCCTGTGAAGCTGATTAAATCTGAGTTATTTACTACACCATGCTTCTGAATCTGTAGTTAATAGGTTTTTTTTGTTAAGTGGGCAAGGTTTGCAGCCAGAAGTCTTATTAGTGCTGAGATTCCCTAATTAGCCTGTTCTCTATGGAGCAGAATTGCCAGCTTGGCACCTGGAATGTGCCCATTTGTTGGGTGCTCCTTGCTGGGACACAGGAGTCACAGTGCCCTAGAGAAGCCTCTGCACTTGTGGTTATGTCAGAACCTAACAGATAACACTTCCAGCAGCATTTAAATCCTGCACTTTTCCAAGTTGGTTCTCTGCCTGTGGAACATTTGGGAAAATTTGAGCAAAACTCCTAGAGCTGCTTTTGAATTGATGGCATGGAAAAATGCATCTTTCTTCCTAAAAGTTGCTGTTATCATCCCTTTTAGTGCTATGTTTCCATAACACAGTAACTTTGGAGAGCAAAATGTTTCAGATGTTTATTTTGCACTGGGGTATGGCACAAACAGTGTTTCAGGTAAGCTCTGTACCTCCTTTGCAGTGGTAAATCCCCTGTACTAATCAGTACAGACTATAGATGCTTGGTTGAGTCATTAATTTGAAGAAGAACAAGGTTTGCTCCCTTGTGTATGTGTGTATATATGTGTTTGTGTCCAAATAAAAGTATGCCAGGTGTCTGCCATGCTGTGTTGGTGTCATATCTGCAGGTTTAGGAATCATTACAGTGGTTACCTAGTTTCCCCAAAGCAAAAAAAAAAAGTATTTTTAGAATTACTGGTTGTATTAGGAAAACCTAAAAGACTATAAAAAATATGCTTGAGAACAACTGGCCAATTTTACCTCCCCAGGCCAAATGCAAGCAGCATCTAGGTCATTCCTCCATTGATTTACTGAAGGGCAAATAATGTCAGACAGTTTTTAAACAAAAACAAAATTTCAATTTTGTTTACCTCCTCAGCAGCCCAGTTGGATGTCAGCTACCATTTAGCTGGGCCAATAATATTGATATTTGATGTCAGTTCTTATTCATTACCGCACCCAAATGATGCAAAAGTCAGATCTCTCAGATGTTTCTGTGGATAGCCAGATAAAGCCAGGGATGTCTGACGGCATCTAACAGACACAAACAAGAAAAGAACAGAATACAAAATCAAAAACCTATCTGCTCTTATTGTTATTTATGTATTCAAAGTGTTCACCTCTTTGCATAAACTCAAAGCCAGTTGCTTACAAAGGTTACTCAGTAATATCAAACGTGTTCAATTATACATGCAAAAGGGCTAATAGGTTCTTCCTCTAGTTTATTTCTGTCTCCATGCATAAGAAATATAATTACAGAACTGAATTACATTTTAATACAGATTTTATTATCATTAGTTAACCATTTTCAGGCCATCAGACACTGTTAGAAGTAAAAAAGAAATCTATTCCATCTCTCTGTCATGGCAAAGAATCTGTGTCAAGATACCCCTGTTTCACTTGTTGTCAAACTGCTCTTTCTGATGTTAGGGGTTCACCCTGAAAATTGTCCTGGAATTTGCTTGTACATCCACCCTCTGTCATAGTCGTGTTATTCCCTAATTTTGGAAGTGATTTCCTGCAGTGCTCCCTTCCCTTGGCCATCCTTCCTGTGTTAGCACTGGGCCTGCTTTACACATCATGTGCAGACCAGATAACACGTTCTGGGGCCATTCAAGTAGAATTGGGTAGGTCCGTCTTTATTTTGATCAATTTGAATATTTTTGCTCTCCAACTCTGATACTCTTAATGTAGAAGTCTGGATGGCTATGTCTAGCAGATAGCCTAGAAGTAAAAATATTCCTCTGTATCGTACTGTGAGGAAGCTGCAATGTGTAGGGACTTATTTAACGTTAAAGGCCAAGGAAATTCAGGATGCATTGGTTTGGAAAGGAGTGGCTGTATCCCTGTGTCCCTGAGAGAAGAGACAGTCTCACAGCCAAGGCCCTCCAGTGGGATTAAAAAAACCCACAAATCCAGGACTGATTTTTAAATGTCACACCTTGTTTGTGTCATTCAGTTTCCCATCACCATTTCAGGTTTCTCATCAGAGATCATTTGCAAAGAAAAACTCAGTAATAGGTGTCACACACCTCGATAAGCCAAGGGCAGAGAAAAGCCTCGTGCAGCAGATGATGGGCACTGAGAAACTTTCAGCATCAGTAAATGCACCAGCTGCTGCTGGAGTTTACCTCTGCACTCCTAAATCAGACAAAATGCAGTTCCTTCCCTCTCTGTTTGTTTTGTCTTCCTGGGTTATTTTTGGTTCAAAATCCCAGTTATAATTTCTTCAGGGGAAAAAGTCATTATAAAATCTCTTAGTCTAGCAGTTT
Source organism: Prinia subflava (assembly GCF_021018805.1). Lineage (NCBI taxonomy): Eukaryota > Metazoa > Chordata > Aves > Passeriformes > Cisticolidae > Prinia > Prinia subflava. Next base: position 8,192,347 of record NC_086252.1, on the reverse strand, counting down.
GCTTCATCAAGGCACAAGTTGAAAACTTGTTCGAAAACTTGGCTTTACCTGTTTTTTCTGTTCTCTCTAACATATATAAATACATTATATATAAATAAACATAAACCTGTTTGAAGATTCTAAACCCAATCCCGTCAAGTTTACTAACTAAAAATAATCACAGCTCAAGAAAATCTGCCTTCTTTTGTTTCAAACCTTTGCATTGTGAGATGTGAGATGAGCTCATTCTGCCAGGGGACCTCTCTCCTCCAGCCCCAGCGTTTGCATCCCTTTTTTGTTTGGACAACGCTCTGCTCTCAGGCACAGGGTGGGATTTGGGGCTGTCCTGTGCAGCCCAGGGGTTGGACTTTGATGAGCCTGGTGGGTCCCTTCCAAGCCAGGATATTCTTTGATTCTATGATTTACCACAGTGTTGTTTTTTCAGTTCTGTTTTTACAATCCCTTCTGGTGCTCTTTGTTGTCACCATGCAGGGACTCACAGCAAACCCCAAACTATCTTGTAAAATTCACCCAAACAAATGTGGGGAAGCTTAGATTTTAGAAGATCTTCTTTTGTTCTTCCTCATGGCTGGCTCTAGAAGAATATTTCAGTATTCTATTTCAATATTCTAGAATATTCCATCCAGAAATTAATTCAATAGCCATCAAGAAATTCAGTACCTGAAGGGAGCCTACAGAAAGATGGAGAGAAACAAAGCCTGGAGTGACAGGACAAGGGGGAATGGCTTCAAACTGACAGAGAGTAGGGTTAGACTGGATGTTGGGAAGAAATCCACATGATGATGGTATAGATGAGGAATGTAGGGTAGGAAGCAAGGCAGGTGTCTGCCATCACGCTGTCTCATTTGTTTTGGACCAGCAGTAAATGAAATATTTAAATATTTAGCTTTTCTAATTGAAGCTTTTAATCAGATTTTGCTCTTCTTTAAATATTTGCACATGATGAAGCTTCATCTCAACTCTTCGTGATAAAAATTCGGGGTAATGCACTGACATTTGGCTTCAGACAGCTCTGTAAAGCCCTAGAAGAAAAAATGTGGCATTATTTTTAGATGGCTTTGACATAACTTGGGTTTGAGTAACTTTAAAGACTTCTAAAAATTCTTTAAAGAATTGTATATTCTAGGTCAGATTAGCCCTTGAAAGATCCTCAGCAGAAACCGATAATAATTGACTATACAGTCTTTTCTTTTATGTTTCCAGACTTTATATTTACAAATCTAAACATGTTGTTATGTGCGTTTGCTGCTAACTAAAGGAAACAGAGATTATCTCCTTTAATATGATTTTGTTTGCTTATTTCTGTGTTCTGCAGTGAATGTGACCCTCTGTGTATACAGTACATGAAACGAGCACTGTTTAGCATGCAGAACCGCAAGCACTGTGGAAAACTTTGCCCTTCTTTCTTAGAGGAGAAGAATTAATTTGTGTATCCTAAGGAATGAGGATTTTTTCTAAATTGCATCTCCTGGCCCAGCACACCAGCCTTTCCTGTGGCAGATGGACACTGTGGGTCCAGACCTCTGCATAATTCATTTTTTACCAGCTGTTTCTTAAATTCATCTTTTTGCAAAACAAACAAAATTGAAACGCAAAGATCCACCCAGATTCTTTAAAATTCAACTTCCCGTGTGCAGTACAGTTCAACCTGCCTCTCTTTGTGGCATTTCATGGAAAAATGTGTTCTAAAACACATGAGAAAGCAGCACAGCATCCCTGCCTTCTACCCTGTGACTCTCTCATGTGACAGTCACATTTTTGACAAATGGTGGACAACTTTGATGTTACCAGTGGCAGTGTTGTTGTCACTGCCTGGACTGAGAACCACTGAGTTGTGAGGCCACAGCTCCAGGCAATGCTGCTCACACTGGGTCTGCTCCCTGCCAGCTCTTCCAGTGCTCCCAGTTTGTTCTGGGCAGGCTCACTTTGCACATTGCATTAGCCTGGACACCTCTTAAAATAGGTGCTATTGGATTTGTACTGGTTACCAGTGGATGAGGAACAACATCGTTTGTGCAAAGCTGTCTCTTCCAAAGGGCTTAAACTAAATGTGGGGTAGAAAAATGGGATTAGTTTAGACCAGTGCTTTGTGTTTGGTAGGAGGACTCTTGAACATCAAATCATGGCCAAAGGGAAGCAGGGTGCCTAGAACAGTGCTGGATCTGCAGTGCAAAGGATGTGGCTTTGTAGAATACCAAGCTGGATTTAAAATGAATTTATGCAAGCATGAAAGTAGGACCAGCTTTGGAAAGGCTTCTCTGCCATGAGAATGCAATTAATCTGTGGTTGAATAAATATCACTGTTAGAAGGCACTTGAATATCAGATTGACTTAATCTGAAAATAATTGAGAACACACAGCTGAAGTCCATCAGGGGTAGGAACGCACATTGTTTTGGTGCTGTATAGGGCTTGCAGGGCAAGGTTTGCCATGCAGACAGACAGCGCCATTTCAGGGCAGGCCGTGGGTCAGTCACGGTCATTTCAGGGCTCTCAGCAGACCCTGGATCAGCTGCCGCCATTTCAGGGCAGGCTCTGGGTCAGTCACGGTCATTTCAGGCCTCTCAGAGGGCCCTGGATCAGCTGCCGCCATTTCAGGGCAGGCTCTGGGTCAGTCACGGTTATTTCAGGGCTCTCAGCAGACCCTGGATCAGCTGCCGCCATTTCGGCCATGGGTCCGTCGCTGCCACTGGGGCAGGCCATAGGTTGGCCACCAGCATTTCGGTGTGGCCCAGAGGCTGAGACTCAAGGGGACAGGGATGGAGCAGTGGCCATCCTGGTGATTTTGAGCCAGTCAGCCATTTCTCTGGTCTCCTACAGAGGGCTGCGAGAACTCTGAGGTCAGTGAGGGCCATGGGGGCTGTGAGGTGTGAAGGCTGAGAGGGCTGTGGTGGGTGTGAGGGCTCTGAGGGCTGTGGGGTCTGTGGGGGCTGTGAGGGCTGTGAGGGCTGTGGGGTCTGTGAGGGCTGTGGGGGCTGTGAGGGCTGTGGGGGCTGTGAGGGCTGTGGGGGCTGTGAGGGCTGTGGGGGCTGTGGGGGCTGTGAGGGCTGTGGGGGCTGTGAGGGCTGTGGGGGCTGTGGGGGCTGTGAGGGCTGTGAGGGCTGTGATGGGTGTGAGGGCTGTGATGGGTGTGAGGGCTGTAGGGGCTGTGGGGTCTGTGAGGGCTGTGGGGTCTGTGAGGGCTGTGGGGTCTGTGAGGGCTGTGGGGTCTGTGAGGGCTGTGGGGTCTGTGAGGGCTGTGGGGTCTGTGAGGGCTGTGGGGTCTGTGAGGGCTGTGGGGTCTGTGAGGGCTGTGGGGTCTGTGAGGGCTGTGGGGTCTGTGAGGGCTGTGGGGTCTGTGAGGGCTGTGGGGTCTGTGAGGGCTGTGGGGTCTGTGAGGGCTGTGGGGTCTGTGAGGGCTGTGGGGTCTGTGAGGGCTGTGGGGTCTGTGAGGGCTGTGGGGTCTGTGAGGGCTGTGGGGTCTGTGAGGGCTGTGGGGGCTGTGAGGGCTGTGGGGTCTGTGAGTGCTGTGATGGGTGTGAGAATTGTGTGGGCTGTGAGGGGCTGTAGGGGCTCTGAGGGCTCTGAGGGCCGTGGGGTCTGTGGGGCCTGTGAGGGCCGTGAGGGCCGTGGGGTCTGTGGGGTCTGTGATGGGCTGTGGGGGCTGTGGGGTCTGTGGGGTCTGTGATGGGCTGTGGGGGCTGTGGGGGCTATGGGGGCTGTGGGGTCTGTGATGGCTCTGAGGGCTGTGGGGTCTGTAGGGACTGTGGGGTCTGTGAGGGCAGTGGGGTCTGTGAGGGCAGTGGGGTCTGTGAGGGCAGTGGGGTCTGTGAGGGCAGTGGGGTCTGTGAGGACTGTGGGGTCTGTGAGGGCAGTGGGGTCTGTGAGGGCAGTGGGGTCTGTGAGGACTGTGGGGTCTGTGATGGGCTGTGAAGGCTGTAGCGACTGTGGGGTCTCTAGGGACTGTGGGGTCTCTAGGGACTGTGGGGTCTCTAGGGACTGTGGGGTCTCTAGGGACTGTGGGGTCTGTAGGAACTGTGGGGTCTCTAGGGACTGGGGGCTGTGAGAGCAGTGGGGACCGTGAGGAATTTGAGGGCAGTGGGGACAGTGAGGTCACTGAGGGAGTAATGGCTGTCCTGGTGGGCTCTCCTGCTCAGAGAGGGTTGTTTGATTTAATCTGGGCAGTGCATGGAAGCAACAACAAAATTCTCAGGTGGTTCAATAACAAAGTTTGACTTGCAAACTTCAGAACATTAAGGTTCTGTATGAATACATTTCTAATATTGTTGATTTTTTTTTTATGCATTTAGTTGCCCTTACTACATACCCAAATACAAGATAAGGAGCCAAATATTATGTTAGACTCAATGATCTTAGAGGTCTATTTCAACCTAAATGATTCTGTGATTTTATGTGTTCCTTTGGTGGTTTCTCTTTAAAAAAAGCACATGTACTCACTTTTTTTTCAGTGGCTTAGATGTTCTGCATTTTAAAATGAACAGTCTTGCATTTCAGCAGTAGATCTCTTGCGACTAATTCTAATTTATGAATTTAAGAAAGTATGTATTATTTCTGTATTTTAACATTACTGCAGTGAACAGTACCAGTTTTTCACATTTGGAACTGAATGACAATAAAATCCCTGTGCACAGACTTGGTGTAGCACAGGAATTTTTATGCTTGTTGCTCTCAGGAGTGTCTAATCAGGTAATGATGACACCTAACTTTACTTCAGTCCAGTAATGGCAATTATCATTCATCTCCTCTCACTGCACAGCTCCCAGAATTCAGACCCTTCTTTGATGGTTAGAAAGGGAAAAACAAAAGTGATTATTTTAAACCTCTCTGCAAAAGCTACTGCTCCCTTTGCAGCACTGTTTCAAGTGCAATGTCAACTGCTGTGAGCAGTAACTCTGCAGGGAGTGCAGTGGTTTCTTATGTAAATTTATGCAAAGGGTTTCTGCAATCCTAGCATGTGCTGTGCTCCTCAAACACACACCAGGCACTTCCTGCTACTCGATGTGACAAAGGGAAGGCAGATTCCCCCCGTTTCACACAGCAAGAGGAAAGCCTGCAGAGTGCATGTACACAAACTAGAGACTCATGATCCGGGATTCTTTTTGAAAGTCAGTAGAACTGGAAACTGCTACAACAAAGTTCTGCCATTCCCGTGGATTACTTTTAGTGGAGCTCTTCCTTTGGAGAACACAAGGGTGTTCTGAGACTCCACGTGCTCTGAAAGCAACAACAGCCACCTTTTTGGGTCAACTTCTGGCTCTACTCAGGGCAAAATCAGGAGCTGTTCATTGACAGCTGCTAAGAAAGGTGGAGGATTCTTCTGTAGGAACCAACAGTGAAGCTTTGAGATGATTGTTTTTGCATCAGTATCTTGGATTCTCCTCATCCCCACAAGAGCTGGTGTCTCACCAGTTTGTGGCTATTCAAAGCTGTAAAAAAGGTCACTGGCAGTGAGGGCCAGGCCCCAGTTTCATGAGCTCTGGATTTTCAGTTGTTTCAAAATATAACTGGTCTTCTGTAACTTTGATCACAATGCAGAACTCAAAACTATAAAAGGCCAAAGGCTGGAAAAAAGCAGATGGGGAAACACCAGCCCTGCCTGTTAATAACCCTTAATCTCTTCTTTCCCCCACTCTGGATGCACATAATTGTTAAAAATAGACCACTGCACTTTGAAAGTGAAATCAGTGTAGCTCTGTACTTTTGCCATGTCTTCTTCTAAAAGAAGATGCTATTTTCATTTGAAACTGCGATGATTTAAGCATGGTATTTCAAAAATGGGTGGTGATTGATTAGTCATTAGTCTAATAATGGGCTGCATCTGCATTTTTTCCTCCATCTTTATCATACTTTACATAACTCATTTGGATTAATTGGACGTTCAAATCTTTTTCCTTGTAACCACTACAGCAGATTCACACACCTCTGCCTGGATTCTCTTGGGTTCCCCTGCCCTTGCTCACTGCTGCTGCTCAGTGGGATGGGGTGGCTCAGGAACAGGGCTCTCGATGCCTCTGTGTTTCATTATTTTTACAGAGTGGATTTCATTTTTGCATTGCAACAAGGCCTGAGGTGATAACTCTCTCAGGTTTCTGATGTGCTGAAATATGGGAGGTAATGGCTCCTTCTCTTAAAAACATTCCCCTGAAGGTATATGAAATGGGGGTACAGTTGAGTGATTGAGGCTGTGTCCCACAGAATGGGGACACAGAAATCAGAATCAGAAATGCAGATTATTGCAGCCTCTCTGTGGCAGCTGTTCCTCATGTTGCTGCTTTGCCTGCTGGCACTTAATGGCCAGGAGTTCCCACCAGCTTTATGCACACTGAACAAACTCCTTTTGCTGGGTTCAGAGACTGGGAATGGGACTGGTAGGACCAGCGAGAAACTCATCAGACCTTTTCCATGCCCAAGCTCAACCAGATTCCCAGGAGTAGTGGAAAGGGGCAATAATTATCAGGCTTCTTTCTGGCTGGGAAAGGGCCCCACCATGGATCTGTTGCCACGGATGTTGATGAAAATGTCAAAGTCATTGCAGGAATCCCTTAAAACACACCTCATGCAGCTGCATCTGTCCTGAGAACAGGATTGCAAAGCCGTGAACCTGTCACAGTGAAAAGGAGTTGCTGTTCAGTCACTCTTCTGCCTTTTTAAAAATGTGTGTAAAAGGTGGTGAAACAACTACTGACCTGCCTTCAGCTGTGAGGAGGATGCTCCTGGGAGGAGTCTGCTGCAGTCTAAAGTAGATAAAGCAGCTTGATGCGGTTCATGTATTATTGATTGCTCAGCAATAAATCCAGAGGTGTGTTTGTAAGCAAGAGACATAATTATGCAGATTTTTATCCTTCTCACAAGTGTGAAACAGCAGTTTTCAGGGAATATTTACCTAAAGTGTACCTGGTGATTAGTCCCACTGCTAATCATTAATATTCAGAAGAAAAAATGCATTAAAAAAAAGGGCAGGGAGAAAGAAATAGAGTTTAAAAACTTCCTGGAAACGAAATAAATCATTTAGTTGCTGATGTAACAATTATTTGGTTTGTTTGCAAGTGTCAGTTGAGATTGGGATTGTGATGTATGCAGAGCTGAGCACGTCCATTTTAATGGGAGGTATTCTGGAATATAAAGATGTTCATGAAGCTGGCAGGAAGGTAAAGAGTGGAGGGTGGAACTGTGAAGGCAATTAAAGGACTTGCAGAGTCCTTTAAGTAGAGCATGGAACAGAGCCAGTCTTTGAATGCAAACTAATTGAATCCTTGTAATAAATTCTTTAATTACTCCAGTGTACACACACGAAGCAGCACCAGCTTGATTCTATAGACTGGGCAGCGAGTCTGAGCAGGTTTATAGAATCATTCTACATGCTCTCTGATGAAAGGAGCTAATGGAACTGGGCTGAGCAGCAGCAAATGTAGTGTAAATGGAAATCAGAACAAGGTGAATGTGCTTTTGCATCTCTTCTCCTTGAAACTCATTGTCTCCTCCTTTTACACGCAGGATGTCAGTCAAGCCCTGATGGTCCACCATGCTGTTCAGTAAAATACAGCATCCAAAACACATCATAAAAAAGACTTTAGTGTGGCAAGAAACAAGAGGAAAACCATGAGCAAGGCAGGGGGTTCTTCCATGAATGACTAAAATAATAACTGTAGCAGGGATGAAAAATCTAAAAGCTCACAGGAGAATTCAAAGTGATTCCACCTTAAAAGCTTCTGAAAATGGCCCATGGCCAGATGGAAATGAGTTAATTTAACATATGACTTATCTTTTTCTTTTTCTTCAAATGGTGTGTAGCTCCAAATAATCTTCCAGCTTGGTTACATTCCTGGTTTATTTCTTCCTATTGAAAAGTTGTTATTCCCCATCTCCAGCTCATTTGATTTGGATAAGGCGTGGAACAGAGCGAAGAAGAGGTGAAGTGTAATAGCTAGCTCATTAACAAAAGCATTCTGTGATGTTCTCAGTGTGGCAGCTGCCTCCGGATCGCTGATAATTAATGCATTTAGTAATAAGTCTGTGGGCTGAGTGTGTCGAGGCTGATCAAATACCTGTTTGTGTGTGTTGACATGTTGCCACCAGCAGTCTGTTTTCTTACTTCTGTTTCCTGATGAGCTGTGCTGTCTAATCACAGCAATCAGGCCAAACACACTGCTGCCTGTTACATTTTACACACACTTTGTTTCTACCAGGCCTCTGGGAGGACATTGTTACAATCTCTGCAGACGTGTGACAGCAAGATGTACTTGATCTTAGCCACAAGCCAGTGTGTGAACCCTTTGGAGCAGGACCATCTTCTCAAGGTCACCCAGCACACAGCACGATGGGGTGGTGCTCCCAGGGCAGGGTTCTCCAGCACTGCTGCTGTTCAGGGATCAGGGGATTCACCCTTCTGGTGCAGCCACAGATCCCAGAATCACGGAATAGTCGGAGCTGGAAGGGACCCCCGAGGATCACTGAGTCCAGCTCTTCAATGGGCAGCCCATGCATGCTGTCAGCACCAGGCTCTGAGCACTGAGCCCAGCAGGAGTGAGGGTGGTGCAGTGGATCTGGCACCTATAAACGATTGGATTGTGTAAATTCCTGCCGGAGAGGAGGGTTGTTTACCTCAGGGGTCTGTAGTAGCACCTATAAACGATTGGATTGTGTAAATTCCTGCCAGAGAGGAGGGTTGTTTACCTCAGGGGTCTGTAGTAGCAGTGGGGGAAAATAAACATGGCAGAGGTGGGATGGCAAGATTGTGGGAAAGCGGGGAATGAGTCTTCTCTGTGGTGTGCCAACTGCTGTAGCAAAATTAATGACTAGAAGGGAAAACCTGTAATACAAGTAAATTAGAGTGTTTTCCTCATAATTATGCCAGTAGTAATGATCCCCAAGTCAGGGCCGGGGAGAAGGTCAAAGTCAGCTCTACATTGGCAGTCACTTTGCAGCAGGGACCGTCTCTGATCAATGTTTGCATGAGATCTGTTCCAGGGACATTCTCGGTGCTGTTGTGATCTATCAGCTGGGCCGTGCTGTCACTCAGAAGAGAAATGTCACATTGCAAATCCCTGGGTGCAACTGTAGGTGACACAGGGAGCAGTCACAGAGCACCCACTGGAGTGTCCTCTGCAGCTCCCCTGAGTGGATTATGTGCAGGCTCACACTGATCTGGGTCAGAATGGCTGTAATTAAGCAGCATTTATTGAACTCATTTATTGGACACATACAAAACAAGTGTGAAGGCACACATGTTCTAAGCCAAACCAAAACTGCCACTCACACACACACACCCCCAAAGTAATTTTTTGTTTAAATATCTCTCTGGATAGAAAAAATCCAGAGTAAAATGCAATCATATGTCAAAGTCATATTAAGGCATATAAAATAATGGGTGTAGAGAACACTGGTGACTCCCTAAGTGGGCCATTGATAGAGATTGATATAATCTTTGCAGAAGAGGCTGGTGAAGTGTGAAGAGCTGGTCCAGAAGCCAAGTATTTATGCTGGGGAATGGAGGGATCTTTGCACACACATAATCATTTCCTCTTCCCTTTACTGGAGTGATTGGTGATGACTAAGGGAAGGAGAAATCCCACTCTGTAGTTGCTCGTGTGTGCCAGCTCCACCAACACCTCTGCTCAGCTGAGATGTGCATCTCTAGCCCCTCAGAAAGCCAGACCATTCCAAAATTGGTGACCAGTTTGGCAGGAGCCGCATTATAAACATCACAATGGGTACATGCATAATTAATCCAGGCCCAGTGCTCTCTGGAAAGGGTGGGGAGGAGGGAAGGGAGAGCTGATTTTTTATAGTCCAAGAAAACAGTGTCCAAGTGGGATGTGGACGGGACAGTAATTGAAATGCACCAAGGACAGGCAAGGGGAGGAGTTCTGCTGCCAAAATCCACTTTTATTTACCCTAAAGGACACAGATTGCTTGTGATCAAGTACTTTTATACTCCTATTATACTCCTGGGCTGCTTTAGACCAGCAGTATGAGAGGATGGGGTAATTCCTGCTAATGTGCAATTTAGCACTTGTAACACACCAAATGTATGAGAACACTGCTTGTAAGAGGAAGGGACTGGATTTGATGACTCTTCAAGTCTCATATCCATGATATTGGGTTTTTTCCCCAGATTAAAAATTTGCTGGCCATACAACAACTTGGAGTGTAGTTGTTGTGTTCTGGAGTTTTTTATTTGTTTCCCAACCAGCCTGCTTGCCCTCATCCTTTGCACTGGCTGAACTTGCTGGAAGGATCCAGATGAAATGGAGGGGACAGAGCTGTGATGCTCATGGCACTGTGCTGGGTGGGGGATAGTTATGATTACTGTTTTTTTGGAAAACAGCAGGTGCTGAGAGCCTGGCTGCTGAATTCTCCAAGCAATGATTGCTTTGTTTTTGGTGTTAAGTCTGTATTAGTCCCTGTACCAAGCCAGAATGGAACTTTGACATTTAGGTCTCCTCCAAATGAACCTAAAGATTTCATTATACCTACACCAGGGTAGTGTTTTGGAAGCCATTAGTTTCTAGTTGAGAAGCTGATGGATATTTTAAGATCTTAAATCCTCTTTGCTAGAAAACACCACACATTTTATTGCAGGTACTATTTATGTGGAGGATGTAAAAAATATTTTTTTATATTTTTTTTAATCATGATTGCAGTATCTGATGCATGTTTCACATGATTTTCAGTCCCATATCATTGTGATTCTCCTTCCAAACAATATTCTTTAATATAATCTTGCATAAATTGGAAAAACCATTGATAACTGTGAGTGCACACCAGCTGAGCTGCCTTAGGGATTTGAATCTTTATTTAGGAGGTTCAAATGAAAAGTAAAGGTTTCTGCATGGGTAACTGGGAGTTCTTTCTGGTCTAGTGAGAGGAATTAGCTAAACAAAGTTATGTTTGGGCATCCTTTACCCTGCCTTCTTTGATTTTTGCATTTATTTATATACTGCATAATCAAAACACTCCTTTTAGGGTTGGGGTTTGATTTGGGGGGTGGTTGCTGTGTTTTTTGTTTGTTTGTGTATTTTTGATTGGGTTTTTGTTTCTTTGTGGGATTGTTTGGTTGCTTTGGTTTTGGTTTTAGTTAATCTTGGACAGAGGCATGGGGGACATGGTCCAGCTCTCTTTCCTTGCAGAGTCCCTGAGTGCTTCTGTGGAGTTTCTCGCAGAATCTCTGAATATTCTGGGCTGGAAGGGACCCAGGAGGATCATCCAATGCACCCTTTAAGTGAATGGGGAGTTCCCCCTCAGGGTGGCTGTGGAGCACGGCAGGGAAGGAGCGTCTGTTCTGCTCCCATCTTACTCTTCACATAGAAAACAGGAGCTGACAAAGTTAAAGTCACGGCTTAAAGGCCAATCCTGTGGCTGCATGAGAGGAAAAGAACTACAAGGCCTGTTCTTAGGTGTCAGAATTCCAGATGACCTTTTTTCTCCTTTGTATTTGCAGTTTCTCCTGAACTGGTCTGTTTAGAGGCCATGTTCTCTTGTTGCTATTCAAGCCAACAGCGCAGATAAGAGGCTGCGATAACCTCCCATATAACAGATTATTTCTTTATTTAAATGCAGTTGTGGCTGCCCAGCCCTGTGGCAGGGGCTGTGGTGCTGGCAGAAGGACAGAAGCAATGCCTTGATTGTGTTTGCACCTTTGGCAGGGGGACACCATCGCTTCCTGCGACTCCTCCGGCGTGATGAAGCTCTGGGACATGCGCAAGCTGCTCCCTGTTCTGTCCATCGACGCTGGGCCCCATCCTGCCAACCAGGTCGCCTTTCATCACTCTGGTAGGGCTCCAAAACAACTTTTTCCCCCTAAGAAAAGGTTTGGTTTGCAATCTCTCTCATCTCTCCCTAGTTCTGCAGCCAGATAACACGTGTGAAGCAGCACAGATGTGTTAATTTTGAAGAAATGCCTGATTGTGCCAATGATCAATAGATTTGTTTTCTCTGGGCTAAGCTGCCAAATAGGACTGCTGCTCCATTTATATAATATGAAAAATGCACGATAACAAAGCCCACAATTAATTGCAACAGTATTACATCAAATACAGGACTGATCAATGGGGGTAAAAAGCTTAGTGAGATTACCTGTGTTCCAGTGGTGTTCATTCTCCATTACTGTTTGTTTTTTTATTTGCTAATTCTGGAGTTGCATTTCATAACCAATCTTACAAAGCCCTCTTATAATTGCCTCAGAACTTCATCGTGCTGACAGGGCTGCTTACTAGGCACAAGGAATTGAATTAACCACTTATTTTTCATCATCAACCACATATTACCATGTCAGCAATGCTGTGAATGCACATTGCATTTTTGTTTGAAGAGGGGCCATTCTAGAACATTTTTGTTTTAAAACAATCTTCAGTTCCAAAGCCCAGACAAGCATTCATGTTGCAGCACAGAATTAGATCCTAGCTTAGGAAGTGGTTTTACTCAAAGCTACTGCAACATGATATAATACAATAATATATAACATCATTTATATAGGCACATTGAAAAATAAGGATACATTTGCATTATGTGTTCATAAAATATAAAGCTTTGATAGAATATGAGAGATAATAAGGAATCATTAAAGAAAAATAATAGGATGGTGTTTTGTCATAATGACCCACATACTGTGGAATGCATATTATCAATATATTGAGTCACTTGGCAGAAAACTCTGACATCAAATTCCATATTATTTGTGTAGTAATTCCATGGATCTCTCTGCTGTATCATTAAATAAGGTATTTGCATTTTCCAAGGGAGAAAAAATGCCTTGACACTGCCTATTTTTGGGCAATTTCCCAAAGTCAAGTTTAACCACTATTGTATTTATGTGTGTAATTTGGAATAAGAGCTCTTTTTTTTGTTCAGGAGGATTTGAAGTTCCACATCTTAGTTTATGGTGTGTAATGTTGGGTCATTTGCAGCAGAACCACATCCCTGAAAACTGCAGTTGCAATATTTCTGCCAGATGGGAGCTTTCCATTAGAAAGGTTACCAGCTTCAGGTAATCTAAATGGGCACGTTTTTCCATCATTTGGACAAAATCCACCATTTTCTCTGCAGGAGTGACCACACAACAGAGATATCAGATTGGGGTGGCTGATCACAGAGAGGCAGAATGCAAAGGGATGGAATTCCAGCTGGCTGAAGATAGGCAAATACCTGCCTGAGACAGGCTGTAGCTGCTGCAAGAGGGATTGATAGATAAAATCCATCCTGTGTTTCACAGCCTGTCGGGAATGGGACATCTGCCTCAGCCACGACCTCTGCCTGAGGAGCAGCTTGCGTTGATTTTCCTTATCAAAACACGGCTCAGTTTCCAGCTGTGTCCCTCAGTCTCCCCAGCTGATCTTACACCACCCCGTGGAAAATACTCCACTGCATTAATAGGCAGACACACAAATTGTTCAGCTCTTACAGCTGGATTTAATTACTAGATTAGAGAGCCATGGTTGAGCAGGTTTTTTTCTCCTGCCCAATAATTATTTAAATTAAAGCTAATAATGATAGAAGAGGTTTATGAAAAGTTTGGCGGTATCAGCAAATGAGATTGAGGTCAGAGATAGGAAGGCCCCAGCTAATGGAAGAATTTGTTTTGCTTTCCTTTTTATTGTTTTCAAGTAAATATCTTTGCAAATGTAATGTAGACAAGCACATCTTCCCTTTTGTTTTTAAGTGGTGTTACCTCTGTGGGTATGACACGCACAGGTGGGAGGTGCTTCCCAAAGGAGGAATTTGTGAGGTACTGGGGTTCTCCCAGTGCTGTTTTTGGGGATGGGCCTTGCTGGCTCCAGCATTGTTAGTTAAAGAGCAGCCTAAAGCATTTCCTGCTTTGTCACATCTTAGATAAATTAGTGACAAAAGCTGTGTATAACTCTTTCTGCATTAGCTGTGCTCTGCCTCAGCTTTTCTTCAGCTCAGCTTAAAGGTGGGCTTTTCCATACTTGGGAATGAGCAGAAAATTACATTAGTAATTACCACTGCACTTGGTGGGGATTTTCTGCTTTGCCCTGCGCTTTCTGGAACAAGCTCAGTGAGAGGTGAGAGGTGAGATGGAGCTGCCTGGGACGCAGCCCCCTGGGGGTAATGCTCTTCAATGTTGTGTATAATATCAGAAATTTTTCTGATAGCGTTTCCTTTGAATTCTGCATGCTGTGAATGGCTGACCAGTGTTAGTGTGCAAGATGGACCACAGCATAACTGATTTTTAAGCTAAATTCACTTTTCCTTTTTTATGTGCAAGTTAACTGGCATCTCCATGTGAGTATATTCTTGTGTAGCACTCATACATCCCTGTTGTCACCACCTTTTGTGTTTCCAGTTGCTGTTTAGAAAATGTAAATAAGATTAATCAAAACCCAGCATTGCATATGTAAGAGAAGGCACAGAAGACTCCAGCTTGTGTGCTATGATGTATTTATTTATTATCACAGCACATTAAAACAAACAAACCAAACAAGCCCCACTTCACAGCAACAATCCAAAATCAAGAGCAGTTACAATAAGGCTGAGGGCAAGCAAATAATATTTGGGAAAATGCACTGCTTTATTTTGAGCTCTGGAGATACAGTGAGGTGTTAACATCTACCCTGCTTCCACCCAGGCTGGGCTGTGTTGTGTCAGCATGGACAAATAACCTTACCATGCTTCTGACCATCCCCAAGAGCTATAGATGTGTGCCTTATTCTGAGGAGAAGCAGATTAAAAGAATGTAAAAGCTGTAAATGAGTGTGAGAAACGGCAGGATCGAGATTATCTTGCAATACAAGTTGTTTATTTTAGGAGACAACAATTCTAGGGATGCAGGAGACACCTTGACAGTGAACAGATGGCACCACTGTCAGCCATGGTGGGGTCGGGGCAACTGCGCACTGCTGCTCTCTAAAAGCAAGTTTCATTTGCTTAATTACACATCACATGATGTCACACAGCACCACTACCACGAGGCAAACATTGGTCCAATGGCTGGCAGTTGTTTGCTGTTCCTCTGCAGAGTTTTTTTGGTGTCAAATAGCAGGGATGAATTTTTGTCTCCACATTAGCAACCCTTTTACTGAACACAGGATTATTGACAGGTTTTCTGGGATGTCATTGCTGGAGCACTTTCAGTGTTTGCACTTGACATTATTTGGGTTATTACTGATAATGTTGAAGCCACAAGCAATCCCCAGAGGGATGGGGGCATGGAGATTAGAGCTCAGAGGGTTAGAATTTCCACTGATATTGAGACATCAGGTAAAGTTCCAAAATTACAGTTCTCACATCCCTAATCTGGTAACAATTTGTGTGCTCAGAACAGAACTGGCAGATGTAGTCCTTGCAAATCAATCTTGCAGTGAGGTGCCTTCTCAATTTTCTCTTTGATTTCCTCAATTTTGTTGGTGTATTAACTGCAAAGACAAGCTGGTGTTAAGGTGACAGAGCCAGGTGTCCTTGCTCCTTCTTTCCTCCTTTCCTTCACACTTTTGATTGATCAGTGCCCCTTAAGTGGCACTGAGGGTGGAGAGTTTTCTAGGATGGAAGAATCTGTCCTTTGCTGGGGAAACTGATGCCTTGGGAAGGCTGACCTGGAACAGAGACTGAACAGAGCTAGAGAATAAAGCAGGGATTTATTGAAAAGCCTTTAAGGATACACCTTGGGCAGGACAAGAGCCTGGCCAGGGCTACACCCAAGGTGGACCCAAAATGGACTAACAGTCACAAGGTCTCACATTTTTATACGTTTTGGTCCATTTGCGTATTGTTGTTTAATTGTTCAATTACAGCTTTGGGTTGTGAGGTCTCATCTTTCTTGTTCCTCCCTTCAGCCCACCCTTGTTTGTGCTTTTGGGCCTGAGACTTGTAACAATTGTCCTGGGTCTCCAGCAGGAAAAGAATTTGTTTTGTCAACCTACAGTGTGAAGAGAGCTTATTAACACTTAATGTGAGGCTCAGAACTGCACCCCCAGGCAGCAGAGAATCTGGAAAACATGACAGCTAAAACTGGAGGCATCATTTTCCCCCTCCGGTGGGTTTGGGAGTTAGAGGCTGGATCAGCAGTGCACGTGCAACTCGCAGCTCTCAGGGGGTGACTGTGCCCGCTGTGTCCGCGCATGAAAAGAACTGGAGCAGGGCAGGATCATCACCCTTTGTCCCGCTTGTTTTGCAGTTTCTGGAGCTTGCTTTTTGTATTTGTCTCCTTTTGATTACAGTTAAAGTCACACTTGATGGGAGAAGACTCCTCTAGCACAGAATTTAGCAGTAATCTTTTTAGAGGCGTCTGATTTTGTCCACATAGAGCAATTATGTGCTGACATTAATGTGTGTTTTTCCCTATGCCTCCCATTTCTGACTCAAAAGCTTTTTTCATTACAACACTTTATTGCTCTGTGTTCTTTATTCTCCAAGGCAGATTAGTTGATAACATCAATTGATTCCTTAGGGTGCTTTTCCCCTTGTGGTTCAATGCCTGAGTTCCTGCCTCAGTTCTAACTATGTATATGCTGTCACAGGCAATACAGCCTCAACTTGGGTAATTTTTACTTGATTGAAGTTCTTGACAATTAACACAACCTTCTGATCACTGGTTCTGGGTATTGAGAAAAAACAAAACATGAAGCATTAAACAATTGTTAAAGTAAGTTTTTTCTCCCCCTTCCCCAGTCTCAGCATAAGCTGAACAGCCTTCTCTCTTCCTGGTTTCTTCTTGCCTTGTGTTTGCTGCTGGCTGTGCTCTATCATCCCAATTCCTTCGGCGCAGCAACAGGGGATGCAGGAAGAGTATGATTCTTTGGATTAGCCCTGACACTTGCCTTTTCACTCAGACAACTCCCAGTTCTGGTTACAACTCAGTTCAGACTTGCTACAGTGCTCTACCTCCTCCTGACAGAGCAACAAGGTGTGACCAAGCTGTGGTTTTGGAGCATATCTTTTAAATCTTTGAAATATTTGCTCTTTACGTAGAGAATTGAGACTTATTTTGCTGCCTGCTTTGCTTCTTATTCAGGCTTTTCTCCAGTCTGTTTGTAATAGTACATCACTTGTTCCTCTCCCTGATCCCATCAGGAATTGCTGCATGTCTGTCCCTTCAGAACCATTTGCTTTGCTATGGTCAGCATTCCAAGATCTGTGTGTTTTCCCTGCATCCCTATACGCCCTTTTCTGTACAAACTAGAGATTCATATGGTCTGTTTCTTTCAAATATAATTGATCTACATTCTCACGGATTTTGCTTAATGAGCACAAATGCAGCCACCTGCACATCTTAGTTTGCCATTTATTATTTGGTAATCAGCACTTTTAGTTCATCTTCACTTTCTTCTTGGCCTCAGCTCATGTCCAAGTGCTGTGTCAGGGCTGTGTGTCTGATATGTGTGTGTCTCCTCTGTTCCCTGTAGAATCTGGCCAAGCAGCAGTCAGGGAAACCTCTCCTTTCTTCCTCTCCTTCCTTCCTCTCCTTCCTCTCCTTCCTCTCCTTCCTCTCCTTCCTCTCCTTCCTCTCCTTCCTCTCCTTCCTCTCCTTCCTCTCCTTCCTCTCCTTCCTCTCCTTCCTCTCCTTCCTCTCCTTCCTCTCCTTCCTCTCCTTCCTCTCCTTCCTCTCCTTCCTCTCCTTCCTCTCCTTCCTCTCCTTCCTCTCCTTCCTCTCCTTCCTCTCCTTCCTCTCCTTCCTCTCCTTCCTCTCCTTCCTCTCCTTCCTCTCCTTCCTCTCCTTCCTCTCCTTCCTCTCCTTCCTCTCCTTCCTCTCCTTCCTCTCCTTCCTCTCCTTCCTCTCCTTCCTCTCCTTCCTCTCCTTCCTTCCTCTCCTTCCTTCCTCTCCTTCCTTCCTCTCCTTCCTTCCTCTCCTTCCTTCCTCTCCTTCCTTCCTCTCCTTCCTTCCTCTCCTTCCTTCCTCTCCTTCCTTCCTCTCCTTCCTTCCTCTCCTTCCTTCCTCTCCTTCCTTCCTCTCCTTCCTTCCTCTCCTTCCTTCCTCTCCTTCCTTCCTCTCCTTCCTTCCTCTCCTTCCTTCCTCTCCTTCCTTCCTCTCCTTCCTTCCTCTCCTTCCTTCCTCTCCTTCCTTCCTCTCCTTCCTTCCTCTCCTTCCTTCCTCTCCTTCCTTCCTCTCCTTCCTTCCTCTCCTTCCTTCCTCTCCTTCCTTCCTCTCCTTCCTTCCTCTCCTTCCTTCCTCTCCTTCCTTCCTCTCCTTCCTTCCTCTCCTTCCTTCCTCTCCTTCCTTCCTCCCCTCCTTCCCTTCCCTTCCCTTCCCTTCCCTTCCCTTCCCTTCCCTTCCCTTCCCTTCCCTTCCCTTCCCTTCCCTTCCCTTCCCTTCCCTTCCCTTCCCTTCCCTTCCCTTCCCTTCCCTTCCCTTCCCTTCCCTTCCCTTCCCTTCCCTTCCCTTCCCTTCCCTTCCCTTCCCTTCCCTTCCCTTCCCTTCCCTTCCCTTCCCTTCCCTTCCCTTCCCTTCCCTTCCCTTCCCTTCCCTTCCCTTCCCTTCCCTTCCCTTCCCTTCCCTTCCCTTCCCTTCCCTTCCCTTCCCTTCCCTTCCCTTCCCTTCCCTTCCCTTCCCTTCCCTTCCCTTCCCTTCCCTTCCCTTCCCTCCCAGGGCTGAACACCAAAGTCAGGCCTTCACTGGCAAGTTCCAATCTTGTCCATCCCCCTCTTTTTCTATTTCTCTTCAGTCTAAACTTGAGCATCCCCTTATAGAACTCCTCTTTAAAGCCTGTGATACATATTTGGTCCATGTTTGATTGTGGATCCCTACTTTAAACTGGTTGGTGGGAGATAAACTTTCAGGTCCATTTGTTGACCAAGCTGTTTTTATACAAGCCAAAGATCTTCAAAAGTGATACCTTGGACAGAAAGAGTACTGGTGGGCTGGTTCACCTCAGCCACGCTGGGAAAAAGGTTTTGTCCTCTGTGCCTCAAGCTGAAATCCCTGCTTTGCAGAGCAGATGCTGGTGGCCCAGCTGTGAGCTGTTTGACACTGCCCCAGTATTGCTGTTTTGTCCCCAGGTAGCCCGCCCAGCCCATGTGTTGGCACTGGTGAATCCATTCGTGGCTCCCTGGAGAGATTCCGGCACTGGGGTTGGTTTACACAACCCATGACCCATTTTCCAGCCCTGATCGTGCTGCTTCGCCTCGGAAGTCAGATCAACAAGACGTCCCTGTCAGCCTCCCTCCCCGAGGAGCACTTACAGCGTCTGTTGACCATCCTTAATTACTCCTATGGCCAGCATGGGAATAAAAGGATGTGCTGGAAGACTGAATTATTCAACAGTAATTCCTTGTCTCGTAATTCTCACTCTTCCCCTCTCTGCTGCTGTATGCCGTTTTTTCTCGTTCACAACATCTGTTTTCCTGACCATAAAAAAATCTTTAATTTGGAGGCAATGGGTGGATTGGACTTACACAAATAAGAGCTGATTGACAGATCGTTTTGTCTCCTTGTTTTGTGGGTTATGAAACTATCACTCTCCTTTTTTTCTGACTGTTGCGGTTTGCCAAAGGGAAAAAGCTGGCAATGAATTTTCCCCCTTTGTTGATCAGAGGGAGAGTTGTGCTGTGCAGTATTTCTGTTGTGTCACGACCATTTTTCAATATGAGCAAATGCCATAATATTTAAATATGCTGGAAGGGAAAGAAAAGGGATTCTTAAAATATATGACTTTATTTTCAGTACAGACATAATTTAAAATATATGAAATATTTGCCCTTTAGAAGGTAAAGGGAGGTGGCTTGGAATCCCTGTATTTTACTTTTTTTGCCCTGCTTGCAGATAGTGTTTTGTCTCTGGCTGTGTTTGCTGAGCTAATGAGGGAGGGGACTGTGCTACTGCGGGCGATTGCTTTGAGCCTGAGCACTTTGAAGAGATTAGCCCCGTTGATATTCCCTTCATCTTTGTTAGAGGGGCATGCTTCCTTCCCTGGAGTGCCAGGAGATGGACAGCTATTTAATAGAGCCAGCCTTTTCCAAGTACAGGCTGTAGTCCTGAATGTCCCCATCTCCCTTGCCTGCAGACTTCCCATGTACAAACAACGTTCTGGAAGCTGGGGTTGTTCCTCATTAGAACAGTATATTGACCCGATCGGGGTTGTTTTGAAGACCTCAGGGTGACTGGGTTATTATCTGGCTGGTTAAATGTTATTCTTCAAGGAGAAGCAACAGTTTCACCAGCTCGGGCAGACGGCCAAAACATGGGGATGAGCAAATTGTTTGTTCCAAGAGTAAATGAAGGGAATGTCCACATGATTTTTGCCGTCCTTGTATTAAACTAACAGAAGCTGAAAACTGGAGCTTTATGCATCCCAAGTGGGGCGTAACTGATCAAAATTTTGATTCTCCAGCAGCTAGCCACAAACTGAATTTAAATGGCTTGCAAGAAGTTGGCTTTCTTTTTTTCTAATCTCATTTTAACTAGGCACAAGTCTTAAAATAATGATGCATTCAGCATCTCATCTCTAGCATTTACTGCTTTTGTAACTTTACCAGGTTCATGGATTCTACTTTATATTTATTGTTTATATTAATTCCAGCTCACAGAGTGCTGCAATTAGCACATTCCCCCTTTAAATGTATTTACAGTGATAGAACTCCTTACTTTCACTCAGACTGCTCCATCCCAAGCCTGGCTTAGATACAAGAGCTTCATCTCCTGATTAACTTACTCCTGCAGACAGTCAGGGACAAAGGACCTCTGAAAGTCATCACAGCCTTTCTTCCATGAGAGCTCCTCTTAAATATCGACAGCTCTCAAGGTCCTGTGTTTTGAGTAGCATCTGTATGTAAAGAGTGGATCAATTCTTCATCCATATCCCATAACAAAAGCAGGGGAATTTTGAAATATTGGGTTGGTATTTGTGTGTCCTTCCTATGTGTTAAATATGGAAGGTGAAATGGCCATGGGAATCTGCAAGGGGACAGCCATTTGCATCTCTGTCACTGCCCAAATTAAACATAAGTTCATCAGTAATCAAGAGTCATTAGTGAGCTGGGAGCTTTGTGGGCTGACCCAGACTTGTGTTGGGAGTGCAGAAAACACACTTAGGAAAACAAAGAACTGGGCAGTTTCCTTTAAGGGAAGCAAACCCTAAGAGAGAAGAAAGAGTCCATAGGGGCTGGGATGCTTAGGAGAAAAAAAGAAATTCTTGTGACTGCCTAAGTAAGTCAAGTATGGTGTTTCAAACTTAAGGATAATTTAAGGAATTTGGTCTGTTCAGCTACTGTTCTTTTCCCTCTTAAAAAGCAAAGTGTTTCATATTTTGGATTAAAACTTGGAGATGAAATGTCAGTTCCATTAAAAAAAAAATGAAAACTATCCATAACCAGCACTTTTCTTTCCCCTTTGTGGGAGTAAAAACTATCCCAGTCTGTGCTGACTTTGAATAACACCTTTTCAGTAACTCAAAACTTACCTTTTTAGCAAACTTCCTCTTTTTCCAGTATTTTTTTTTAAGTAACCAAACTCTAGAAAAATTATTCACCTTCAGTTACCTATATTGTGATTACCAAGAAAGTTTTGATTCCTTGAACAGCTCCTCCACTTGCTAAATGGAATATATTCATGAGCTAGGTCTTTTCAGAGCTTGGAAAGTGGCACCTCTTTTCAAGAAAGAGATCATCTTTGAATTAAAAGTATGCTGTCCTTAGCATTTTTTTATTTTTATTTTATTGACAAATTGTCACAGGAGCTAAAGTGCGTAATCATCAATAACAAGTGATCCATGGGGCTATGCAAAATATATTGATCAACAATATAATCTCCATACAGATGTCCTGGCAGTGCTTGTTATTTTTTATGGGCCAATCTGGGAGTCCTGCTTGCATTTCAAGGGGCAGGTGGAGGAAGGTGAGTGAGATAAAGTTCAGGGCATCTCTGCAGTTGCCTGGCAGCCTCTTTGCTGAAAAGGGAAAAACGCTACCAATTGCTGCCACCAAGGATGTGCAGCCTCCTTTTGTCAAGCCTGCATGGAGGCAAGGCAAAGCCATTTCCTTGAAAGGAATTTGAAGCCTGAGACAAAATCCCTTTTGTCGTGAAAGCATGATTTTAATTTGTTTTTAAGGCTGCTCCACGACTAAGAAAATCCTGATTTAGAGGCCTTTGAGGCATTTTACTTACACTTATGCAGAGCTGTTCCTCAGAGAAAATTGGATGTAATTTTAGGATTAGATAACTGACCTAGGAATGAGAGAGAGAGGGAGAGAGAGAGACTGCAAAGCTTGCATATCCACTTTGTCCAGATGGATATTCACTAGGAAACCTTCAAACTGCTCATAAATATTGCCTGTCCTTTTGTAAAGGCTCCCACCAGCAAGCCCACGGTCATTTCCTGGGCAGAAAGAGGTTTTGTATTGAAACTTTTGGGCAACTAAATAAAGTATTTTATTTCCCTTTCTTTTTCTGTGGAAAATTATTATACATAATGATGAATGGGAAAATAAGGAAGGAAAGAAGTTCTATAAACAGCCTCCAATGCCTGACTTGCATATTTGAGCTGTTTCTTTGTTTTGGATTTTTTTCCTCTGGAATGAACTTCCTTTATTTCTTTGCTTGTTTTTCAACTTGTGAAAATACCTTTTCTGTAGAGCTGTTATCTCTCTGTGAATCACATGCTCTTGGGGAGTAGGGTAAAATCCACTTACTTTCAGTCTTCCTAAACTAAATGGAGTGAAAAAATGAAATGTCTTAATCCTTCTTTCCCCCTTTCTAGAACACCAAAGAGGTCATGATGACAGTGAATTCTTTCATGTTGGGTTTATGTCAAACATCATTTCCTCCTCTGACATCTTACATTGCAAGTGAATATGTGCTCAGTGCCTCGGTGACCTGCCTGCAGACACAGAGGAGAAGGAGAACAGAGATTTCTGGTCTGGCACCGGGCAGGAGGGGATGCTGAGGGCAAACAGACAAAGCCAGAGGGGGAAATGGTTTCCCTGTCCCCCTCCTGTGGATCAGGGCTCCCACAGCTGGGTCCTCATGCACTCCAACCTTCATGGATCTCTCCTCTGTTAAATTCATGGTGTGGCACTTCTTTGTATTTCCAGCAGATCCCATAGCCATGCAGAGGTACCTCCCTGCCTGTGCTTGATATCTCTTAATGATATATTCCGATTCTCATGCTGTGGGAATTATTGAATAATTGTTCCTTGTTCAACCTGTTCCTGCTGGCACATCTTCCCTGCTCTCTTTGTGGAGCTGAAGAGTCTGTGTCTATTTAATCTCCTGAATACAGCAGCCATTCCTCCTCTTTCTTCATCTGTTGCCCTTCTGTAAATCTTATTTTGGGTACTTCTTTTAAAAATGGAGAAGAGGGATGAGTCTGGTATGACGTTTTCAAGATGTGCTTAAATCAGGATTTTAAATGGAGGCCTAATGAGGTTTTTTGATTTTCTTCTCTAGCTTTTGGGGGTTTTCCCCCCAGTCTTAAATCTTGGCATTTTAACAAGGTGATGTTTACAAAGAAGTATCCGTGGTGGCTGGAAGATCTCTGTCCTGAATGACAAAGGCTGATTTACTGTCTGTCACTGGA
Organism: Prinia subflava; assembly: GCF_021018805.1. Lineage (NCBI taxonomy): Eukaryota > Metazoa > Chordata > Aves > Passeriformes > Cisticolidae > Prinia > Prinia subflava. The sequence goes on along the minus strand of NC_086252.1, from coordinate 8,168,886 downwards.
TTTGTATAATAAAGAATACTTCTGTTTATTTGAATCATTTAATGTTTCTCAGAATTCAGTTTCATCTGCCTTTTTATCATTTAATCCAGCATCTTGAGATCCTTCAATCCTTCTGTGAATTGTGTTGTTGTCTTGAAAAACATGAATAATTTTGTATTCTCAGTGTTCACCTTCAGATCCTTTAAGAAAAAGAAATTTTTGACGTGCTGACTCGCAGAGGTCCCAGAATAAATGTCCTATTCTTCTGGTAATCTGTATTTTTCTCCCTATGTCCTATTGGAAAGATTCCATTTTTCCCCCTCCCAACTTTCATCACCAAAACTGTTGGGAATTCAAATATCTCATGTCAGCCAGGTCACCCTTACTCCTGTGCCTCTCAGCACCATCAAAGAGCCAATTTCTGGTCTGTGCTCTGTGCTGTCAAAGCCATGATAACTCCTCACTGTGGTACTGCATTTCCCCATGCATCAGTTCAATCTGTTCCTTATTATACAACTGAGTGTATTGGACCTGTAAATAAATCCCAGGTACTACTGGCAGTTTCTCAGGCTCTTTTCAGAAGTTGCTGTGACATTTGCCATTTTCCATTCCTCTGCTCCTTGGACCAGGTTAAGCAGCTGCTTCAGGAGCAATCTCAGTTAATTTCATATTTAGTGCTTTATTAAACTCCTGTTTGAATACTTTCTGCTTCTGGCAAATATTTAATCACCTCATTGTAAGATTTTGGACTTGTGTTTCCTGTTAAGAAGCCGAGGCAGCCTGTCCAGGCTGTGTCTCAGGAGTTACAAAAGCAGTCAGCTCTCTGCATTGCTCTGGGATTGCAGCTGCTTGGGGATGCTTGGAATAATGCACAGGTGCCTTTGGAATCCATCACAGAGGAGAGGGATTTAAGCTATTGCTGTGTGGGTCATGTGGCTTACTTTTCATGCCCTCATCTCCAAAGGAATGATGACTATTCCCACTAAAGGAATGAGTCAGCAGTTCCTTCAAACAAAGAGATCTGTCTGTATAATCAGAAGTGTTTTGGTTGCTCAGCTAATGTGGATCTGAAGTTGGATGTTAAAATTAGGAGTTAAATTGTTAACTCTCCTGGGAGTGCAAGGTTCACTGAACTTGAGCATTTTACTCTGCAGTCCATGAAAAAAAGAGGAACCTAAAACACAATCTGCTGAATCCATTGCCTTCCCTGGCTTCCTTGCCAGAACTGTAGTAGTAGTGGTTGATAACAGCCTTTTATTCAGGATCATCCCTTTCTGTGTTCCAGATTGCAGTCCCAGCTGTCTCCTTAAAACTCTGGTACACAATTGTGTGCATTTGGCCAAACAGGTCTTTCCTTGCGTCACTGGAATTAGCCCTCTCCATTTTGTGTCCAGTACTGAAGGGTTTTATTTTCTATGGTGTATTCTTTTTCCTTCAATTCTGTGCCCTAGCCAGTCATCCTGAGTGGCATTTGGAACGTACCTGCTGGCATACCAGGCATTTATAAGTGACTGAAATTAATGATTAGAATTTTAGCTGTGCTTGCAAGCTAAGTTTAGGCACTGGCACAATTAGGAGTCATTGGCTGATGGACCAGCAAAATAATGGGCTGCATTTAAGCAGATGAAGCCTCTGAGTCAGACCCCAAGCAGGGCAGATCTGTGCCAGTGCTGGCCTCGCTCAGCTCTGTGGCTGAGGGGGCTCCTCCACCTTCTTCCCTGGGCAGCTACAAGTGCCAGGAATGAGTGAACAAACTGGCTAAAGAAAGTCACAGCCTCCCTGTTCCAGCTCCTGCATCTCACAGGGAGTGGCTGGATCTGGGGCTGCCGAGCCTTGTGTGATTGATGTAATGTTCTGCTAATTTTTATTTATTAATTAACACATTTATTGGAGTGAATTAGTAGATGACTGATGCTCGATGGGATGTTGCAGGCATAGTAAAGACAAGGTTATTGAGCATAATGAACACTTCTTCCCTGGCATCAGAGCAAATCATAGGGAAAGGAAATGGGAAAGGAAATCAATAAGAAGAACCAAGCCCATAGAAATTATTAAGCATCACCTCATTCAGAACCCCTCAGCTAATGAAAAAAAGGTGCTCTCCTGAAATGTTGCCCACAGCCTAAACCGGTGGGTACACACAGTGTTTGGAGAGAAGGCCAGCAGTGTTTGCTGGGAAGTGCTGAGCATCCTCGTGGCATGGTGTACTTGTGCAGCAGGTTCTCTGTGGCAGCCTTGGTGGAGGATTTCTGGAGTCTCAGATCCTTCGAAGGGAGGAGAAGGCTGAGCCTGTGACCTCCCCTTCTTGATGTGTGTGAACCTGCAGCATGCTCTGGGTGGCTGTTCTGTAACCCACCAAGGCAGCCCCTGCCAGCAGGCCCTGTCTGTCTAGGGATCTCCTGTCACCCTGCAGGGCACCCAGCTGGGGAGATCTGGACCTGCAGCAGGCTGCTCTGCCTGGTGGTGGTTGGTTAGCTCACTCATCCCAGCTCTGTGAAGTTTTCCAAACAAAGCTTTACTGAGAGCTTTGAGAGTTTAAATCTCTGCACGTGCCTGCTGCTGGCCCGAGGGCTCCTGAGGCTGCCCACTTCAAACTCTTACACTAACCAGGGCTCTGGTACATATTTTATAATGATTCCTTTTCATTCCTTGCTCATTTGTTTTCTGTTGTTACTTTGATGCTGTAAAAAGCTCTTGTGTTCTTACATTTGATGTTCTGTGATTTGTCCTGATGTTCTCTGCGATTATAAGTTTGGGTGGTACTGAGATGAATGAATAATTCAGCAGATCCAAAGTGACACAGACTGGGTTGCTGCATGGCTGAGAGCACACCCGTAACACAGAGCTGACATCCACCTTGTGTACAAGCACATGTGGATTATGGTCCTGTGGCTCTGCAGTTTTGCCCTTAACATCCATCTTCACAATCTGCTTGGGCTCTGTGGAGTGATGTGCTAAAGGCTGGATGATTTTATTTCCAGAAACTTTATTTCCAGAGATCAGCCCATAGGTGTGTGGGGCTGGTCTTTGTGTAAGGTTTGGCAGAGTGGCCATTAGGATTCTGCCTGTGGGAAATGGCAGATCCCATGCTCCTGGTCCAATGACTTTGTGTGTGATTCTGTCACATGCTGTGGGCACTGCTGTACCATGTGTCATGAATTCAGTGTCCTGCACGGGACTCCTCTCTTGTGTGACCTGGTTTGTTCTTCTCTTGCCATTGCTGGAGGAGAGAAGGGAACCCCAGTGCAGTGTGGCCATCACCATGGAAACATGCTGGGTACAGCCTGCCCAGAGGAGGAACACAGAACCACTGGAATCCCAGACTGGTTTGGGTTGGGACCTTAAAGCTCATTTCATTCCATCCCTTGCCATGGGCAGGGACTCCTTCCACTACCCCAGGGGGCTCCAAGCCCTGTCCAGCCTGGCCTTGGACACTTCCAGGGATCCAGGGGCAGCCACAGCTGCTCTGGGCACCCTGTGCCAGGCCTCACCTCCCTCACAGGGAAGAATTTCTTGCTAATATCGAATCTAAACCTACTCTGTGTCAGTTTGGACTCTTCCCTCCTTGTCCTGTGATTCCAGTTCCTGGCAGAGTCCTTCTCCAGCTTCCCTGTAGCCTCTTCAGATACAGCAAAGGGGCTCGGACGTCTCCACACAGCCTTGTCTTCTGAACAGCCACGGATTTCTCACCCTGATTTCAAAGAGGAGGTCCTTCACTCTGGGGTTCAAGCATTTCATGTCTTCTGTAGTCCTGGCCCAACAAAAGTAAAAACATCTTCACGTGCTCAGTGATTTAAAAGCAGTGTACACAGCTCAGCCCGTCTACTGCCACATACATAACCAGTTTGGGTATTTGTAGGCAAAACAAATACTTCCAAAGGAGCTATTGCAAACAGATGGACTAACATTCATGAAATAGGCAGTTCCCTCTTGAAGGGTTTTGTTGGAATAAAATGTATGGTTTCTATTGAGATTCAAACTGCGGTTTGCTTAAATTATTTTTATATTTGCCCATTATATTGTGAGCGTATGAAATGGGCAAAATGTTAAGAATAATCAAGCAGAGTGGTCCCGAGTACCCTGGCAAGTCTGAAAAATCATATAGAAGAGAAAGCAGCTATCTGTGGAGCTGCCAATTCTACTTATGTAAGCCCATCTGTTTACATCTGCACCCGTTCCCTAAAGAAGAATACATCTTATGTGCAGAATTCCCACCAGATCCCTCAGACATTTTATCATTCAAGAATGCTCCTCCTGTTTGTTCTCTCTCTTTCTTTTGTAAGAAACTATAGAATTAATGTTTTCAGCGTGGTCTCATAGAACATTTGCAAGACAAACGCTGAACTTAGCATTAAAATTAAAAGTTTGTTCTCTTCTGATTTCATAATGAATACAAATGGTTGCAAGCCATGTGCACGTACTCACAGTGGCTCCAAGTCTTGTCTCCTGTTTATCTTCCCCCTCCCACTTCTTTATTTTCACCTGGAGACCCTCAGCCCATCTCTTGTCAAACCTAAGGTAGAGGTTATTTTATATCTAATTGATCATGTTAAGGAAAGGGAAAGGGCTGTTTGCAGGGTGTAAACTTCTTTTATTGTAAAACTTATTTTTAAAAAAGAAAGAGGAATTCAGGAACTCTAAACTTTGTGTTTCCCTGTGTCCCCCAGTCCCAGGAGTTCTGCAAATGTAGAGCTAATGCTGTACATTCCCTGCCTGAGGTTCCATCCTCAGAGCTGCTTCAACAACAATATTGCCTGGATAACGTCAGATACAAGCATGTGGAGTTTTTTGATCTTTTTATTAAATCCTGGTATCAAAGTGGATTTATCCACTCTCAAAGATAAGATGGAGGGAGGCCAGCTTTTGAAGATCATTTGCATTTCTTTCATTTGGTGGCCTAATCTTCTTCCTACTCTATTGAACTTCAGTAAATTGCTTTAGAATTCTTAGAAGAAGAAAAAAAAAACTCTAAAGAGTTCTAACTTTTGATTTAATTATCAAAGTGTAAATTCTTTACATAAACTATAGTGACACGGCAAATAAAAAATAAAATGAGGTCAAGTCAGAAAAGGAGCAAATTAAATTAGCCCCTTCAAAGAAATCTGGACTTGATTGCAAGTTTTGAATTACAGATTTAGAATGAGGGTGCATTTTCTCCCTGTCAGCTTCTGTGGAACTGAAATTTGTGAATTCATCTCACTGCCAACAGTAACTTCCCCACCAGCTTTAGTGGTTCAGGTGCTTGGGAGAGCGCTGCTCTCTTCCCAGGCAGGTAATTCCATTCTTACCACCAGAACCTTCCTTACTCTTCGGGCTTCCCACCACAACATTTCCTAGTGGACGCTTTCCATGAACTTCCAGCCTTCATTGCCAGGGTAAAATTAGAATTTTTGTGTCACTTGTAAGGATGAACCTTTTACCTACTTTTTGTTCTCTTTGTTGTCAACAGAGGCTGGCTGTGTTTTAGGTAAGAATTTCCTCCCTGGTTGGGTTGTCGGGCATTGGAAGGGGCTGCCAAGGCAGTGTGGGAGTGCCCATCCCTGGTGGTGCTCAGGGATCTCCTGGATGTGGCACTCAGTGCTCCGGGCTGGGTGACAAGGTGGGGTCAGTCACAGGCTGATGACCTTGGAGGGCTTTTCCAACATGAATGGTCTGGGATTCTGGGATTTTACACCGATTTCTCCATATCTCTGTAGGCATTTGGGCACTGTATTCTTCAGCTGTTCAGCTGTCACAAAATACCTTTGCCAACCCGTCCAGTGATTCCAGCAGCCCAAAGCGTGGATTAAAGGAGAGGTTTCTATTTAAGAATAGATCACAGCTAAAGAAACTGAGAGTATTATGGGATTCTCTGTCAAGACCTTTGAAGATACCGTCTAAAACACTTTTTAACTGCTTAGCTCTATCAGCTGTGAGGAGTTATCGTCTCTATTTCCAAACTGTTAGCAGATAAAGCCTTAAAGGCTTGGAGCAATCCCAATTGTACAGTGAGTCAATTTATGGGGAAAATATCTCTGGGATCAGTAGTTAAAACTTTATTACAGATGGCTCAGATATTGGGCTTGATTTATTTTTTATATCTTCTGTAGTGACTTGAGTGAGTTGTCTACAGAAAGGCCACATCATACTTATCACAGAGTAAAGGGCATATTGGAGAGGGAGCTGCTTCTTCATGGGCCCAAAACATTTCTTCCATTTGCAGCAGAACAGAGAATGCAGAAATAAAAGGAGATTCTTTTGAGGTCGTTACAACTTATCAACATAGTTTTTTGTGCTTAGGATGTGCTTGAAGACAGTTTACGTAAATGTCTTTAGATGTGCCAAAGAAAATTGTTTCATCTGATGATGGTGTTTGATTTTATTTGATGCCTTCCTAAAACTATCAAGCGTTAATTTAAACCAAGAATTAATTTAAATCATGCAAGGCAAGGAGAAGGAAGATCTTAATGATTTTAGTTTGGTTATATCTTAGCAAATATGTTTAGAACTGAAAATTCCTTGTACTTCTGGAAACTGAAATCTTTTCTTTTACTGTGAGACACTGAATGTTTGCACTAGATATATACCTCAAGGAAAAAAAAGCCATGTTTTCAAAAATTTCTTAAAATCACGTATAAAAAATATTGCTACAGTCATCATAATTTTTTCACACTTCTGTGAGAAGGATGCATGGTATTCTTCTGAGAAAACATACTTTCTTTTCAATTAAAGTGAATAATGCACTGGGATTATAAGTGGGCTGCAATGTTGTATTTCTGATTTTATTTTCATGGTCTGTGTAATACAGGCCATAATTTAGGATTATATTTTTTGAAGGACAGTATTGCTTTCAAAGTTTTAGGTAACAGTATAAAATTAATGAAAAAACAAAACCATAACTGAGGAAATTCTCATTGTTTATACTTTACTTGTTTGAAATAAGATGAAATGTGTGAAATATTACTGAATTAGAACTGATTAAAATATTTCTCTTGTGCACACATGGCATAAACGAGAGGTATTGCAGAAATGATTTCTCAAAGTCTTTTCTGGTTTCTCTTGACATTTGATAAAATTCTCTCGACTTTTGGATTGCTATAGCTGGGTATCCTTGGATCAAGTCCATTCTCTATCTTGATCTTTTAAAAATGTCTGTGCTTTAGAGCTGGTACCATCAGGTGCTGCAAAGGAAGGTAGGAAAAAGCTCCCTGGATAATTATGGAGAGATCTACTCCCCTGGATATTCTTGGGGTTGACTGATGAGCTGATGCATGAAGGTGTGTAAGGGATATAATTTTTTTAACCAGTTATATTTTTAGAAAGGATTAAAATGTTTGAATGGCATAATGAGACATTAATGGCCGTATCAGTTAATAAAATAAATGCCATGCTGTTATTCATGGTATGTTAAGAGTAAGAATCATTGACATTGTATGCATAAAGCAGACACGAATAATGGCAGAACCTATTAGGCTCTAACTTCAAAAATACCCAGCAATTATGAAACTTTAATTAACAATCTTAACTTACACATATATTTACATATTAATGGTCCTAAGTGGTAATTGTAATTGTCTCTCATCATTGCTTCCTTTGACCCTCATTTTTCAAATAAGAAATACGAAATTCCATTAAGCAACATTAATAGTAGAAAATTAATTTCAGGCAATATATCATCACTTAGCAAACCCTTAACACATCTCACTATTTTCACCTGATGCTTACTTGAAGGAAAAGAAGTTAATTATTTTATGTATGCCTGAATTCAAGGATATCATCTTATGCACACATGATGGAAATGAAAAATAAAGAAATAAAATATATTAGATTTTCTGCCCTGGATCCAGTAAAGCACCAAAATTCCTGTTGACTTCTCCAGACTATTCACGTGTGGCTGTGAAGGGCAAAGAGCTCCTCAACACACAGAGCCAAGGCCAGTCCCAGCACTTTGTGGCTGGGAAAGGCTGCACTTCTGACAGGGCTTTTCTTGCACCTGGACTGCTTTAACTGGGGTTTTTCACTGTAACTAAATGTTCTAAAGGCAGCCAGAGCTTCCTGCAGGTAAGGAATGCATCTGGTTTATCTCTGTCCCTTCCCTTGTGGAATGGGATTCTCCTCGTGGGGAATGACATCCCACGGCGGCTGGGTGTGATGGATCAAGGTTAGGGAGCAGCATTTGCATCTGGCCAGCAGGTCTTGAGTCATCAAACTGACAAATGAAGCTAATGTGGAATAATAATGTGTGAACTTGCTTCCAAGACTGAAATACATTTTAGTCTTACATTTGCACAGAGTGGTGCTCTCATAAAGAAACAAGAAATTACGAAAGCTGTTAAAAACTAAATGCCTCTTATTTGTCATGTCAGTGAGGTGATCGTCATCTGTTACAGGATGTTTATGGTTTCTTGGACTGCAAATGTTACTGTTGTCCATAAAAGTGAGAATTATTGTTGTTATTTCTTTAAATCCAGCCATGTAAATAATGTCTTTGGGGTTTTTTACGTCTTTTTCAAAGGCAGGGTATATTAGCATTCTTTGAAAAGTATTCCCTTTGTGGGAACTGGTTAATCATAGAATCACAGACTGGTTTGGGTTGGAAGGGACCATAAAGATCATCCAGCTCCACCCTCTGCCGTGGGTAGGGACTCCTTCCACTGTCCCAGGCTGCTCCAAGCCCTGTCCAGCCTGGCCTTGGACACTTCCAGGGATCCAGGGGCAGCCACAGCTTCTCTGGACACCCTGTGCCAGGGCCTGCCCACCCTCACAGAGAAGAATTCCTCCCCAATATCCAACCTATACCTCCTCTCTTGCTATGTTGTCAACTATGGAACATGCTGTAAAGATAGTTTGAAGAAAACAGGTATATTTTTTCTCCCCTTTTCATATGAATTTCTCCTGGTTATCCATGTAAATGTCGGACTGGGAGAGCTTTTGGCTCTGTGAGATGTGTGGTAGACTAGCAAGTGTAACCTGGAATTACTTCTGACAGAAGCTTCAAATCTTCACGCTTGCAGGTTGTAAAGATGAGTTATGTGTGAGCACAGTTGGAGAGAGGCTAACTTGGTAGAGTTTCAAGGTGTAATTAATAAATTCCTGTGTGGGAATTAGCTGCTCCATAGCCTGAGAGGTGTCTGGGAGCTGAGGATGCCACGCTCTCCTGCTCTGCAGGTGTGTGAGAGCCCATCCACCGCTCCATAAACAGCGTCCTTGTGGCTTCTGAGGCTTCTCAGTTCTATTTGTAGGAGGATTTTGGTTTTCCTCTGCTGGGTACTAATTAATTCAGATTCCACTGTCCTTTGAAAAATCTCAGGATCCCGCTTATGGCTAGGATTTAAGCTGGCTATAATCAACAGATTGATTGGTGGAAGGAATATCAGGTAGCAAGGTTAGTTCAAGCTAATGAACCAACAGACAGCTGCTGCCACCATGAACAATGGCAACGTGTAGGGAATACAGCAAGGGCAGCAAAGACTCCCTTTATTTTGGAGCGTGTAACATGTCCAGAATTACCCCTACTGGGCAGAAAGTTGAGTAAAACCAGAGGCAGAGCAAAGGAAGTTTGCTACCAGCTTTTATCTTTACATGCAGATCTAGCAGCCAAAATGAATTACAGTTACCCGTTGAAATAGCTCTGGGATACACAACCAGCAGAAGAATGGTGTGACTGTCAGTGCAAGGCTCTGCAGCATTATTCATAGTGACTTAGAGGCAATTAACCTGACTTCACTCAGCTGAGTTTTTGGGAAGGAAATAAATAGCCCAGCTTCAGAGTGAGAGTTTCTGATTGTTTTTTATATATTGCATATTCACCGTGGAAAGTATTTGCCCATTAAAGATAGCTGTAAAACATTAAATTAAGCAAATAGGCTTTATACACAGGGGAAAATTAAAAGTAAATTTAGCCTGTCAAGTCTTAGTCACAGTCCCTTACTTGGATCCTACTGAATCCTTTTGAAATCTTTTGGGGATGCTGTTTCTTTAGCAAAGGGAGCAGTAGGTGCCTCTGTGTCAGACAGGTGAGAAACAGGGGTGCAGAACAGATAGAGCTGCTGCTCTTTCTCTTCATGGAGACAGCAAAAGCAGGGTCTGGGCAAAAGGAGAGGGAGCTGAAGATTTAGGAAACAAAACAGGGACCAGTGCAGAATCAACAGAATCCATAAAAAGAATTAGGCAAAGACATTTCTGTAGGGGGACGTGGCAGTATTTATTGACTTACAGGAAAGCAAAATAATACAGGGTCTGAAATGGATTGTTTTAGGAAAGGGGATGTAGCGATTGTGGGGGAGTAGGTAATTGATGCTGGAAGAAGGGCATTTGCATGTACAGCCACAGAATGCCAAAATAAACCATGCTTGCAGGCAACAGCAGGCATTTGGAGTATGCAAATGGGAGTTTGCATATACATGTGCAAGTGTTCTGCACGCAGCAAATCTCTGAGTAAATTTTGCAGGTTCATTTTGGGCCTCTGCTGATACAAAACTCTGTTGAGCAGAGCGTGGCTGGGGAGAGAGCAGTGAGGGGGATCCTTGTGGGGCTGAAAACAAGGAACATACTGTAATTATGATAAAGCCAAGAATTACAAGCAGGAAATATAAAGTTATGTTTACTATTAAAGGAGACCCAGGCCTGTTAATTTGTGGAAATTTGCAGTTTAAGACATCTAAAAAAATATGTACTGGCATAAAACTCCGCTGTAAAATGATGGTTAAGACATTCTCCTGTTTGTGGCCTCAAATTAGTGAAATTTTTAAAGATACGTTTTCTCTGTGTGATACCACTTCAGTGAAGGAAGTGAGATGCTCAGGCTGTATTTAGAACTTGATAGGAGTGGCCCAGAGCAGAGGGATTACAATGCTGAGCTTGGTCTCTGCATTTTTCTTTGCTCAAGATTTGAGGGCCGATCATTTGTGGTGCTGATTTCTATCTTTTAACCTTTACATTTCATTATTTTCTCTATGTTTGAGTGTAAAATAGTCAATGCAATACATTTAAGTATATGAATTAAGAAACACAGAACTAAGGATAGAACTGTTGGAACTGAGCTCTGTCACTATTTTCTCCCTTCATTCAAATTTTCAATTGAGATACTTCATTTTCTGTTGGGTAAATCATCAATCCCCTACATAGCTTTTTGTGTTTTACCTGGAGGTGAAAAGCAGTTTCACTATCAGCCCTTTGTTGAAGTGATTAGTGTTCAAGACCATGAGGTGTATGCTAAGTGCTCTTCAACTTCTCCTGACAGTTATTCCAGGAAATACAACAAAAGTGGTATTTTTTTGTCCTTTTTTAAACATTAAAGAAGAAACATAGACCCGTTTTTGCTCTTCTCTTTGTGACATAGTTATCATAACGTCAACTGGAAGAATGACTTATTCTGCATTTAATGGTAATAAAAACATGGCACTTGAACCTTTACTATCTGAAGGAGCTGAAAAGAAAACTGATATCTTGCTTGTAGGAAGACTTAAAAAGATGATCACTTCTCATGCTATAGATATGGAAATATTCATGTTAGAATAAGTAATCGAAAATGAATAAGTATTAAAAATGTGTGTATCTTTTTAATATTAATTTATGTTTTTAAATTTGGAGTTGAATCTATGCATGTACGTGACTGGTGCATAATTCTGATTTCTCATCAGTGGAGCTTCATTCCTAAGGCGTTCCCTGGGCTGGATGCAGGCTGTGCTGCATGCTGTGAGCAAAGTTAGAAGGCTGCTTTTCCTTTCCCAGTTTGGAAGGGTCAGGCTCAGCTCTCGGATCTCAGCCGGAGCTCCATGGACAGCTCTGGCAGAAGTTCACAGTGCTGCTCCCAGGGACAGACACTTCTCTCCCTGTCCCTGTTCCTGCCAGGGCTGGAGTGTATCTGCTCCGAGAGCCAGACCAGGGAACCACTTCAGAGATTGGACCCCGCTCTGAGGAGTGGAAGTGACTTTTCAGCTGTGTTTGTTTCCTACTTCAGCTCTCAGCACAGTCACAGGGACATCTGAGCTGGCAGAAGGGAGCAGCAATGCGTTCCCAGGAGCAGCCAGGAGAGCAGAACCAGCACTTGCGTTGGCAGCATGCTTGCTGCTGGGGTGAATAAACTGGAAATTACACCATCAGAACTGGGGGAAAGCTGGATCCTGTGCAGCCATCGGCAGCACGGTCTGACAGCAAAGTGAGGTGTACTGGCTAATTCTAACTGTGGGAGGTGATTCTGCCTTCCTGTTTCCTCTGCTCCCCTGGGACCTTGCCACGGTTCCCTCCCACCTCCTCGAGCTGTCTCTGCTCTTACCTGGCATCTCAATGAAGTTCAGGGAGCTAATTCTACAGAGAACGAGCTCTACAAACAAAAAGGTGCATGGCAGGGGGTTCCTCTCCTTTATGTTCCTCTCCTTTTGGCCCCCCAAACATGGCTGTGGTGTAAGAGAAGGGGCAGGAACAGGGGGGTATAAGGTGGACTGGGCACTGCCTTGTTGGATGGGCTTAAAGATTGGGTTGTCTGTACCACCTGACAGCAGCCATAGCCAGGGGAAACAGTTTGAATTGAACATAGGAACTGGGAAACCAGATGATGCTAAATTCAGAAATCAACTGTAGCGTAAGGCAGGGGGTTCCTGATGTTCAGTGTGAAGCCTCACACTGAAATTCTGACAAGCTCCAGCACCTTCTTCCCATAGGCTCTTCTGGAAAGTGAAGTTCTTTAACCTTTTTATTACAACTACCAAAAGCTTAATAACACATGATGTGTTTGGCATGGAACTCTGGGCTCCCTAAAGACAAAACTGAGAGTTTAACTTCTCCAAGGGCAGCACTTACCATGCTGGCTTTGAGGAATCCATCGGATCTCTTACATCCTATGAGGCTCAGATGTATTTCAGAAGAAAACTCCACAGTTTTCATTAGAGCAAACTGAGTGTGTTTAGCACTCTTCATGAAATCAGAATCACACTTTTGCAATAACAAATGCAGGATGTCAATTGGTTTAATGGACAATAAGAGGTAACGCTTTCAATTGTGAGCCCTTAGAATCCAATTATTTCTATTAATATGCTTGCATTAAAAAGCCATATTTCAGGCGCTGTCCATGCCTTGCTTGTCTTGCTGCCTGTTATCAAACTGAAGCCTTTAAAATCTCTGTTTGCATTTTAATTGGCTTTGGGAATAAGTAGGAAGGAGAATAATGGAAATAAGTGGCAAAAGTGAAGTAATGCTTTTGAGAAGCTGGAGGCATATAACAGGCATGTAACAGACTGCTTCTCAATGCCATAAGCCCCTGCTTCTGGTACACTCATGTCTGAGGCAGCTGAATCCTTCTCATCTCATCATTTAAACGAGGGGGAAGCTGCTTTTTTAATTCTGGATGTGCTGTGTGCATGTCTCGGTGCTAATGTCACAGTTGGAGTCTGGAATTACAGTCACTAAGCCGTGCCTGTATTCCAAGTCAGCGTGCTAAACGTGGAGAATTTAATTAACATCAAGCCAGAGAACCGACCTGGGAGGCGACAGCAGAGGGAAGCTGCTGGCGGGGGTGAGGCTGGCAGGGCTAAGCAGATTTCCCTGCTCCAGGGACACTGCTGGGGTGTTAAACCTTCACCACTGAGGGTTAAACCTCCAGCACTGAGGGTTAAACCCTCTGGGGTGCGCGGGTTGAGCCTCCACAATTGTCCTTGTGCCCCCATGTAATAAAACACAGCGCTTTGCAGCCTTTGAGGCCCACAGCTCGTAGGGAATTGACCTGGCAATATATGGATCACTAATACAGCGCTTGAGTTTTTCTACACTGATGTGCCCTACAGAAACATTTTGTCTCCTTTCCTTTCCTTTCCTTTCCTTCTCCTTTCCTTTCCTTTCCTTTCCTTTCCTTTCCTTTCCTTTCCTTTCCTTTCCTTTCCTTTCCTTTCCTTTCCTTTCCTTTCCTTTCCTTTCCTTTCCTTTCCTTTCCTTCCTTTCCTTTCCTTTCCTTTCTTTCCTTTCCTTTCCTTTCCTTTCCTTTCCTTTCCTTTCCTTTCCTTTCCTTTCCCTTTCCTTTCCTTTCCTTTCCTTTCCTTTCCTTTTCCTTTCCTTTCCTTTCCTTTCCCTTTCCTTTCCTTTCCTTTCCTTTCCTTTCCTTTTTCTTCCCTTTCATCTATTGTATATCCTGATTGCAAGGCATAGTGGTGACCCCTGTAAATGTTGGATCCTGGCACAGACTTGGATGAATCTCTTAAATGCAGAATTCCCAGACATGGTGATCCTGTCAGAATACTGTGTTGCAGACAGGAGCATCATGATCATAGGTGTTCCTGAAAGGCTGACAGAGGGTCAGAGCCCAGAGTCTGTTTGTGTCACCTGGCAGCAGGAGCAGTCCCAAGGCAGCTCCACTGAGCCGTAGAAGCCATGGCCATGTTCTTTCCCCGGGCTTCCCTTCCCCTGTGCATATAAAGTCTCATGCAAGTCAACATAACAAATTAAACTCAAGCTCCTAAATTGAAGGTAGTGCTGGCTGGGCTGCAGCTGCTTTTCTAAAGTCACAGATACTCAGAATGCTTGAGATGGGTGAGTTATTTGGTACCGAGCCTCAAAAGCCTTCCAGCAACTGAAGTGTGGGTATGAATGGTTATTGTTTTATTCAGAAGTTACCACTCATGTGGCCTACAGTATGACTAGACTAAATTATTAATTTCTGGATATTCTAATGTAAAGAGAGGAAGGGAATACTATTCCAAAAACTCATTTGGAAACCAAACTGCCATTAGGGCATGTAGGCTTTCAGTTTGGACTGAGCAAAGTGTAATACATCAGCTCTTTTCTTCCCTCCCTGTCATATTTTGTTCTCAAAGCATGAGTGGGAGGCTCTCCAATTCCAGGTGGAGGGAATAAATTTATTTTATGCTAAAAAAAACAAGCTTGTATTGGTTTGTGTGTTGGGTCAAATGGGAGATTTTTGCATCAAATAGCTGTTTATATTCACAGATCTCTGCTGAAAAGGGAGAGTTATAGATGGACTGACAAAAGGTCTTCAGATATAGTACACTTCCCTTGGGTTGTCCAGATCTGGGGAGCAGAAGTGACTGGAGCAAAATACAATTTTGCTTAGAAAAAGGAAAGCCTGGTGTTATTAGAGTATTAGAGAGAAATAATGCATGGAAACATCTAAACAATTTCCTGTTTAGCACTTGAATCTGTCAGGAAGAATCTGTCTTAAATGAGCATAAGATTCATTAATGTATTTTCCTAAAGGAGCCAAAATCTAAATTTTATGTCAATTGCTTCAAAAGTTTAAATATCCATCCAAAGATATATTTCAGATGGCTTAATAAGAATTGTTTCATGTTATTTTTAAAATGAGTGGAGTCTTAGGGTCATTGAACTTCAGCAAGAATAATTGAACTGATACATTTTATTCTGATGATGTGTATCTATACAGCTATAAATTTGTTTGGTTTGCTTTTAAATTTTAAGTGCATCTTACTAGATGGAATTACATCCTTTCTTGCTGGAGATCTCAAGCTGTTATCTTTTTTTGTTGTTGTTTTTGCTTCATTCTGTGATTTGCTTAGTTTTCCTCTGCAATAGGAATGGATGACAACAGGTAGCAAACCAGAGAAACGCTATTTTAAAAGTGTGAAAAAGAGCACCAAGAAAGGAACTCACATTGGGCAGTAAGTGAATAGTAACTCCAAAGGGAAACTTTTCAGCTGGCTTCTTTTTTGTTAGCCCTGGTGTTAATGTATGGCTGTGCCCTGCAAATTCTGAATATTGTCTAAACCATTGTGGGGTCAGAGTGGATTTGGGCTCTGAACTTGCAGCTCAAAGTGGTTCCTTTGCTCTGTTAATAGTACACAGCAGAAACTTATCCTGGGCAGGTTACTTCCCTCTAATTCCTTATTCAGGAAAGAAGGAAGTTTGCTGGAAGCACAGAATTGAAAGGTCTGGTGTCTATAAAAAGGAAGAAGTGACAGAAATCCCTCAAAACCACCCGCTCACCTTGTGTGCCACAGCAGCCCCTGGAGCCGGCACAGACACCTGGTGTCCTGCACTGAGCTGAGTGTTCCCTTCCCTCGTTCCACAGGTTCCTCCCAAGCCCCAAAGGCTGAATAAAGGAGATTACTAACTACCTTTTGGGGAAATCCAGCCCGTTCCTCGCTGAGTTCAGCTCCTCCAGCAATCGCAACCCGCTATTAGATTGATTCAGCACCACGCTGGGCTTTTCTCTTACTTTCTACCAATTATGGAGGCTGACAGAAAGCAGAAGAAGAATGCTACAATAAATGGGAGAGAAAGGGAGGAAAATATCGGCATTTCCCAAGATTTAGGACACATTCACAGTAAATCCAAAGACTTAATAGGAACCTGACTTTAAGATAAGAATAACAACAGCATCAGTCTGCAAAGGCAAATAGTTTCTTTAACTTCTTCTTTCTGACAGAAACGCTGGTTCTTCCTGTAATTTGTCTGCAGATATCAGTGAATCCTAATCTTTGCAATATGATACAAGCCTTGTTTGTAAATGCTCCATTAACTATTTTTCTGTGTTTAAACTAGAATGTATTTTGAATTCCCACAATATTCTTTCATAACCATAATTTGATGAACTGCAAATATGAACCTTAATAGAAAGAAAAGTGGAAAATCATCTCAAGAACTGTCAATAAGACTTTTCATCCTCAAGTTTGTATAACAAGCCTGAAGGCAGATTTTTATTCAGGTATTTATTAATACAGATAGATTCTGTTCTGCCAGCTGACTTCCCCTTTCCTCACTCATTAGTATTAAATATCTCAGAGGACATTAAATATCAGAGGACAGGGGGGTTTAGATGTGAAGACTTTTTTCCTCTATGCTAGCACTTTTCTAGGTTAGATTTCTTAGAGACATTGTGCAGACACAGATTATGGGACACATCAGGGATGGAAACCCCCCAGCTGTGACACTGCAGTTCCTGTCTTTCCACTGTTTTAAATTCTGTTTGTTCTTCTAAAACCTAACTTAATCACAGCCCTTTGCTCTCTACCCTCCCAGAGTGAAGTACCCTTCCTGCAGCTTGATGTATCCCCCAAAAGGTATTTCTCCAAACAGCTTGTGTCCCTGCCTTGGGCCTGCAGGGATGGGCACACAGATCTCTTAAACTTCCATTTATTTTGAAATCTCTGTGCCTGAAACTGAGATTTCCCCCTGGTGAAGGCCCTTTCTGCATATAGGACAACACATAAGCTCCCGTGGATTTTGGAGACTTTTGAAGTGAGAGAAAAACTGAAGTTCTGATATGAGGATTGCAACAATCAGCTTGCAGTAATTAGAGGATCCAGCCACAGCATCATTTCAAGGCTGCATGAGCAGTTCCATCGGTTGAATCTGTTGCTGTGCCTGTCTGATGTCAGAGTCTCTGATGGTTTGTGTTATTGGTGTGGGTTTGTACAGGACAGAGTCTGCCTTAACACTGCAGATGCCTTCATTTGAAGTGATCTCTCCAAACGCTGCTTTGGGTTTTTTCATGAAGCTGAAGTCTTATTTCAATCCAGTGTTTTTCCTGCTCTCAAAGACAACCCTAACAGAATCATAAATTGTCTCTGCATCTGGGAATACAGAGAATTTTTTTAAAAACCCTCTATGTATTGGCCGAGTTTCTCTGTGCCTCTTAATTCTCTGAATTAAACATGAATTAACTCCTCCTAAAATTAAACTCCTTGAGGACAGTCTCAAATAAATTTTTGGAACAGTACCTTCACCATTAGAAAGGCGCACATCTGATGGAGCAGTGATTGACTATAAACCCACTTTAAAATCCTTGAAGTTTTCTTCTTTCATTTCAGGAAGGGATTAGATTCTCACTGGAACAGCTCTTGGGACGCAGTGCCTGAGGGTTTGGAGCTTCTTGTTTTCTGTTTAGAGAGCTCAACAGTCCAAGACCAACACCAGAGAATGTTGGCTCTTTTACCTGATGCTTAGAGATCCAAAGTTTCCTATCCACCTCTTCCTATGTCCCTTTCAACTGTAGCACCTGTTTCTATGTGAACGAAATGTTTGCTTTGGGAAAGCAATTTTACCTCATCCTTTTCCCCCTGATTACACTGTAAATTGTTCTGCTTTCATAGTAGACAATGTCCAAAATTTTACATATAAAAGTGCATAAGGGTCACCTTGAAGAATGACATGCAAAGATTTCTCATCACTCTTCTTCTCTACTTGCTCACGTGCCTGGTCGCTTTCCCATTTTCCTCAGAATTCCCTTGCCTTGAGCACCGTGGGGAAAGCAGGATCATAGAGCAGATCAGGCTGGGAAGAGCTGCAGGAGGTCTCTGGTCACCCTCCTGCCCAAACCAGGGGCAGACGTGACATCAGACCACCGGGGGCTTTACCCAGCTTGCTCCTGGAAATCTCCAAGCGTGGAGAGAGTGCAGCCTCTGTGGGCAGCCACTCCCACTGCTCAGCTCCCCTCACTGTGCAAAAGTTTCCTGTTATCCACTGTAAACCTCTTTAGATTCAGTTTATACCTGTTGTTCTTCTGCCTCCTCTCCACCATCCAGCGCCTGCCAGAGCACATCCCCACAGCCCCTGAACCATCGTGGTGACCCTCCACTGACCTTACTGCAGATTATCAACACCTTTTATTTCAAATATCTGCTCTTAATTGCTACATTTACTGCTAATTCTTATTTGGTCTTTTTTCCTAAATGTACAACATGTACAAAAACACCCCAGAATGCAGGCTTTGAATTTTTTCCTGAAATTCCTTCAGGTGAGCAATGAAAACATGTGTCTGGGTACCTTTTTTCTTTACTGCATGAAATAGAGAAATTACCTGAAGGATATAAGTGCTTAAAAAGACATGAGCATTGAACTCTTACAGTGCCTTTCCTCCTGATCTCACCAAGGTTTTAAAACATAGTGCACAATGTTACTGCTGTTTTCCCTTGTTCTTCCTGGGAGCTAAAGAGATAACCTCTCCTTCTGTTCCAAGGCTCCTTTTAAAATGCAGAGTTGTGCTTTTATTATTTATTGCTGGGTTTTGCCAGTACTTTAGTACACAGTTTATCAGCTAATATGGTGAGTTTGGTTTATTTTTGTAAGGAGGAGTGGGGAGGGGCATTTTAAAAACGCACTTGTTTACACTTGAGAAAGCACTTGCCAAATGGGGCGTGTTATTCATTGGCCTCTATTCAGGGATGGGATAAGGACACGGCAGCAGTGCTCAGCTACGGAAGATTCCATCTTCTGAGGCCAGGAGAGCCCCGACAGAAACACAGAAATAATAAAAAATATTAACATTTTTAAAGAGATCTTGAGGTATCAGGTGATAGATCATCCTGTACCCAGCATGTGACCAGATCAGTGTATTACAGACACAAGGGTTTTCCCCAGTAGTTCTTCCACAAAGTATCTAAAAAATTCAGATGGTGCACCAGCAGCATTTGAGGACACAGCACCATGAGACTGCAGCTTTGAGAGCAGCAAGTTTCTCCAGCTACCAGAGGATGGAGTTGATGGTACCTTTATCTAAATAAGGTTGAGGAGCTTCCTTGGCTGATGTGTGTAAGCTCACACATGCACTAAGGTCACCTTTCAGCCTTTGTTTTTGTAAGGAAGAATTATATTTTGTGACTCTGAGTGTGTTTGCAGCTGCCCAGCTCCTGGTCCAAGTGTCAGGATTTTTTCAGACTTTGTCAGACTTTCAACTGCTCAGGATTTTTCCGTGGTCCCCTCGCTCTGGATGTGGCCACTTGAGGCTGCCAAAGCTCAGGAAACTCAAGGGTTCAGCTGAGCAGCAAATACTGGAGGAGGTTTCTGGTCTCAGAATAACTGATGTTTCCATACATTTTCTTCTGTATGGAATTTACAGTTAAAGTCAGGCTGGTTTTGTTGCGGATAGGATTTCATGTGGTGGTTTTGTGGCATGGATCCTCAATCTGCTCTTCCATCTGTTTGAACCCTTATCCCGACATTTGTGACTATATAAAAGAAGTGAATTCACTTGTTGGCTCCCACAGGGCTCTGTGGTTGATGTTCATATGCAGAACCAAAGAGCTCAGCTGTGATGATAATTTTGGGATCAGTGGTGAGGTGGCAGGTGAGTTCAGAGCTGGCCTGGGCATGGTGTGAGAGACAGTGCCTGACCTGGTGGGCTTCCAAATGTGTCCAGAGGAGCTTCCAAGTGCCTTTAGGAGCTGTCTTGGGTTGAAGAATGTAACCAAAAATGTGAATTCTATTTCCATCTGTTGAAGCTGGTTGGGAGATATTGTTCTTTATCTCTTGTAACTCTAGGGAGGGAAGAGGGCGATGCCTTCTGTTAATGGACACCTGATAACAGCAGATAAGGCAGGGCCTCCTTATCTCTTCCTGCACCCCTCCTCCTCCGAGGGACATCCCCTGTGAATGGGCCATTGAAGGCTCTCACATCACTGATAACATCACCTCATCCCATTGGGAGATGCTCCACCCAGCGGGAGCAGCCAAAGCCTTTCCACGGGATAAAACAGCAATCCCAAACCCCAAGGGAGCCTGTTCCCACTGGATTCCCAGAGGGAGACTGGACCCTTTCTTGAGGATCATCTCTACTCAACAGAGCCACATCTGTCACTGTGGGAGGATTTATCTAGGACTGCTTCCAACACCCTGACCAGCAGGGTGTCAGGTTTGCATTCTGACTCTGTCAGTGGTCCTTTATACTAGTGCATTTATTTTTATTTTATTTTATTTTTACCTTTTCCTGATGTTTGTTTCTTCTTTCTCTATTAAATTGCATTTCTGACTTGAAGTCTCACTGGTTTTGCTTTCAAAGCAGTACAGGAACCTAAACTGCATAATCTAAGTAAACAGTGCAAAGGAAGGGTGGTCAGAGAAACAGGTAAAGGTGACTTGGCCAAGGTTATCCAACACACCGGCTGGGCATCCCTCGTGGGCTGGCAGGGGGTGAGATCACACCCTCCCGTTTGTTTGTGCAGGTTACCTTTTCGGGTAAGGCAGAAGAATGACAGATGTGGACATGAATGTTGGTTGCCGTGTTTCTCCTTCCCCGTTGGAGTGCCCTGTTCCCAGAGGTAACCCCGCGCTGCCGCAGCCGGGCACTCCCAGCCCTCCGCGGGCGACTCCTTACGGACTGCTCACACTCAGCCAGGGACTCGAGCGTTTCCCTGCGCTGCTGTGCTTCCTGCAGCTCTTCTCTACAGCAACAGGGCAGGGAACTGGAATGTAAATGATTCCAGTCTGCATTCCAACCCTCCTCAACACAAAGAAAAACGTTCCCAGCGATTCTTCTGGTAGGTATTGATCTGATTTCATCAGAGAAAGATCTCTCTTTTTGACACTTTGAGAAGCAGGAAGGCCATGAAAGAAAAATTCACTTGGGGCTTTTTACCATCACAAAGAGGAGGAATTACAGCTGTAAGGGTCAGGATTGTAATGGCCCTCAGACCTCTCAAGCTCAGCTTCCCCTCACCAGCTTTATCTGCAGCATTTGTGTTGTGAATTAAGTACCTGTGTCTTTTCCTAAGTCTTCTGAGGTGCAAGCTTCTTCATGTATGTGAATATCTAAGAAGAGTTCCTTAACTGTTGGTGGAAAACAATGCTGAGAAGAGCTGTGGGAGGGAGCTCCAGCCTTTTACAGCTCCAAGAACTTCATCTGTCATGAAGAGTTGCAATAAAGTTGATCTTGCCTTGAGATAGCAGAAAGAGAGATGACCTCTTAAGCATCCCTCCAGCCCTGCATTCTGAGGATCTGACATGCCCACTGGCTTTCCAGGAGCTATTGAAAAGACATCTTGAGTGTCTAGATCACTTCAGCTCCCAGAACTGTGGCTGGAGGGCTGCTGCCTGGTATTAATGCTGCCTGGCCCCAGCCTCATCTGCAGCCAGTGGAAGCTCATGATTCATGGCAGCAGATGGAACATGCTGTGTTAGTCAGTTTGCTCTTTCTGCAAAAGAGATGACAAATGAGGCCAACGAGATGAGGAGTTCGTGTTCACATCTTCTTCCCCAAATTACAGAAAAAGCAAAATGCTCGGGGTGAATGGTGACTGCACTGCAGGGTGATGCTGTTTACCCAGGACACGACTGGGAGCCCGGTCCTTTAGTGCAGCACTTCCTGAAAGCTGAGCACTGAAGGAGGTGCTGCAGATGCATTCAGAACTCCAGAGCTGCTGAGCTGTGCCCCCGGGCACAACTGGATACCCCCAGGTCTCTGTGGGTTGTGGAGCTACAGAACCTGTAGAGAGGAACGGGAACAGAAAGACTCAAGACAAGGAGCTGAGAGAGGCATGGGTTTGCCTGCTACATTCCCATCAGTGAGTGGTTGTTCCAGTGCTTTTGTCTGAGCCTTTTGCAGTCCATTTTCCTTGGTGAGATAACAGAGTCATGGCAGGAGCTCCAGCCAGGGCATCCTGCAGTGCCTTGGCCACTCCGGATCAGGTGGGGCCAGGGCTCAAACAGCTCAGACAGCAAAAATCAGTCAGTGAGGATGCTGGGCCTGTATCACTGCCAGCCTCTTCTTTCCCCTGCAATGGCAAGGGAGTTTAGATTTTCTCTCCTTGCACAGATAAAGGAGGAGTAGACAAATCTGCATGTGCCAGTTCAAATAAATACTTACTGGCAAATATCCAGTGAGATTTATACCTTGCTCTTAACCTCTCTACAGCTTCCTGCCTTTTCTCCTTGCTGCTGCTTTCCTTTTTTTCAGCAATATGTGGGAATACTTACATAAACACTGTGTTGTGGAAATGCTGTGCAGAACAACACCCCCATTGCAGCAGGAGAGTCCTTGAGGCTCGTCAGCCCCATTAAAATCTGGAGACTGCACAGGATCAACACCTGCCAGGCTCCCTTTCTCTGTCACCTCAGAATTACTGTACACGGCATGGAAACGGGGTGGAGTAAAAAGTTAATATTTTGACAGAGTAAAAGATGGATGGAGTAAAGGCATTACTCAGAATTTTGAAGATTTGCCTTGCTCCCTAAGGCTTCTGATATATGAAAGCCAAGGTTGGAGTATTTTAGTGTAATTTTAGGGAATATCCATTCATAAGTAGAAAAATAAGGTCAGGACAATTTTAATAATTCTGTGTCCGTAACAGATCAATGAACACTCACTGCTTAGAGGAAAATAAAGCAAAATGTCTTGATAAATCAATGGAAAAGTTAAAATGACAGTGTTTAATTGTTGTTATTAAACACTATTTCATATATTTCATTTTGATTATGAGCACCAACAATTGACAATTGACCAAGAATGAATGATGAAAGCTAAGCTTTCCTTAAGAGTTTCTAGTAGAGAGAGGCTAAAACTAGACCACTTTAAATTCATGGTTACATCACCAAAATGTATATTTGAAACACTGCATCTGAAATCTTTTTCAAAAAGCTCCACTCTTGGGTGGGTTTCTTTCCACATACAACAAAACTGCAGTTGGATTCCAGTCACTAAACCATCAGTGAACCTGTGGAGCTGGGACTGTCTCAGAGGCTGCTGTGCAACATTTTCTGGTGACATGGGTAACCCTCACCTCTGCCCAGAATGCAGAGCAGCCTCTCTGAGAACAGCAAGTGCCGAGCAAGGGCTCACTTCTCAAAGTCAGACCAAAAAATCAACTCTTGTACACTAATATATTCCAGGGCAAGACACAGCTTTGCTGGATTTATATGTGTGGCTGCATTTCTGCTGCCAGAAGAATAACTGTCTTTTTAAAAATTACATTAATACGTAATTATATGACATAATGTCAGGTCGTAAACTTAGTCATTTCTTGTAATGCATGCTTGGATTTTATGAAGGCTTCAAAAAACCTTCACTCAAATATTGTGGGAAATCACATGAAAACAACTGCCAAAATACCCAGGAAATAAAAAATAGAAAATGCTTGCTCTATTTTAACCAGTTTCTGAGGGGTCACAGAGGTTTCCCAGGGGAGTTACAATCCACAGTGCTACTGGAGATGAAATAGAGCACAGTGGGACGAGGTGTGAGCTGCATTGCCTTTGTCCCTGACTGAGATCTCCGAGATCTGGAAGTTCAGATCAAGGCTTGGCAGGAGAAATGAAGCTCCATCTGTGTTACTGGGCTGGTTTTGGCCATTAGGAACAGAGAATGTAGAAGCAAAAGGCAGCTCTTCTGGGTGAACATGTTTACTGCTCTGGAACTGCAGGCAGACATGGCAGCTAATCCTTTTTTATAAAACTGACCTTAAAAATTATTAACTTTTAAAAGACTGGTTTGGAACTTTACTCCCTGAAAAGTTGAAAACTTAATTTCTAATTCAAACCCCGAAGTTCCAGCATCTTCTCCTGTGTGTATTGGCCCTTCTCTCCTTGTTGTTACTGAAGGTTCAGCAGAATTTCACTGAGCAGTGCCAGCTCTGCCAGCTCTGCTCTGTGGGGATGGATAATGAGGGTGTTGAAATCCCTCCCCTAAGATCATCTCTCCAGTTCCCCAATGCCCCCCACACTAAAGAACCAATCTTCTGCAATGTCTCCTTGGTTCCTTCACACGGCTGTGTCCAGCACACCTCCTGTGCCCTCAGCTCAC
The DNA here is from genome assembly GCF_021018805.1 of Prinia subflava. Classification (NCBI taxonomy): domain Eukaryota; kingdom Metazoa; phylum Chordata; class Aves; order Passeriformes; family Cisticolidae; genus Prinia; species Prinia subflava. The sequence goes on along the minus strand of NC_086252.1, from coordinate 8,144,450 downwards.
AGCAGAAATTTATTAATCTCCAGGACAACACCTTGCACTTCTTTCTGTCATAATTTATGTCATTTTTGTTTCTCCAGTCTTTAATGTCATCCAGCTCTTCTTGTATTTGATTGGGATCCTCATTAGAATGGTCACTGCCTTCTAACTTTGTGCCATTAATGTTTAATTGGTTTGGTTCTTCTACTTCGTGCCAAGATAACTGATGAAAATGCTAAATAAAATGAGTCTTGGGACCAGTACTGGAGGTTTTGCATTAATGAGCTTCTCCCCATTTGATCATTTCTCTTTTACCACATCTTATTTCATCCCCGTCAGCCAGTTTGTTTGTGGTTTTTTGTTGGTTTTTTTTGAAGTATGTTTTGGTGCTAATTCCAATACTTTTGAGCTTATTAATTTCCCCCTGTAGCAGTTAATTTGGTACTGTACAGGAATACAGATAAAATTTATCTTCAGCCAAAGTTCTCTTTAGGTCAAGAAAAAAAAGAAAAAAAAAAAAAGAAAAAAAAAAGAAAAAAAAAAGAAAAAAGAAAAGAAAAGAAAAGAAAAGAAAAGAAAAGAAAAGAAAAGAAAAGAAAAGAAAAGAAAAGAAAAGAAAAGAAAAGAAAAGAAAAGAAAAGAAAAGAAAAGAAAAGAAAAGAAAAGAAAAGAAAAGAAAAGAAAAGAAAAGAAAAGAAAAGAAAAGAAAAGAAAAGAAGAAAAGATTAAAAAAAAGGAAAAAAGTCTCTCTTATGCTGGTAAACCCGCTCCATACAGCGTTCAGTTTTCCCTGCACCCCAGGTTCTCAGGGTTTTTTTTAACTCATCAGTGTGTGATAAAGAGCTGATTCACTCCTGTTCTGTTTTTATTTTAGGTAATGTGAAGTGTATGGGTGAAAAAGTTATTTCTAGCATCTGTGCTTTTGAAAACAAAACACAAATCTCTAACTGAAAATATTTTGTTTGCTGTGGTTCCTACAGCAGGATGGCAGAGCCCCTCATTATGTGATGAAGCTTACTTTATAACAAACTGCTTCTGTTCCAAACACACTTTCAAAGGTGCTAATCAGCTCATTTCACCTGTTTAATCCAGGTACATTCCAGTTCCCTTCAAGTAGCTACTGTTTTGATACAAATTTAACTTGTATTTCTGTTTATTATCAGAAAACAATTGTAGCTGTGGGCTGCTACCTCAGACTACAGAAAATCTGTAATTTGTACATTCTTTCTCTCATTCTGATCACTTAAGACTCCTGCATAGACAAATTTTGCAGAGGTGTAGTTTTTGCTCCTCCACAGCCTTTTTGCTCCAGATGTTGGTTCTCTGTTTTGACCTGAATTTGGCCTTTAGGGCCAGGCCAGTGTTGCCTTATCTACAAACCTCCAGGCACAGAGCAATACGTGCAGGCTGAGCAAAGCTCGAGAACTGCCTTAAATCCCAGCCTGAGCTTGACTTACCTGTCAGGAGTGCCACAAACCCTCTGGAAGTGCACACAGGGAGCAGTGGCTCTCCTTGATTTCAGGCAGATACATCAGATAGAGGAAAAGGAGGAGTTTTGTTTCCTCCCCACAAAAAAGGATTGGAGAGGTGCCTGCTCTGGATTTTATTCTGATAGGACTTTAAGCATATGAGCCACTGCTGAATCACAGTTTTAAACTCTATTGTGAAGCTTTGATTGGGTTTTCTGAAAATTACAGGTGTTCTTCTGGATAACAGAACTGCAAATAACTGTGACTCTTCAAACCAGGATAAAATAATAGGTGTCCAGCATTAATTAATGCATTTCCATTAGCAACCCTGCTAGAAGGTGCTGATTAGGAGTTATTTGCATTTAATCAAAAAATGTAACATAAGGTAATGTAATACATTTTTCTTTTTGTTGAACTAATGTAAGCTTTATCAATACAGCTGGAATGAATCCTGCACAGGGTATGTTGCATCTATGTTCTGTAATGTTTGTGTCTGTTCATCTGACCTTCTCATTTGTTGCTCTCAGTGCCAGCTACTGCTATTTCTATTTCAATGAACATTTTTTTTTTTTTAAACTTGAAATGCCACTGTGTTTTCACTTTAGCAAGAGAATGTCACTGTCGGAGTAAGAGCTGTTCAGGGCACTTGCTGGCAATCGGGGGATTAATCATTATTATGCTTTGCTGCTCACTATAAAATCCTCTCTTTAAAAACATATCTTTGTAGTAAGATGGAGCGTGTAGGTTCAAACGGGTCACATTGTGTCTCTGAGAACTTGTATTTCAGGTCACTGAAATCCACAGAGCTGAAATTCATGTGCTTGGGGGGCTGGTGCCTGTCCTTGAGGAGGGAGGCTGTTTCTTTTTTCTTTAAAGGATAAAAGAGACAACATCTTGTTCACTTGTGTGTGTTTGCCGAGCTCCTGGCACTGCCAAGCTGTGACTTCCTGCAGATCAGGACGGATCCCCTGGGCTGCCCTGGGGGAACTCCTTCAGCCAGCATCTCCAGGGACACCACTAAACCAGAGTCTGCACACAGCTCCCCTTCTCTGCAGCCTCTGCAAAGCTCCTGTTCCCAGCAGTGACACACGCAGTTCCTTTCCTCTGGGGACAGGGGTGTCGTACCACCCTGCACTTGTGTGGTCTGCAGAGATAAGAGGGTATGAGCTGGTATTGGATCCCACCTGTGTAAATGTGTAAATCCTGTGGAGTGTCCAAGCTCTTCTGAACATCCTCTTTCACTCTTCTGACTGGTGTGGCGCTGAACCAACCTGTGTTTTCAGGGAGAACATAAAATCAATGTAAGGTGCTTCGAAGTAATTTACTGTTCAAAGCTGCATGAGTTCAACTCACAAGAAACTGATCCACTTTTTTTTGTCTTCACGTATCTGAGTATGATATTTGTCAGTGTGCTTTATTTATCGTTCTATATCATCCTAGATGTGATATTTTGTATTATTTACATAAGCCTATATTATGTTTCTGTGCTGTTCATTACCTATTTTGACCTGTTTAGGGTTCAGTAACATATGTAATATAGTTCTCTGCCATCTGCCTTTCTCACACCTTTATTCAGGGAACACCTTTATTCCTTCACTCCCTTTTAACACAAAAGCAGAATTAGAAGGCAAATTTTCATTATTTCTAGAGAAAACCCCTCATTTGTTGCCTCATCCCTTCTCTTTGTGTGCTGATTAATGTTCACGTCTTTGCCCAAAGCCTTATTTTTCAGGTCAGGTAATTCACTTCATGTTCTGTTTATGTTCTCTGCAGTTTCTTGGTATAGATAATTTGCTGCTTTGAGAAAACAGATGAAACCATATTATGCTTTCAATATGTTTAGGGTCAAACATTAAAAATTCCTTCTATCTACTCACTTGAGATGAGACACTTGGAGCATTTCTTTGTTCTGCTTTACACAATCCTGCAAATGTCTGTGAAGGGCACTGTTATAAATCAGTAAATAAACCACCAAATTCAAAAAGCATCCACTGACAGAGCCAACTGCAGAGCTGTGGTTCCCCCCGGCCTCACAGAGTTTGGGACACCCTGTGTAGGTCACAACTCTCTTTCAAGGAGAAGAGTTTGGTGTTCCTCTGCCACTCCTGCCCTTCCTTTCTCATCAGAAAACTGGCTTTGATGGAAAATGTCCGCCCTGTCAGATCCATTCCCTTCTCGTGTGGGAACTGACTGCTTTGGAGAAGAGGCAGGTTGGCTGGAGGTGCAGAGGTGCCTCCTGTCTGTGACAGGGACAGAGAGGAACCCTGCTGTCCTCGCAGCACCTTTCAGTCTCAGAGCATTGGAGAAACCCCTTGCCAGGACAGAGTTCCCTCCTGTTGCATTCCCCTGGGGAATGGTTTCTCCCCCCTCAGGGACCCCTAGAGCCTGTAACCATGTAGTTTAACCCTTCCTCCCCTTGCTGACCCTATTGGCTGTGTTCCCATTATCTCTCCTTAGCAGAAGCCTGGATAAGGCCCTCTTCTTCCTCACTCATCCTCTTTCCCCTCTGGTCACCCCCTGGAATAAACGTCTTGAACTGCAGCTGGGGGTCAGAGCCTCTTTTAGATCCTTTGTCCTGTCCCTGAAATACTCCTCCAAAGCCCTCTAAGGTCTGAGCTAGCATTGGAACACTGGAGGGGCTACAGGGGGATTAATTTCACCCTCCAGTGCCTCCTGCCCTCCAGGAGTCAGGGCATGTGCAAACCAGAAAGGTGCCACTACAAATGGAAAAATACCCTGTCTCCAGTTGAGCTTCACTCCTTCATGGTTCTTACTAATGCCTATCACCATATTTTAGAGAAACAGATTTTTGTTCTCTGTGCAGGTTCCTTGGGGCACTTGATTTTTTGCTTTGTGAACACTTTCTTTCTTCCTACATGGCATCCACCAGGACTTTGCTTTGGAACTGTCCCCTTCCTGAAAAGTTACAATTTGAAGTCGTGAACTTGTGTCCTGAGAGTACTGAAGCTGCTTTTGAACTTGTTTTGGGGGTATCTTCAACTGTTTCTTTAAGGATTCTCAGCTGCATCTTTTACTCTTGGTAGTTTGTGTCTGTGTAAAATGCACAGTAATGCCAGGAGGCTTCATTGCTGCGTTTAAAAAAGTACCCTAAACCTGTCTTTCACCTGCAGTCTCCATAACCTGCTCAGCCTGCTCACATTCCTCTGACTTTCAAAACCCTTGGATGAGGAGAAGGATTTTCCAGTAATGCTGATTTCCCTTCAGACTGGCAAAAATGATACAATATTGTGCTATTTGAAATTTGTTCATCTCCAGAAGATTTATATAGGAATTAAGTGCTACATTGACCCTGTGTGTTCGTGGAAGCAAGTTTCGAGCAGCAAGAAATTTCTTCTCCATGAATAAATCAGAATTTACTTGCTGTCCTTGAAATCAGAGTGTAGTGGTTGTGCCTACGCACCGTCCTGTAACATGACGTGTTCCTTAGAGCAGGGCAAACTGGGTGTAAAATATCATCACTCTGTTTGACAGCTCTTTGTTTCCCTTTGCAGCAGCACTTGAGAATCTGACAACAGAGAATGAGGACCTTTTAATTTTAATGAAAAACTGACCCACGTTCTTACTCACAAAGTTATTCATCATGGTAATTTATAGGTCACATCCTACCCACTTAGAAAACTAGGATACTTGATAGAGCAAGAAAAACTGACTTTGAATCCCCAAGTACTTCAGAGAACTTGTGGTGATAAATGGGTTTTAATTAATTTAAATATAGTTGGAAGATCAGATGAAGCATTATTTTAAAGTGATAGTGGAAGAAACTACAGAGATTTGTAATCTCTTCAGAGGTTTGTGATTTTTTAATTTGTCATGTCTTCTGACATGATAACATGTAGGGGAGCATTCCTAAAGGATCTGGTCACCGCAAACCCACTTCAAACACATCTTATTTCAGAATTGCTAGTAATTTATTGGTTCCTGTCTGGTTCTAGCCTCTATTCAGCAGGTCACCATTAGAGTTACACAGACAATTATATCACAGAGCTGCCTGGTGACTCAGAACCATGCAGGACATATAGACACTCCCTCCAGACATCCTTCTGAGTGTCATCCTCTGGAAACAGAATGGAATTTTAAGCAAATGTAATGTTTCCATAAGCTCCACGGCACAAACCTCTCCCTGTAAGCTGCCATAGCTGTATTAGCAAAGGTAATTTTACAGGCTCAGCTGTACAATTGCAGTTATATTTCACAGCTGACCTCAACCATTCTTTAAAATAGCTGTTATCAAAAAGGATTGATTATGTTCCATTTCTAGTGGCTCCTTGTTCCTCCCGCTGACTTCTGAAATCACGACGGGCTCCTGAACAAGCAATTTGCAATCTTGAATCTGATGTTGTGGTCACTGGAGGTCTCGTGTCTCTTCCAACTCCGTGGCCCTGGAGGTTCAGTGAGACAGGTTTGGGCTGTTGACTCCTGATCCGGGCGAGATGCTCGGGAAGGGAATGCACTCAGAGCCCTGCAGCTGTACTGGTTTGATCTGGAGGAGGGCAGTCCTCCTTCCTTGTGTGCTGCTGCCACAGCAGTAACTGTGTCAGCTTTGGCTCTGTGCCTGCAGAAGTGCCAGCACTAATCAAGCTAATTATGGTTTGGGTCTGTAGCCTGATCTCTGCACCCACGTGCAATTCTGCACCAAGTCAGGAAAGTACCTTTCACCAGTGTAATTTCACCAGGCTCCGGATTTGGATTCTCCCTGTTTCCAGCAGCCAGTTCCTGCATGGTCCTTGCTTTTCTTGGGCAAAGAAAAGAGCACATTTAACTCGGCCCTGCTGCAGAATTTCCTCTCACAAAAGTGATTCACTGTGTGCTCCTTTGTGGGATATCTCAGGGACCCACGGCCGGCTGGAACCCGGACTCAGTCTGGACCTGGAAATTTTACATAGCCCACAGCAAATATAGAAGCAAACTGATGAAGGAACTGGCTAAATCTCTGTGAAAAATATGGAAAAAGCTTAGAGAACAAAGTGTCTATCAATTAATTAGCATGAAATCATGACACGTAATTATGACCTTTTTTTTGTTTTTCTGGAGCTGTTCTTCAACTTCTTTTTAATCTTGCATGTCAAGAATAATTGTTTTAATTCATTTTTACCATGTAAATGTTTTAATAGGACAAATAAAAAATCTGTCTTAGGTACAGATATCTATCTGACGCATTTATGATTTCATTTGGTGTCCTTTTATCACATCTGGTAGCCTGGGAGGTAGAAAGGAGAAACACCAGCCCAGGAGTGGGAACAGGCAAGGGTGAAATGAATTAGGAGCTTGAAGGGGTGATTTTTCCAGTTTTTGACAACACTTCCATTAATGCTAGTGCAGCATAGACAGCTACTACAAATATGAGGAGGGAAAAAGTGTTCCTTGAAAATATTTGGTAAAATATCCTGAACTATGCCTTTCAGTGCCACCACAAAACGAAGCACAAAGGGCATTTGAGTAGCTTCCTTTGTTGATGTAAATAATTGCACAAAAAATTCCTCTGAAATGCCAGCCATGAGATAAATTTAATGTATGGATGAGAAATATGCATGGAATTCAGAACGTTAATTTGCTATTAATTAGCTCCCAAACACAAGTAAGTAGATTTAACTGGCAGTGTGGCTGAGAGTTTACTTGGGAGCATGTCACTAATGAACAGAACAACTGTGATCAGAGGCAGCAAATGCAGCTTCTCAAATATTTCATTATGGGTCTGCAAAAATGTGACAGGGGATGGCCATGCATCTGATTTCTAGATTATTCTCGCTGTTTGTGGAAGAATATGATCGTGTTATTTAAATCGTAAATACTGAAAGTAGTCTGTGCCCAAAGGAAGAGAATTTATGGCATGAAATAATTTAGCACAACTGTTACTTCCCCGATTTGTGCAGCTAACTTGGGAATGTTGCAGTATTTGTCTCTCATTCATAGCAGGGAAAGGTTATTTTATTTGAAAATACTTGTTTGTACTGTCTCAGGGTATACAGTCCGTGTTTTGAGTAGAACATCACCCAGTCACTGTAGGAGAAGGGAATACAGGCAACCTCACCCCTGATCAGTAAAAGCAGTGTGAATTACCCAATGCAGCCTCACCCCTGGTGAGTCAGAGCTGTAGCCAATAAGGATGAGTGAGATAAAAGAGGGGGTTTGTTGCATTACACCCCCATACCTGAGTAGTGTTTTCCAAACTCCTAGGAGAAGAGTCTCACCTCTGGAATTTTAAGGAAGAAGAACCAGAATCTTCTGTGCCTCTCCCACTGTAATTGGCCCAGTGCCAGCACAAAGGTACCTCTTGGCTCTTTGAAATGCACCTCAAGACCTGCAGCTGTTCCTGTTGGGCAGCTCACCAAAAACCCCTCCTTGATGTTGTATTCTCTAGAAAGAGCACAAAGTCTCTTGGCACTTTTTAGGGTGTCTTAGCAGGTGCAAGGGACTTCCCTGCACTGTGCACAGTTTTTCTTCTTTTGTCTTGTATTGTTATTTTCTCTTTTATTAAAACCTTTTCGCTTTTTCAAAACACACCCGATCAGCCTCTTGCTGATTATTCTTAAGCCATTTCTGGGAAGTTGCTGGTTAACCCTTAGAGCTTGATCCACCTTCGTGGGGCTCATAACACACTGGCCTCACACAGAATTGTATCAGGGGTTAGCTGGTGATGGGAGGATCATCACAGAGGAGGAATCTTGAGGAGCATGAAGGAGAGAACCATGAAGCAGGATCCTGGGGAGAGAGAATCCCTGCAGTGAGGTCAGTGTGGGTGTGCAGTCAGAGCCTGTTGTTGGAACCTGCAGGCACAGTCTGGCTGGGGAAAAGCTGCACTCACAGCTGCACACTGATCCCTGCAGGCACAGTCTGGCTGGGTAAAAGCTGCACTCACAGCTGCACACTGATCCCTGCAGGCACAGTCTGGCTGGGTAAAAGCTGCACTCACAGCTGCACACTGATCCCTGCAGGCACAGTCTGGCTGGGGAAAAGCTGCACTCACAGCTGCACACTGATCCCTGCAGGCACAGTCTGGCTGGGGAAAAGCTGCACTCACAGCTGCACACTGATCCCTGCAGGCACAGTCTGGGTAAAAGCTGCACTCACAGCTGCACACTGATCCCTGCAGGCACAGTCTGGCTGGGGAAAAGCTGCAGGCAGAGGCTGCAGGGGAAAGCTCCAGCAGGAGCTTGCTGCAGCCAGAGTCAGTGAAGGGTTGGAGTTAAGATGACTAAGTTGTGAAGAGAAATAATCCAGGACCCTTTTCATGCTGTGATAAACAGGAAGTCTGTGTCGTGGCTCATTTTTACCCTCTAATAAAGAGGGCTGCTGCAACAAGTCACTGCACAGGCAGTGGTGGGGCAACCACTGTCACTTTTCTCTCTGGAAGGACAACCCATGGAGAAACTTGTTGTGTTTTTTACCGCTGCTTTTTTTAGAGGAGGAGAAATAGTTCCAGTTTTGTCTTTCACCCTCAGTGCTGTGCAGACCAAGTTAATGGAATGGCTCTTGATGTAGTGTGAGGAAGGAGCCACCCCCTGAGAAAGCCCTTAGAAGTCAGTAAAAAGTCCCCTGGCATATTTGGCTGTCACTGTGTTTTTAGGGGTGATCAAAGAGTCAGAAATTAAGGAAGTCTGAACAGTGATGCAGAGGGGAAAATGCTGTGTGGGGCTGCCTGAAATATGTCTCATGGTGACAAGGGCACCTCCAGCAGAAAAATTCCACGTGGCTTCTGTTGCTTCTGGATTTAGGGTAGAATGTTCTCATAACCTTTTGTATGCATTCCTTAATCACCATTCCGTAATTATGGTAAGGGAAAAATGGAGACTTGAAATTAGTGTAAAACATGTTAAATTTAAGACAGATTTCATAAAGAACCCATTGTGATATCAGCAAAATCAAAATTCAGGCTTCATAGGATAAGAAATAAAGAAGTAACTGCATGGCAGAGTAAATTTGGGCCTCGCTAATTACAATATGGACTCACAATAACACTTTTGCATTAATCTAACCTTTATGATCTTTTGGTAGGAAATGGAGATTTTTAAAATAACAGACAATTACATAGCATAGCTATGTAAAAGTAATATAAAAAGAGAAAAATTACGCTGTTTCATTTTGGGTACCCTTTTCTGATCTACTATGATATTGATGTGCCAATTCACAGCTTTATATCGTACTTCTTTATAAAATAGAGGGGGTTTTAACATCCCCTGGAAAGCCTAACGGTGAATGTGCATATTTGAAAATAATTGGATTGCTTTATCTTCATATGCAAGTGAATGAAAACCTGTGGTTTGAACAAGTGGAAACAAATGAACAAGGGAGGATTCCCGGACCTGTGAAATTGTCAGTGTGGATTGCTACAATTTTGGCACACTGCAATTCTCAAAGATTTGGCGGCACTTGAAAGGCAGTAAAGTGAAATACGTATGAGCAATGCAAATTAGGAAACAAACATTGGGTCAGTGGCATTTGGAGTGATTCCCTCCCAAAGGAGAGGGAGTCACTGCAAATACTACAGGGAAGGTGAACACTCAGGTGGGAGGTGTCAGTGTTTTAACTGTTTGTGCCCTGGTGCCTGTGCCGGCTTTAGAGCTGTGTGGAAGTGCTCTGGTTTCCAGACGTGTGGACTGGCACCAGCTCCTGTCTGTGCCGGGCAGCTCTGGGATGTGGCACAAGGCACAGGCGTGCTTTGGATTTCTCTGTGCATCACTGACCTGTGCCATTGATACCCTTTCCTTCTTCCAATGGGAATTTGGGAAAAACAAAAACCCCGTTCAAGATTTGTACGTAGATGCTCTGCTGGTGATCACGTGAGGGTGATTATGGGTATTTTGAAACCTGTAGTACTATCTGTGAGTAACAGCCTCAGCATCAATCCTGCTGTTTCCAGTGGACCTGCCCTGGAGTTAGAGGACTCAACAAGGGCATCAGAACTTGTCTCAGATAAGCAGAAAACGTTTCCATACCCAGGTATCTAGGGCATTTTTTTATTTAGCTTTTAAGCATTTGTTTTTAGATGGCATGGCTCCACTTGATAGCAGAGTGTGAATGTGAATGTTGTAAAGCAATATAAATGGCCATTAAGTTAGGAAGCACAGGATGACCTTTCTGAAATATTATGCCAAACACTGTGTTTGCTTTGTGAGCTAAGTGGAACTTCTGGAAGGCTGTTGCTGATGAAAGGTACTGGCTCGCTCTCTGGGGAGAGAGCACATTATTGCAAGATGAATCTGGAGATCTGACAAAAATAACAAAACAAAGCTGTAAGACAGAGTTAGATTTTAACAGGAAGAAGTTCAGATTGATCGCAGTGACTTTCGTACGCCTTGTTTTTTCCAGAACGCAATGAACGTGTTTTATTTTAAAGTTAACTTCCTAACTTTAAAGGTGCCTTACCAAATCCTGAAAGATTCTATGAAGAGGCACTATGAGAGAGCATTTGGCAAGGATTTACACACCTTCCTTGGAAGTGTTCTGGCATTATTAACTATTGGAGCAGCAATGCTCTGATTTTGAACCAGTGCTGTGCCTGGCAAGGCTGAGGGCAGCAGCTGGGGCAGGGGGGCAGGACAGGAGGGTGGGAGGAGGTTTGAAGGGAGGCACAGAGCCCAGCCACCATTAGTCACCTCATCAGTGACTCTGTGGCCCAGGCTGAGGCAAGAGGAGCTGCTTAAGTTGCTAAACACTGATGTATTTTATCTGAAATACACTCTGAAAACAGCTTTTGTTTCTTCCGACTGACCTTCAAGACTGGTCTTTGCAGAGACAAATAGAGGATTCTGATAATTTCTGGTGCAGAAGTGCTTCATCTTTGTGGCTCTGTAAGGGACATCACTGCCCAAAACAAGCAGTGATGAGGAATGGGTGCTGCCTTGTTTGAGACAGGAAGCATCCCAGGGCTTGAATTCCAGGCTCCCCAGGGAATGGCCATGGCCCCAAAACTGCCAGAGCTCCAGGAGTGCTTGGACAATGCTCTCAGGCACAGGGTGGGATTGTTGGGGTGCCTGTGCAGGGCCAGGGGTTGGACTCCACGATCCTTGCAGGTTTCTTCCATCTCAGGGGTTGGACTCCATGATCCTTGCAGGTTTCTTCCATCTCAGGGGTTGGACTCCATGATCCTTGCAGGTTTCTTCCATCTCAGGGGTTGGACTCCATGATCCTTGCAGGTTTCTTCCATCTCAGGGGTTGGACTCCATGATCCTTGCAGGTTTCTTCCATCTCAGGGGTTGGACTCCATGATCCTTGCAGGTTTCTTCCATCTCAGGGGTTGGACTCCATGATCCTTGCAGGTTTCTTCCATTTCAAGATGCTCTATGATTCTATGAAAGTAAAACTTGAACCTAATTCCAGTCATTGTGTTTATAGTCCCTTCTCTATCTCCTCTGTAGTTTAGGTTTCACCTTTGTCAGTAGGTTTTTTCTTGAAGGGGATCTAGTGCCCCAACAGCAGCAGTGAGTCCCATTTTTATCTATATCACAGGTAAATAAGTAGTTTGTAAAACAACACCAAGCTGGCTTTGGATCCTGGCTGTGTTCAATGCATCACAGTTAAATGAAGCAGTTTATGTACTTCCATTGTGGCCAATTGGAGTGAACTTAGGTAAGATTTATGGACAAAGGGCAAGTATTTGTCATTTGCTCCAAAAAGCTGTCCTGGAACAGGTAAATCAAAGATATAACCATCGTGTCTGCAGGAATGTGTGGTTCTCAGGCAGAGCGATGCATCTCCCTCGGGAGGCATCCTGGCTGTGAAGGTTTGCATGTACCTGCACTGCAGACAGAGTGCTGAACCAACAACTTCAGCTTTTGAGTTGAAGGATGCTCATAACACCTTTCATAGAAGGTGGGAAAGTTAGGATTTTTATCTACATCTGGATTCAAGATCAACTTTTACCCTTCAGCTGGCTCAGCACTGTCGTGTGTCTTGGTGAGCTTTTCAGTTCATGCATGTGTAATTCCTGCCCTACAAATACAACTCAGGCTTAGTTGTGTCTGTCCCTGTTGATGAAACTTGCAGACCAGAGGAAGGATTTAAAGCCTGTTCATTATTATTTTCCAAAATACTCTTTTTGCCCTACTCAGGTATGAAAGAAGTTTAAAAAAGATTGAACTAAGTTCACAGCTTAACCTTTGTATAACATACTTTGGATGCTTCAAAATACTGGGTTTTTAAAATAAAATCTTGAAAGACAATCATTACTTATCTATCTCAGAAGACATTGCCTCTTCTCAAATGTTTTTTTTTTTTGGAAAGGTGATGATCTTTCTGTCTGAGTTGGTAGACAAAGCTGGTTAAGCATTGCCAGACAGCTAACAAGGTTTTCACATTAGCAGGTGCCTGTGGCATCGAGTAACCTCGTGTTACACAATCAGTCACCTCAGTGTTTACATAAAGCTGATTCCAGGTTACAGGAACACTTGTCCTGCATGTGGGACAAGCATGTCAGAGACAGGTAACAGCTTGTCCAGAGCTGTTCCAACTCACAATCAGCTTTCCTAGGATTTCAGAATATTGCAGTTTACAGGAAACAAACTCTATTTTTGAAGAGAATAGCACTTTTTTAATAGCCTGAGCTTAATTACTTTCTCTGCAAAGTGGGATGGAGGCAGGCTTGCTTTTCACATAATGTTTCTGCTAAATTTCACATACACTCCTCATCGTTCCTAAATCAAGCTCCTCTCTGTATTTTTATGCTGTCTTCTGTAATGCATCTGGACAGGTTTATTCAATCATGTGAACATCAGATCATATTTTTTCAATCACATGAAGCCATTGACTGTACCAAACCAACATCCACGAAAAGAAAGGTATCCCAGAACTCTAAACCCATACAAATTCCTCTTCTAAAAATACCACCTGAGAACAGAGTAACTGTGACTGGGAGGTCCCAGAAGGGACACCAAGCCCGTGACACCTCAGCATGGCCACACCGCCCCTGCCCAGCAATGGTTCCAGTCTCATGCTGGGTGTCCCTGCCCTCCCCTTGCAGCACAGCTCTGTCACTGCTGCTCTCCTGTGTCGATGGGAGCTTTGTGATTTGCAAGCTAATAATGTCTTTGGTGCCGTTTTAGCTGTAGAACAAACCCTTGTTAGTGAGGATTTCTGAAGCACAATTTTAATAATGACATTCTTCACTTACATGATGTAGCGCTTTTCAAAGCACTTAGGAATTATTACTGAAGTCTCAAAATGCATCCTTGGGGTGAGTTTAGTTCCAGCAATTATGCAAGTTGTGGAACAGAAGCACAGGGGTTTAAATAACTTAACAGAAGTTGTAGGAGAAGTTTCTAGTAATACTGTATTCTTGGATACCTGCTATCTATGCAGGATAACATAGCTCTCTGTCACCCTTGAAGCACTATCCTTTGTTACAGTCCTTTCTTTAATTTTCAAGTGAAACCAATCTTCTAAAGCCTGGATTTTACTTCTCTTTTATACTTATCTGTTAAATTAACCATATTTTTTTTCAGATACCATTTAAGTTGTAAAGGTCCTTTGTTTCATAACACACTTCTTACTCACACCTTTCCAGTCAAGGCTGCTACTGCTTTTGGTATTGTAAGTACATCAGCCAGCTGTTGAACTGTGGCAGAATTCTGAATTATAAAACACATTATATATAAGCAAGAGGCTGAAAGAAACTGTTTGTGAAAATAAAAAGGATAATTATATGCGTTGCCCTAAACAGTTGAACCTGGGTCCTCAGGTGGTCTAAATCACCATAGCAACATCGAATTCAGTGAATTTTACTTTGCACAAAGGAAAGATCTATTCTATTCATTTCTTCTTCATCCCTTGAAGACTTCAGCAGTTATTTACAGCTTCTCTGTCCTTTACCTCATCCTCCAACTTCTTGTGCTCCCTTTATTACTTCCTGGGTCACATTCCCAGCAAGCTCTTTCTCCCAGGGCTCTCCTGTTGTTCCAGAGCATCTTCACAGCTCCAGGTAACACGCTCTCCTTTCAAGACCAGCTGCCTTTCCTGACACGTAACTCCAGGCCCCTTCCAGTAACATCACCGCTTTCTACTGCTCATTCCCATCCCTTTCAACTCCCTTACAGCAATTTCTTTCCTCTCGTATTCCCTTGCTCCCACGTCCCTTCAGCCACCTACCCACACACTTTTTCTTTACTCCCAGCATGATTCATGTTGCTCACGGTTTGTCCTCTTTTCAGCCTGGATGCCTAAGGAAATAAGGTTTATATAATTAGTCCATCTGTCAGGCCCTCTGTGTGTTTGTCAATCCTCCTTTAATAACCTGGAACCTGTTTGCTAATTGCAGCTAAAGCAGAGGGAGAGGCAGCACAGTTTGAGAGGGCAAGCTCCCTAAGGTTTTGTGAAAACAAGTCTCTGGGGACAGGACAGAGTGTGAATTGAGGAAAATGGGGCAGAGTTCAGCCCTGGACATTCGATCTGGCAGGAAACGGCTGTTCAGTAATATCCATGCTGTGCCTTGGTGCTATTTCTCACCTGTGCTGACCAAATGGAATAGGTGGGCAGGGCAAGGCATCAGGAGAGACAAATTATCTAAAACAAGACAAGGTTAGTATCACAAATCACAAAATAATGTTTTTCCTTCCTCAAATTCCGGGTTCTGTTTGATTGCCCTCCATATTTTTTCCTCTTTCTTTTCCCTTCTCTACCCTCTCTCCTTTCCGAAGGTTTGATCTTTTCTTCCTTTTTCCATCTTTCACCTCTGTGTCCTCATCCTCTCTTCATAAGTCCCTTTTCTCCAAAGGAGCACCTCAGCAGCAATTTCAGTTTTGCCTTTCATCCTGCACTCCCCCGCATACTCTCTGGTTACTGCTAATTGTGCTCCCTTCCTGGACTGACACTGCTTCCCGAGAGGAAGGAGAACAGCCGTAATGACTGGTGGCAGCAATGTCTTAACCATCTTCTCAGCGCACAAACACTGTCACAGTGTTTGAAAAGCTACATTAATTGAACACAGATTTGTTCAAGCTGCTCATTGAATGGATTTCCCTTGAGCCTGCCTTGTGCTACAGCTTATTTTAGCTATAGACTGAATCCCAACAAACTTATTGCTCCTGCCAGAGGCCGGCAAACCCCCCTTGCTCTGAGGGCAGAGGACATTGCATGCACAGCACAGAGGCTCAAGCAACTGGATGCTAAGTGCAGTCCTGGCTTATCAGCCACGTACTTGGAAAGGAAAGAAAAAGACTTCTCATGGCTTAGATCTTGCTAAAGGCAACATCAGCATGGCTGGATGGACAAGGGAGGGCATGCTGCTCTGCCCTGGGCTGGCCTCGCCTCGAGTATTGTGTGCAGTTTTGGGCACTGCAACACAAGAAAGATTATTAGGCTATCAGAGAGCACCTAAAGGAGGCCATGAGGAAGGGCTTTGAGGGGAAGCCGTGTGAGGAATAGCTGAGGGCACTTGGTTTGTTCAGCTGGAGAGGAGGAGACTGAGGGGAGGGGCAGACACTGAGCAGACTCTGGGGATCAGTGACAGAACCTGAGAAATGACATTAAGCTGAGTCAGGGGAGGTTTGGGTTGGATATTAGGGAAAAGTTCTTATCCCAGAGGATGGTTGGGCACTGAATAGGGAATGGTCACAGCCCCAATACTGCCAGAGCTCCAGGAGCATTTGGACAATGGTCTCAGGCAGAGGGAGTGACTGCTGGAGTGTCTGAGCAGGGCCAGGAGTTGGACTCAGTGATCCTTGTGTGTCCCTCCCAACCCAATAGATTGTGTGCCTCTGTAAGGAAGTTCATCTGCCCCCTGCACAGCAGTTTGGGATTTGAAGTGTGCCTGTCCTGAGAGCAGGACTGCTAACAGGGCTGGCAGGGTAAGGAGTTGCATTCCTGCCTGCCAAGGCTGGGACAGGGACCATGTTCCATCTGTGTGGTGGCTCCACTGAGTCTCTGTAGGATTCTTGTGTGTTATGCACTGTAGACCTTCAAGTGTGCTCCTTCCCCACCGTATTGGACTTGGGATTGGACTAGATGATTTCCAGGGGTCCCTTCCAACCCTAACGATTCTGGGATTCTGTGGTTCCCTGTGGCTCGTAACTCGTCACCCTTCAGTTCCAGCCTGCCCCTACAGAAGTGGCACAGTGATCCTGGCAGAGGTACCTCAGCAAAGCCCCCACCCCTTGGCCACAGCTTAGACCACCCCACAAGGATTTGTCAAAATCTGAACACATCGATAGAGAAGTAACTCAGCAGGTGGAGGTTTCCTAACTCACAGGACATTTTGATCCATGCCCATCCCTGAACACCGTCAGAGTCCGTGTTCATCTCCAGGAGCTGAAATGATGCTCCTGCTCATTGGGCTGTGGCCTGGCACTCCTTGCAGTGCCGGGCATTCCTTAGGGTAACCACTGTCACCCTGCAGTGCCCCAAAGACACAGGACACACGGAGGCAGTGGGATGCTCTGAGTGAAGGACTCCCAGCACCCAGCTGCCATTCCCAGTTTGTGCCCGGTCTGCAGCTGGAAGCAGAACTGGTGCAGTCAGCGCCGGCTTGCGCGGTTTTGTTTTATGAATGTGGGAAGAGCTCAGGTGCCCCACGAGCCCTGCTCCTGCTGCCATCGGCATGTCCGGGGTCCCTGCTGTGCTCCAGCCCCTCGTGCCCGTGTGCTGGGCAGGATTTGCTGATGCTGTGCTCCAGCCCAGGCTCAGGTGCAGAGCCCTGTGTGTGGAAGCGCCTCAGATTTGCATTTCGTCTCTCTGAATCA
The DNA here is from genome assembly GCF_021018805.1 of Prinia subflava. NCBI lineage: Eukaryota > Metazoa > Chordata > Aves > Passeriformes > Cisticolidae > Prinia > Prinia subflava. Next base: position 8,127,316 of record NC_086252.1, on the reverse strand, counting down.
GCACAATGCCCCTAAATACCCTCCTCAGCGAACTCCTAATTGCCTGAATTTATGCCTTCACCTATTTATTGCAGCTTGCGAAGTTTGCAGTGAATTTGGCTTGTGATTTTGTGTTTGTAGCAGTTAAATCATTTATGTTCTGAGAACTTTAAAGAAACATATGCCTTAAAATCAGCAAAGCATTTACTACTTTTGCACACATGATGAAGTCTATTTTATTTTACTGTGTTACATTACTAAATAACCTTGGCTGTTATTCTTCAAGGTCTCAGTGTGTAGAGCCATTAACAACTATGGAATGTATCTAAACTGCATTAGAGCTGCATAACTACAAGCTAAGGGGTAATCAAAGATCTGTCAGGCTTAACGTAAGCATATGGACAGCTCTCCACTACTAATATAGGAAAAAAACCCACTTAATTTGGATTAGGCAGAAATCCCTAAGGATGCTTTTACCTAAATGATCTTCAACTTTTACAATGCACGTGGAAACACCAGTGCAGGGGAAGAGGGAGCTAAGAGTTATGATAGTCTGAAAGGGAGAAGGAGCGCATGAATATTTAACCTGCGTATAGATATATAAAATCAGTACAGGGATAAACAATTTGGTGAGTAATAATGCATATATTTAATTCATAGTTTTATGCATTTTTAAAGAAAATGTAAGCAGGTAGAAGCTGGACTTTAATTAAAATAGCAAAAGAAGCATTCATGTCAGTTTATTTTCTGCCAAACTTTGAAACACACGTGACAACTTCTGAAAATTGCAGTTCCTGAAAGAGAGGAATCAGAAGAATCAGTGAGGTTTAGGAGGAGTTCTGGTTGCACTTGGGTTTTTCACACAGTCTGCAGGATTTGTGGGAATACAATATATTGAACCTTTCAGGTGTTGCCAGTGGACAGGCCTTTCATCATCTGAGTAACATTGGTGCCAAAGCTGTGGAAGCTGTCAGCTGTTCTGACACCACTTTTTGTATTATTAAGATCAAGAAGTGATTAATAAAAAGAAATGTGGCACTGCATGGTGGAAGATACATTTTTCTTCTTAGGGTCACTGTCAAGCAGTTTTTCAGGAGGAATGACACAGTTTAAGAAATCAGAACCTTGAATTTGTCTTGACTCAGAGGGGATCTGACAAGAAAGAGCTGAAGTTTTAATTTCCTGCAGGCTGATGCAAAACAAAGTCCAGTGTAAGAGCTGAAAACACCTTCTGAAGTGCAACAAATTGCTGCATCCCTGTCCCAGGAACAGCCAGGTGGTGTTTGTGTCACAGGCTGGAACTGGAATTGTGCTGCTGGGATGCACACAGGCCTCTTCTTTCTTCCCAAGAACTTATGTAAGCCCCAGGATTTATATAAGCATAAACAGGAGACCTGTAAAATACAGGAGTGGAAGAAGCGCAATCTAATATATACCACTGGGATACAGTATAGAAAGTATATATACAGAAGAGAGAGGCTCAGTGCAAGAACTCCTAGGAGAAGTTATTTGCTGGAATCAAGACAGATTTTGCTGTAATGTGTTCACCAGCAACTTCTGTATTGTGATTTATTGAGAAGCTCTGTTATTGCTTTTAATTTTGAAAAGCCATCTATAACCTGTGCACAGGAATAAAACTCAAGAAAACCATATGTGCAGGATATTGTTGTTGGTGCCTTATGTTTTATGTTTCTTCAAGACGCCTCAAATGATTTCTCCATTGGCGGGTCTTTATTTTGTGATTATTGCAGGCAGCTCTGCACTCCAAGTGAATTAAATCCTGTTGTGTTCCTGCTGTTTCTTCAGAAAAGCAGCTGCTTAATGTCTGTCTATATGAAAACAGAATCATGCAAATATATCAGGTTTTTTCCCTGATATTGCAGCTGTTATTATTAATCATTTTCCTGCAGTAATTTTGGGATAGGTAGGTCTAGGAGGAGGATGAAAAAAGACAATGTGGTATTTCACAAAGTAATTGAGGATGGCTGTGCCACGTGCGCAGACTGCAAGGGAGCAGAATCAAAGATGTTTGTGCGGGGAGCTGATGAGCTCCCATGATGTTCCAGAGGACACTGGGAAATTCAGGCCAGTCTAGGCAGCCCTCTGTCTGCTCTGTCACAGCTGAAGAGAATAATAATGCAATAGTACAAGCTGTCTGCAGCAGCAAACCCCCTCAGAGCTGTCACGTTGTCTGCATTTCACTGACATGCACTGACTGTCTGCGTTGTGTTCCGCTGATTTCTGCGTTTCGTTGGACAGTCGCCCACGGGTGACACTGAGCAGTGAAGTGACAGGGTTTGGATCACATGTCACTTGTGGGGTGGCATCGCAGAGTCCCTCAGAAGCTCCCCCTTGGCAGTACAAAGGCTGTGTCTGCTGAACAAATGAAAAAAGACTCCCTGTCAAGGTAATACTCTCAGCCTTGTGACTCTGAGCGCTGTTCCCATGTTGCAGCCTTGCAGGTTCGTGTGTGGTGCACAATAAATCTGGAAATATGAATGTCTGGACTCGCTGTTGTTCCTGCAGCACTGACAGCCCGTGCTTGGGGCCACTGTGCACAGGGGCCTGGTGCTGTGAGCAGCTTCGGAGCAGAAACTGGGATTGGGCATTCCCAGGGAACTACAGACACCAGATAACTTAGTGCTCTCCCAGAGTATTCTTTCCTAGAGGGAATGTTAAATGTGCAGCTACTGTTTGGCTGCCAACCAGTTGCAGGGGTGGGATGTCCTTCCTGAGTCAGATGCACAACAGCTAGATTTACTTCCTGGCAAAAACCAAACTATGTATACCCAGAGATACTTGCTGACCTAGGAGATGGGTACATAGGTACTTAAAACAGGGGCAGGTGAGCGTGAGTTATCCCAGGTGCTTCCTCCAGTTCTCCAGGAAGATCTGATCCTGCTGTTAAACCCTTTGTGGAAAGGGATAAACTGCCTACAGCTATGTACCATTCTTGCTGGAATCCAGGAGCCACTCTCTTGTCAGAGTGATGATTTGGCCTCTGAGGTGCAGCAGGAATGATTGTGCACCTCTGTTTCTGTGGGGAGGCACCAGATTCAGGGAGGGTGAGCTGTGCCCTCGAGCCAGGTCTCAGTGGGGAGGCTGTGCCTGTCTCTACCAGACATGTGCATGCAAATGAAGGAGACAACCATCTCACCATGCCTGCATATAAATGTGCTGTTTAAAAGTTTTAATATTTTTGTGTCTGAACTTCTCAGGTTCAAATATTAGAAGTCATTGTGTTTGTGGGCTTTTTTTTTCCCTTCCCTAAATTAGCATATCTCTGGTTGTTAGGAAAATGCACACAGCACTTTGTCGATTGAAGCATTAATTGCCTTAGGCCTTCACGCTGTAACAATCTGAATTATTCTTTCATATTCCCCTTCAGTTCTCCCGTTTAGAAACAGTGAGAGCTGAGCTCGGTCAGTGTGCAGGAGAGTAAGGCGAGTTCCTGAGTGCTGGGTTTTATTCCATGAATTAACACAGCTCCTGGGATACGGGGGCTGTATCTCTGCACTCCTCTGAAGGGCTCAGCTCACTATTTGTGGGCCGTAAAATAAGCAGCAGTGAGGATAATCCATGTCTGACCGTCGAGAGGAGCGGATGCAGTGTGCCCACGAGCAGCCCCGGCCCGTAAATGGGATCATATAGTGCACATCGTCTGCATTTAGTGAGACTGCTGCACTGAGAATATCCATCAGCCTCCACACTCCCCTTCTGGGCTCACAGCTGCATTTCTCCCCTGTCAGATGCGTGCCTCGGCAAAGAGGAACCTGCCAAGGGGTGGATTTGAAGGGAGCATGACTGATCCCAGTGCTCAGGAAATAATACAACTCGAGGATCAACATAAGCAGCTCTTTCTGGCAGGAATGCCCCTGGATGGCTGGTTCCTGTGCCCTCTGCACTGCTTTTCATATGTGCTGGTCACAGAACTAGAAATGTGGCCATTCCTAGATAACAAACAGCATTTTTTTCACCAAAACGAATTCTGAAAAGCTCTTCAGATTATTACACTAAAAATCTTGTATTAATTGCTCTACCCCTGGATCCCTGGGTATTGTTCATGTTCACATGTTCTCTGTTCTACCCCTGGATCCCTGGGTATTGTTCATGTTGCACATGTTCTCTGTTCTACCCCTGGATCCCTGGGTATTGTTCATGTTGCATAAAGACTTAGGAGTTTTCTGTTGTTACACAGGAGACATTCCTGAGCTATTTAAAGAACTTAAATTTAGTTCCAGAGAAAGGTTGAGAGGACATGGCAGCTTTTGAGAGGGAGGTGAAGGACCGGGGCTGGTTTTCTGCCTTCCATCTTGATCTATTGTGTAACAGCAACTGGGCAGAGAAACACTCTCTGTAAAAGAGGGAGAGAGCTCTCCTTGGGGCTGAGGAGCTCCCGTGTGTGCAGAAGAGATGAAAACTCAGCAGAGGGAACGAGGGGATGCTGGTGAATGTCAGTGCCACTACGTGTTTGTAGATGCAGGTGGAGCTCTCCCAAACCAGGTCATAGGTAATCAAATGTGTTCTGATGTTGTTGTTGTGACCCAGTTACTGCCTTGGAGTTGCGTTGAGTTTGGATGGCCATGCTTCTCTTCACTCTTGGCCAGCTAAATGGCAGGATTCTTTTTTTCCCCCAGCAAACATAGGTAAACTTGTTTTGCTGGTAGTTTTTTAAATTATTCACATGCAACCCAAGGAATGAAAAGCTGTATTGCAAAGCAACAGTGCATTAGAAAAATGTCAGCAACATTTTAGATTGCTCCAACATTTGGTGTTTTGTGAGGAAAATGCTCTAAGTGTACACAAACCCTTGTGGCACACAGGGTGGAGATATTTCAGAAATCTTTTCCCATTTGTGAACATTCCAATCCTATCCTGTTTCTCTAAGCAGCAATTTAAGTGAACATAAATAAAATTGTTATACCTGGAGCTTTTAGAGAAGCAGCCACACACACAAATTATCAGAGGGAAGAGAACAAACTTAGTAAGGTAAAATTACTATTAGGCTTAGCTGGAGTTTACTGAAATGCAGGTTCATGAAACCCAGTGTTTGTAAGAACACTTCCTCTTGGCTTAGGAGCTCTAGAGCTCACCCTTTGAACTTGGAGCTCATCTGACTTCTGGAAACAAGTGGCAGAGAGGATGTCACCTCTGCTGTGCAGTACTAAAGACACACAACTCTAGGGATGCCGTAGAGGATACTGAGGAAATCAGGTACATACAGGCCTGACCTTTCAAAGAAAGACATTTAGAGCAATAAACAAGAACATCAGCTGAGGTCACTTGGAGATGTGAATTTCAATTCCCTCATGCCGAAAAGCTGTGTCCTGTTTTTCTGTGCTGTTTTCCTCCCTGGAGAGTTGAATTTGTGTAACTCCAAAGCCCATGTTGGACAAGGGCTGGAGATCCAGGCCAAGATTTTTTGAGCACACCAAGGAAGAGCCCTTGCCTCAGCAGGCAGGTCCTGCTCAGCACAGAGCTGGGCCATGACCCATGGCTGTGGTGTCGTGGTAATTCCTGTGCTGAGCCGTGTCCCAGCTGCAGCTCTGCCAGGGACTTGACACAAACATTCTTCATGTGGAAAGCGGGGATTTTCCTACTGGGATATCATTTGTAAAATGATAAAAACCAGTAAAATCCAAGAAAAATCCAGTAGCATTGGCTTTGTGGATGATGGGCAGGGAACAATAGGAAAACCCAAGAGAAACAAGTACCTTTTTCACCCTTCTGCTCATTTTTGCAGTGGAATGGAACGAGGACTAGAGGAAAGTAAAAATGGTGAATAGGTGAGAAAAAGAATGGCACTGCTTTCACTGGGCAGCTGCTTCCCACCAATGTGTCCTCAATGGGAAGACAAAGAATCCCTTCCAAGTTATACCAGCTCTGCACATGACTTCTGTTTCTTCCTTTAGTATAATTTATTTTTGTTATTATTATTTTTTTTATTAGAGATTTCTCTTGTCTCCTTTTAGTTTCCAGGAAAAACACCTGCCCAAGAGCCCAGTTTTAATGAATCCTCTGTAATTTCAAGCAATACTTTCAGTGATAAATACCAGGGAACTCGTTTGCCTTTGTAAAAGCAGTTCCGCCTGGATTGACTAACATATTGACTGAAAAATATTTTGAACCTCTGCCTGTTGTTCATGCAGAGTTCTTTTTTTGCAGAGAGAATAATCCCCTTTTCCAGGCAGTCCTCCACCAGCTTCTTTTGTCTTTGAAAATGTTCCCCTTCTCGTCTTGATATTCAGTGCCATCTCACTTGCCTTTTCTTCTTGGGAACTGCACAAAGACAAATCCTGGCCGTAAATTCAGCTTTCTTCATATTAAATGAATTTCACTTAATGCATCTGAGGGAGAAGCATTTAAGCTGTACAATTGCTGAACTTTACCTTTCTCAGTTCCTTTGTTAGAATGACCTGCCATTCCTTTCTTTTGATCATTCAGTAAGCAATTTCCCTGTGATTTCTAACCCTTAATGTTGGGCTCCATTCAGTTTGTCCAGAATGGGGTTTTTTAGTCCTCCTTATTCCCTCCATTAGTAAGTGTTATTTTAAATCAAAGCATTTCTGTGGGCCTGCCTTGGATTTTGCTCTTCTTCTTCCCCTTTTACTTATGCTGCAGCTGGTTTTGCTCTCTCCAAGCCAAAAAATCTAGAATCAGAGCCTTTATTCTTGGTAACCTGTAGAGTAATAAATCACTGATTTCTCTTTCCCAAGTCAGAAAGGGAATTTGGGATTGCAACTATAGATAGGCAAAAGATGCTGCTGGCTATTGCAGCCTGTGCATTCAGATACAAAGCATTTAAACTTTTTGGGATGGAAAGGGTTTTTGCATTAATCAGACTGAACATTCAAATGAAAGAAAATAAAAGCTCAACCTTTTTTATCTCAGTCTTGTGAAACAAGTTGTGATCATATGCCTACCTCTGGAAGGGAAATGAGTGTGATTAATGAAGCAAATCACACATTTTAACGTGTATGATAAAACAGTTATTCCAAAGAGAAAACAATATCTTTAGCAATTCAAAATATTGTTATTTGCATCTTTTTTAAGTCTGCTTTTTCTTTTCATTACCGTCGAATTCAGGTAGGCTGGCATTCATTACCAAAACATTTCTATTTCATGTCTTTCCCTTCCCATTTGCCTTTCCATCTTCTCTGTATATAATGTCTGTGTCCATTGCTCTCCCTCTCAAATGAAATGCTTTTTGTATTGCAAGTTTTTTTACGTCTTTCTACAGATAAATTAACCAAAGGAGGGAAGTTTTGCAGCAATCTTGCCCGTTGCCACTCTGGAATTTAACAGGAAAAGGTAAAAGTACAAAGGGTAAAACACGTCTCTAAATGTGAGATCCATTAACTTACCGACCTTTAGAAAGGTTGGGTGGCGAGTGACCCCTGGTGTGCCTGGCAACTCTCAGTCACTGAAAACTGCCTAAACACGGGAGTGTTTTCACATAAGGGACAAGCTGAATGCCGTGCTGAGGGTTTCATATTCCACTGCAAGGACTGGAGAGCCACTGGGTTCAGCCAGCCTGTGAGAGAGGCTGGAGTGCTTCCCACCCTCTTGGAGCAGACTTACCTTCCCTGTGCTCCATTGTTCTCTGCTCTTCAGAGGTTTGTTTAGAGGGTTGGTTTCACCTTGACTCCCACTGAAAACCAATTGATGTCTCAAACCAGCTATTGTGGTGTCATTCTTAAGGCAGCAATCACAGAGGGTTTTATTCCTCAAGTGTGACGTTTCAAGCTCTGTTCCAAAAATATTTAGCTTTTTTTTTCTTTTTGCTCCCCCACTATTTCTGCTGGAAGGCTGTTTGAATGCTTTTCCTTTCTAGGTTACAGTTATTCATAATTGGTCAATTCATACAGTCACTTAAATTGTTTCACTTAAAACATCACCTTTTCTCTTGCAGCTTTCATTATCACCTCAGACTTATCCTCACTCAGACCCTAGTTTGGATCTGGTACATTACATCTTCCAGGCTCCTCATTCCCTAGGTCTTCCTCTTGGATTTGCCAGCTTTTCCACTTAGACTAAACTGTTAAGCTAGAGGTTACAGTAGTCCAGATGAAGTTGCATGAGGAACTTTGAAGAGAGCATTGATACTCCTTCACTTGCGTGTGTATCCCCATTTGAGGGTGGTGAGGCCCTGGCAGAGTTTGCCCAGAAAAACTGTGGATTCTCCACCCCTGGAAGTGTTCAAGGCTAGGCTGGATGGGGCTGGGAGCAACCTGGGATAGTGGGAGTGGCAAGGGGTGGAACAAGATGGGTTTTGTAGTCTCTTCCTACCCAAATCATTCTGTGATTTGGCCTGTGATCAAAGGCATCTTCCTCAGGCCTGTTGGAAGCAGGAGAGGAAGAGCATGATCAGGGGGCCCTGTCTGTGATCAGTGCAGCGATTCAGGGTTGCTCTGAAATCCCTGAGGAGCCATTCTACAGAGAATTCCTTCGGTGTTTAAGGTTGTCCCCCAAAAAATGAGGACAAGAGCTGATCCTTTTCAATGTGTTCCTGAGTGGGGAATTCTAATGGTCAATGCAAAATAAATGAGTTCAGAGTTCAGGAAATACTCTGCAGTAGTGTTCTCATACTCCAAAAGGTGAAGTCTGTCTGGCCTGCTGGAGGAGAGGCTGTTCCCTCATTCAGAACTTATCCCCATGTAGGGAGCTTGATTACAATAAATGTGCAGTAAATCTTTAAGATGTCATGGCATATTAAGGTTTAATCCAAGCAAAAACTGTTTTCTCTTTGAGCTACTTTGATTTCATGAGAATGCTAATTGCACTTGGGCACATTCTGGGGGTCTGTCATTGTCATGTATCTGTCACCTGTCATTAACCAAGAGGCGATATTGGGATGACCAGTGCTCCCCACAGTGCACTGCAGACAGGGGGGGTTATCTGCACCAGGCATCTGTGGGGTGTTGGTGTCCTTCAGGAGGAGCACTGGGTGTGACATTGTCACCTCAGGAGTGGAGCCCTTGATTTAAGAGAGACATTTCTGTAAAGGTTGTTAACTCAGTATGAGTCAAGTAACAAATTCAGCGTATTCCTGCTGACAAGATGAAACTGGAGTTGTTTGAATCTCTATGTTACATCTTTTCAGAGCCAGGAAATGCAATACGAATCCAAACTCTCATAGTCTGTGTGTCTGTTTCCATTTGATTTTTGAAACAGCATTTTCTTACTCTTTCTCTATCCTGTGTGCTCATTTGAGTTCTATGGAAACCTCCTCTGGTACATGTCCAGAGACAGATCAAAACCTGCGCAGTTAATCCACATTCAGAATGTCACTGCAGACTTCTCCAGACCTATCTGACGAATGAATATTTCTGAATTGCATTCGCCACACTCCTCTATCAAAGCTCCATTGCTTATTTTATATTGTTGGATCTCTTTTATATTTTCATGTCAGCTGTAACTACATTTCCTCAAGTATTTTCCTCTGCCAGGTTTGGCTGTTACATTGAATGTGAAGAGATTATTTTGTGGTATGAAGATCAGGCATTTAAGACTGAACTGGTTATTGCTTAGAAAAGAGATTTTCCTGTGAATCGTGCATCTTGTAAGAAAGATTAGTATCAAAGGTATCTCTTTGTCAAGAGGCAATTCCAACTTATGTCTGACCTTTCCAAAATTTACCAAATTAACATCAGTGCTACAAAGCAAAACAGAAATTGCTTCTTCAACTACATTCTATTGTTTAACTATGTTTAAACAATTCAGTAGTTTGCAAATAATAGCCAATTAACATTTCAACTGAGAATCAGGAAAAAAATTCCCTTAAATCTTTCTGCTTTGTACAGTTTGTTCATCTAGCTATGAAAGATTCCATCTCAGCTGGCTCTAATCATCTGGAAGTTTCTCCCCATGTGGTCTCTGGAGAGGTAAAGAGCTATTTTCTGAATAATGACTCATCTCATCCCAAAATGGTTTTAAAAAAACCCAAGTATAACCTGCAGTTAGGTCATGTGGGGTGAGATGGTGAGGTGTGACACTGGAGGAGTTCTCACACATGCTCATGAAGATTAAAGGTTTGTTTAAGATGACATACAACATAGATACTTGTGTGTTCTGGAGATGTTCTTCAAACATGTTTGTTTGCACAGTTTAATCCTGAACTTTTACCTTCCATGGCAAATTGATGGCAAGAGCCTGGAAGGAAAAGTCAGGGGCTCCTGTTCCTTCTGGAGGACTCTTTCACCTGGTCCTGGTTCAGGCTGGCCGTGCTGCCTCCCTGGGCACTGGGAATTGTGCCTCCACAACCCCAGCAGTGCTGCTCCTCCTCTGGAGGCAGCGCCAGGATGCCACGGCAGGATCCGCACACCGTGTTTGGAGCTGAGCTCGGCTGTCCAGGGAGAGGGAAGAGCATTTAATCCGCTGCTAGGGGAACAAAGAGGAGCTGAGGCAGGGAAAGGATGAGCAGGAGGCAAGCAGCAAGCACTTCACAGCAAGGATTGAGAGCTCTCAGGAGTGCCAAGGCGCAGGAGGGAGGGCGTGTGGTGGAGAGAGTGGGGTTTGGAGAGCGAGCTCTTGTCCCATTGTCTCCTCAGGAGTGTTCATCTGCAGCACTGCTCATTAGAATGTGTGTCCTCTGTGAGCCACTTCTGTCAGGGCAGCAAACTGGCTTTCTCTGTGGCCAGTCCTGCACTTGGAATTAGCCTCACTGCCTGCACTCATAAAAAATAACAGGATTCTTCAGCCTGTTCAGATTCTTATCTAGGCAGTTTATTTTCGGATCCCGGGACTGCTTTAAAATGTTTCTCACTACAAACCTCTGTTAGTGGTTAACGGGGTGAACCTGGGTTTGATTCAATATCCCCATGATCTCAATCCCAATAGCTTTATTCTAGCTCTCCTTTTTTAAAGTGCACCTTCTATAATAAATACACAGTCAAAAGAAAATGTGCTAATGCTCTGAACAAAGCAAGCTTTGATTTCATGCTTTAGGAAATCAGTCACATTTTATCATTCTTGCCAGTTGGTGCTTCCACAAACACAACCTGTAGCAGCTTTTTTCCTTTGGAGAGCTTTGGAAAGCTGAACTCCCTCACAAACTACCAAATTCTCATTGATCAAAGCAAGGAGAAGGTAAATCCATTTGTATCAATGACAAATGGATTTAAGATACTCTATTTGGATCCTTTAAAGTCAATAATCTCTATAAAAGATCTTTCTGACTGGATTTCAAATATGATTTTTTTCCTGTGTTGCAGAAGTCTCAGAATAAAGAGTCAAAGTACTGTATATAAATGCTTTTATATCTCCCAAAACTGACAGTAGGTTTTTTTGAGTATCTGTGACCTGCAGGGAAAATATTAACAGGACCAGCTCTCATTGGGCTTGATGGTGAAATAGCTGAAACCCTAATTAATTGGCACTAACAGATGGAGCTGCACTCAGAATGTCACCTTACTTCAGACTAACTCCTCGCTAAAAGTCGGGAATAACAATTAGAACTTTGCAGAACTGGTCCTTTGTGTTCTTGCTCTTCCCGTGTTGCCAGGAGATAGAAAATGGGGGAGAGGGGGCACGCGTGGCACTAAATGTGTGTGATCACACGTACTGGATCACCATGGCAGTACAGTCTCTTTAAAGTGACTGATTTGCTAAATTGCCTTAACCAAACAGAGTAGGATGACAGCTTAGAATAAATTAATTATTAACATTTTCCTCTTTTTAATAGCCAGGGAAGGATAATAAATAAATAAATAAATGTTGGACCTAGCAAAAATATATGTGGTCCAAGGTCAGTCAGAGTCAAGTGAAAAATAGCTGTGAGCATGAGTGGGACTTGGCCTTGGAGAGGATCTGAGAAAGGGAGAATGGTCAAAATTAGAACTTCAAAAAAGCCAATTATTTCTCCCAGAATCTGCTCCATCCCCTTTCAAGTGCAGACTTTTTCCCAAAAGTACATTTAAAGAGTGTGGAGGGCCAGGCCGGGAGGGGAGAGAGCTCACAAAAGAAAGCTTTCTCCTAAATGCAGTATGTACCCAGAGGCTATTAGAAGACTTTTGAGTAAACTGTATGATTGTACCCTGGCTGGAAAACACAGGAGCCTGCAATTATGCTGTGCTGTATTTATTCACTGGTGAATTCTTTCAGCTCTTTTGCTCCCCATAGGATATCCTTTATGTACAGGTTGCATGTTTGGGATACACTTCATGTTTAATGCCATTCATAATTTAGGTTTGGAACCACCATATTTATTAGAACAGTACAGCATATAAAAGCCACCTTTTTGCCTTTGTGCAGCTAAAATAAATAACATATATAATACACATCCATCTCAGTGCTGAATATATTAGGGCACATTCGCACTACTCTACTTCCAACATGCAGCTCTATGATTTAACTCTGCTCTGTACTATTTTTTTATTAAATCAGACAGATTGGTGATCTATTTTGCAGTGCAAAATGTAAGCAGTCCCTGGTACTCTTCATTCTCTGCACACCCTCTGTTCTTTAAGATATTTATTGAAATGGTTGGTGAGGTGCAACAAGCCAGACATAATATTCCTCTTGCCTTTTGTGCCACTACACCGTAATGAAGAATTAATAACAGAGTCCTGAAGAATATTAATCATACTTTCACAAGGCAGCAGGGAACAATTCGAGAGCAGGAAAAGTAATGTAACAGTCCAACCCATAGGCCCGTGCAGAAAGTCAGGGAGAAATGGGCCTTGGCCAAGGGCTTTCATTCATCTGTGATGCATTGATGCAACTCATGCCAGAGCTGCTCCATCCTCAGCACATCCCAGCCCTCCCCAGTGCTGGCTCTGCTGGCTGCACTCCTGCCTTTGCTGCACTCCCTGGAAAGCCCCGGGACAGAGGAAAGGCTCAGGGGAAACCATCCAGCCCTTCCTGTGAGAATGGCACAGAGTCACAGGGATTGGAAGGGACCTTAAAGCCCATCCTGTGCCACCCCTGCCATGGGCAGGACAACTTCCACTATCCCAGGCTGCTCCAAGCCCTGTCCAGCCTGGCCTTGGACACTGCCAGGGTGTCCCCACTTGAGAGAAAAGGGATCTGACAGTCTTCTTACATCGCAGAGAGCAGGGGAAAAAAATCATGTGGCCAGCGAAGGTATTTACTTTTCAATATTTTCAGAGTATCTCCTTACAATCCTTCCTCTTTTTCATTTTATAGTTCACCTTTTGGGAAACAGGCCTGAAATTAGATTTCAAAATGAAAAGCGGTTTTATGCAAACCTCCCTTGAAGATTTTTCACCTCAAAGAACTTAGAGGGAACATTCCAGTAATTCCTAATTTTTTTCCAATATTTTTCCAGGTCTGGAAAATCACCTGTAATCTCTTCATTTGGGAGAGCAGTTTCAATTTTGACAAATCAGTGTTTCTAGAGGAAAAAAGTAATTGTGTCAGAGGCAGTGTGACTAGCCAGAGGGCAAAGCTCCCACTGAGGCTGTGCAATACCAGCTTTTCTGGATGTGATAAATCTGTGATAACTCTGCAGCAGTTAATGCCTTCCATTTTTCCACAATGCAGGGTCAGAAGTTGACCCCACAAAACATCTTTAATAAAAAATTATAATGGTACGAGTATAACCTGTGAAAGAATTAATTTTGCAGAATCTCTTAAAGTATTACACAAAGGGTAATCATGTTAAAAGAACCCTATTAATTAGTTGCTGTGTTAAACTGGTAAAGGCTTTATGAAGGAGCCCTACAGTGTTGCACTGCAGTCCTGTTCTTTAATCAGGATAAACACATTACATCAGGACATATATTCATTTTTAGCATGCTCACCGTTGAGGAACTTCCCTAAATCAAGAGTGCTGCACAGAAATTACTGATAAGTGGCAAAAGGAGCTGGGGGTTCAATTTGGGCTGCTTGTGTGATGATTATTTGGAGGGAACACCTCGCAGTCCCAGCCCAGGTGTGGGGTTCTGGCTGAGCTGAGCCCTGGGTGCTGTGGCTCAGACCTGCCCTGAGCCAGGTGAACCTGGCAAGGTATTCCCCCATCTGTGGGAATGAGGGGCTGCTGTCCTGAATTCCCTGGCAATGGTATCCCAATACACAGACCCGGGGCATTCTTCAGCCCTGGCAGACACCTCCAAGGGCCCCCTTGCCCACCAAAGGTGGCACAAATACTCTATGTCCTTGGGAAATGTTCCAGCTAACACAGTTCCCTGTGGCTCCAAGACCTTCAGGACTGTTTTGACTCTTGCTTCTCCTTCCATGATTCTCCTCTCCAGGAACTCATGAGGCTTCTCCCCAGTTTAACTATCCAGAGAACACAGAAAAGACTGGTTTGGGGGTTTTGCCCTTGCTTTAGGGCTGGAGCATCCCTGGTCCCAAGAATGGATTTTTTTTTTTTTGAACGTTCATGCTGGGTGACAAGGAAAAGGCCTTGTCAAGCCTCTAGAGGGGGGAAATGATGCCTTCAGTTCCAGCTTTCATGTTTTGCACATTCTGTGCTGCCTAGGGGTGTAGATCTGAGTCTCACATTAAGTGTCAGAAGCTCTCTTCACAGAGCAGGGAGACAAAACAAATCCTTTTCCAGAAAGGACAACTTTCAGGCCCAAAAGCACAAACAATGCTGGACTGAAGGGAGGAACAAGAAAGATGAGACCTAACCACCCAAAGCTGTAATTGGACAATTAAACCCCAATATGCAAATGGACCAAAACTTACAAAAGTGTGAGACTTCATGATCAGTTGTCCATTTTGTGACCATTTTGGTTCCACCTTGGGTCCACCTGGCCAGGCTCTTGTCCTGCCCAAGGTGTACCTTAAAGGCCTTTCAATAAATCTCTGTTTATTCTCTAGCTCTGCCCAGTTTCTGTTCCAGGTCAGCAGTGTGGATTTTAGATCTTGCAGGCAAAGAGTCTGCATGTTGCAGGCAGCAATCAGAGTGCAGAGTGCCTGAATCCAGGCTGAGGCTGGCTCTGCCCACAGCTCCTCACAGAATTCCATCAGAGCACACAAGGAACACCCTGATTGCAACAGCAGCGTTCTGAGCCTGCTTTCCAACTGCTCCTTATTGTATTAATTCAAAGTTTTTCTCTTACTGGAAAATTAAGTAGCAGGTGTAGTTTAAATGAACTGTAGCAGACTGGGTTTAGTGGTGTGGTAAATAGATTGTGATATTCATTTCCAATTAAAGTTCTTTTGCAAAGATCACTGAAGCACATTCTCATAAATTGAATCACAGTAAACTAATAAACAAATTTCTTTCAGCCTGCTGATGGCAAATTCTTATTTCCTTAATATGTTAGATCACATCATGGTATTAATTATATGATGCATGAGCAACAAGGAAGCAATCATTTATTTAGCAATGATTTTATAATTAGTTTTACTTTGGAATTAGCTTTACAGGTAATTCCATACCTACAGACAAAGAACATTAAGCATTAGAAAAAAGAAAGTTCAAGTGAATATTTTTAATGCTTGACTTATGTCTATCATCCAAAAAATATGAGACACAAAAGTAGCAACAGTGCTCATCAATAATTAAAGCAAAGGTTGAATTCTGCATCTGTGAACACACTGCTATAGGAGTTCTAAAAAATTAAGATATTAATAAACCAATCTTTAATGTCAGCAGTATGTTCTTAGCACACAGAAATGGTGTGACAGTTTATTGAGATCCTACTCTCAACTATGTAAAAATACACTTTGGCACTGAATAGAACCTGATCATTGATTGAGGTCCCTGGGGTGACACGAGCTCTTAGACTGGGCTCATAAAAACTGATAAAGTAAAGCTCTCACTGTATAATAATGTAATTTCTTGAGATCCTGTCATTATTGCAGGCGTGTGAGATGCCTGTCAGACTGGATTAAGCATCCCCAGAGGGAGTTTTTGTAGGCTTGCACTCCATCAGCTAAGCTGGGTTTGGGAGGCCAGGCTCTCTTAATCCCTTCTTAGGCTGCTGGAGGGAGCTGGCTTTTGCTGGATGCCATCCAAAGCCCCAAGCTCACTCAGGAGAGGCCAGCTCTCACCTTCAGCAAGAGACACAGGGGACAGAGAACATGAGACTCCTTTTGTGAGCATCTTCTATGTAACAGTCATTTGGAAATCTTTCTCTGAACAGACAGCTTTACGTCTGGGCATACCCATTTCTGCAGCCTTCTTCTGGGCACTTATGCACCCACATCATCTCTTCCTTTCACCTAAAGAGAAGCTGCTGCATTATTGCATTTTGAGATCTTTATTCGGATTTTTCCATCTGCTGTTCATCTCAGGTTTAGTTTATTTTGGCTCCTCATAGTTAATGGCATTGAAATGACTCCTGTAAGGACTCCTCAGGTCCTGCAGAGCTGCCTTGGAGTCTGGAAGTGGATAGGCTTCCTTTCCTGCATTAGGCAGGCACTGAATTCTGCCTCTGAAAAGCTGAAAACCTTGTGGTTGCCTTTGTCTTATTTTTAATGCAAACCGTGTCTTGAAATTTTTCAGTCAGCCCAAAATCTTTTTCAGGCTTAAATATAGTCATTGTGCAGGCTATCCAGAAATGCAGCATTTATTTTCCTTATGAGACCAGAGCAAGAGATACAAAAGGGAAAGATTTAGGTCAGGTAAAAGGAAAAATAAAGTGGCTGGTGGCTCTGTGTCACTCACTCGTGTGTGTCCTGCTGTGTCCTTGGGTCCCTCGTGCTCCTTGTTTGTCTAAGGTGAACTGTAAGGTACAATCAGAGGTGTTCTCTCGTTCCTGCGTCCTCCAGCACAGAGCTGCAACTCTCTGGTGATAAGGGAGCTTCTGTTCTCCTCAGTGATCTCTCTGCAGAAGCTTCATCAAAGTCTTTATTCTGTTTCAGCCACAGCCCGGGGTTACTGCAGGGGGAAGGGGAAGGAAATACCACAACTGGGACTGTAATTACAATGCAGCAGCTTAGCAGAGTGGGGCTGGGGTCGGGTCTGGATGTGCCAAGATCCCACTGCTGCTGGGGAGTGGCCCTGGGCACTGGACAAGTGCAGTTCCACATGGGCATCACAAGAGGGAAGAAACCTTCCCACTTCACACCAAGGAGAGTCTGCCCTAGCTCCCAGGGCCTTAGCCCCAGCTCTGCCTTATCTCTTAGGTCTGCCTTATCTCTTAGGTCTGCCTTAGCTCCCAGCTCTGCCCTAGCTCCCAGCTCTGCCCTAGCTCCCAGCTCTGCCTTAGCTCCCAGCTCTGCCCTAGCTCCCAGCTCTGCCCTAGCTCCCAGCTCTGCCCTAGCTCCCAGGGCCTTAGCCCCAGCTCTGCCTTATGTCTTAGGTCTGCCTTAGCTCCCAGGGCCTTAGCTCCCAGGGCCTTAGCCCCAGCTCTGCCTTATGTCTTAGGTCTGCCTTAGCTCCCAGGGCCTTAGCTCCCAGGGCCTTAGCCCCAGCTCTGCCTTATCTCTTAGGTCTGCCTTAGCTCCCAGCTCTGCCTTAGCTCCCAGCTCTGCCTTAGCTCCCAGGGCCTTAGCCCCAGCTCTGCCTTAGCTCCCAGGGCCTTAGCCCCAGCTCTGCCTTAGCTCCCAGCTCTGCCTTATCTCTTAGGTCTGCCCTAGCTCCCAGCTCTGCCTTAGCTCCCAGGGCCTTAGCCCCAGCTCTGCCCTAGCTCCCAGCTCTGCCCTAGCTCCCAGCTCTGCTCTAGCTCCCAGCTCTGCCCTAGCTCCCAGCTCTGCTCTAGCTCCCAGCTCTGCCCTAGCTCCCAGCTCTGCTCTAGCTCCCAGCTCTGCCCTAGCTCCCAGCTCTGCTCTAGCTCCCAGCTCTGCCCTAGCTCCCAGCTCTGCCCTAGCTCCCAGCTCTGCCCTAGCTCCCAGGTCTGCCCTAGCTCCCAGGTCTGCCTTGGGTCTGTTCTGAGCCTTTCCCAGAAGACTCGAGTTGTGATTCCCCCAGAGCAGTGAAGTCCCACGTTGTCTCCAGGCTGTGGGTACCTCTGCTCAGCAGAGTGCCTGGGCCTTCTGGACACTGAGATGGCTCCAGGAGGTGGCCTCACACACGTCCTCTGCAAGTGTCTCTGTGGCAGCCCTGTGTTGTAGCTCAGTATTGCCCAGCCAGTTTTATGAATGAGCGTGAATTGTTCCTCCACAGGGAATATCAGTGCCCCCAGCATTTGTGTCCCTGTTTACTGGTTGAACTGGGAGGTGTTCAGGAGGCTGGCTGGATTGCATAGTTTCTTACATTAAAAGTTTGTAGAAAGTCCATATCTTCATAAAGCTACACAGTTAGGGATTTACTTAAAGCATACATTTGTTCATGTGCCTAATCACCTGAGATTTGTACATGAGGAGGAATTCGCTGCTTTTGTTCAGGGACCTGAAACAGATCCACACACCATTAGCAGAGACCCTGGCAGCACTGAAGGCAATGATGGCATTCCCACCTCTTAACGGCACAAGGATGCCTGCCTAGATCCTTAGGAGAGAGGATAAGACAAATCTCTGTATTAATATATTCTCTTCTCACATACTGAAAATAAAGATCAGAGCTGTAAATGAAAAAATTAAAAAAAAATTAATTGGGACTGGAAGCACTAATTTATTTTTGCCAGTGAAATAAATATTTTTGATTTATAAAAGCTCAGAATTATTAGCACACAGCACCAGTCTCCCCAGCACTTGCTGTTGTGTTGGTAGAAGAAAAACTCATGCAGTGCCTCTGAAAGTAGGGCACTGTCACCTTAGTTTTGAAGACGTTTCTAAGCCTTCTGTAATGTTCTTCATATTAGAGTCAGAAATTTTACTTTATCACACTTTCTAATATAAACAATGGCCATGTTTTGCTGTCTTTCATTGTTTACATATTTTAGGTGGGCGGGAAAAGTTGATTGACAGTTGGCTTGACCAATGTGGATTGAGAGGTGGAATTCCATCCTCCAATCCACAGGCCGCATAGGAAATGTATAAAACTGAGTTTTGTAAATAAACTCGTCCCTTTTTCCTGCTTCGCTCACCAGCGTGTCCTCGTGTGGTTCTTTCCGTGTCCACTGTGACAGGGCACCTCTTGGTAAATCTGTCTGTGATCTGTATCAATAGAAGAGCGAGTTTCCTTCCTTGCTTCCAGCCCTCCCCAAACCTTTCTTCTTCATTACATTCCTGTATTTCAAAGTTATCTGTGGCCTGAATTAGCATGGCATCCAGGCCACTCGTGGCTGAAATAGAGAGGGAGATGCTGCATGTGCTGAAAGCTTCTGTAGCTTGGAATCAGCTGGGTGGGATCACAACAGGAAAATCCTGAGGGCTGTTCAGTGTATCAGGGCTGCCCTGGCTTGGGAAAGCTGCCCGTGCTCAGGGAGCTGCTCTGAGCAGGGGTCACTGCATCCCTGTTTTCACTCTCCCACGTAGGGAGGCTTTAGGTTGGAAGGACCTTTTGCCCCTTCTGTGAGACTTCTCTTATATTCTTAAGCTTTTATCTACTGTAGTCTTCAGATCCCTGCTAAAAATCCCCTTTCTTCAAGAGGGTTTTTTTTTTAATTCCTTCTTTTCCTTTCTCATCTTACACAGCCTTTGCAAGGATAGTGTCATCTTTCATGACTCCAAAGCCTGATGTAAAACTGTGATGTGAAAGTATTTTTAATTCTTAGAAATATTTCAAGGTACTTGACAAACTGTGGAATAGTTGCTGAAATGGAAATGACCTGTGGGGATTTTTATGAATTTAGGCTTCTGTGTTCTCTTGGGTAATTTGAGGGATTCCAGCTTACACAGAGTTTGAGGACTTCTATCACCAGGTAATGATGTGGTTAACAGAAGATTGGATTTCCTGCAAGAAGCAATTACCTTGATTGATAAGAAAATTTGAGAAAATTCATTCAAGACTTAATGAGATTGACAAGGTCATGCTTGAGCCAGGCATCCACCTTGAATTGATAAGGCTCTGTGTTTAGAAGAAGTAATCCAAAGACAATAAGCTCCTCAAAAAAATGGATCATTTTTATCTAGGCTCAGATGATGAATGAAAACATTAGACTTGTGCTTGTGACAGAGAGTCTGGAGTGTGAAGATCAGGGGAGATTCGTCACAAAGTCATTTTATAGCCCTAGTACTGCTACTGTCCCTGTTTTATACCATTATAAAGAATATAAAAATGACTTCCAGAGTTTTTGTGGCCTCAAAAATCATCCCAGACCTTTAACTTACAACTCCATGAGGTGTTTTGTCTGTTAGGAAAACTGGAGGTCATAGGAGAATGGCTATCACTCCTGACTGCCTGCTCATCCCCTCTGCCCTCAGTGGGGCCTGAGGGCTGCCAGCAGAGCCAGAAACATTTCTTAAATCCATCACTCCTGGACTCTTCTTAGCCTGGGTTAGAAAAACCCAGCCACTGCTAAGATAACTAACCAAGCCATTAAATGGAGGTGCAAATAGCTGGAAAAGGGAGAGGATTTGTTGTTTCAAACATTTTAGGACTCATTTATGGAAAAATGCATTTTCACATATGTAATTTCCATTGTGAAGTGGAGCCGTGGATTTTGCTTTCCGGACAGATTTTTTCATGGACTTTAAATATGAATGTTTGAGACCACATGAAAAGTAAAACTTGTGCTTTAGTCCTCATCCTAAATCTACCTAATCTAACTCTTCTGCTCATTTTTTTTGATGGTCCATAACTCCTGGAACCAATTTAAAAACCTCTACCTTTATCTCATGCTAACTCCTGACTCATTTTCACTGTTCTTTAATATTTACTTGTGCACATTGATTCCAACACAGAGATGCCTTTTTAATGCACATGGCTTCACCTCTGGGGTTAGTCTGGCACAGAAACATCTTAAAAGGCAGAAAAAGTTCTTCTGTTTTTATTACTTATGCAAGAACCTTACAAACTACACCAAGAAAGAAAAAAGGCACTTCAGACACCCTTTGGAAGAATTGTATCCTATTTCAGAAGAGTGTGTTCCCAAGAGTTTATATTTCCTTATATAATATTTTTAATTTCATCTCTAATAAATCCTGCGGAAGTCTCCTAAAAAGCCTAAACTGTACCTTTGGTGAAGCAGTGGTTCTATTTTCAGGTTTCAGTAAATAATGTATTGAATCTACTCATACTTTATAGAATTTGTTTATATTATTATCAGTCACCCTGCATGAAAACACACTTGAAATGCTAATAGATCATCCTACCCTTGGTTTGGAAGGATCCTACTGCACTCTTAATGGTATTAGGGAGATTAAATTATGAGTAGTTCTGCAGTCAATGGACAGGATTCTAACCTAATTTAACAGCTCCAATTCCAGGACATGAGACAAAATGCAGACAGAAAATTTCCAATGATGTGGAATTGCTTCTTGTGATGTAAATAACCTGGTTTTGACGTTTGACTGTTGGCTTTGCATTTCTAATGGAAATGGTTTTTTCAGCAAGAATAGCAAAGGGGTGTCCTCAGTGACAGATCAGGTCCTTCAGCTGGAGCACCTTTTGGAGCAGATTCCCATGAGGAGAATGCAGTGGACAGATGCAAGGGCTCCTCACTCCCAGAGCAGTTGGCTCCAGGCCTCCTGACACATCCTGAGGCTTCTCTCTCCCCTCCAGGGTGGTGTGATGGCTCCTTTAGGCCACGTTATGACTGTTACCACATTATGGCATCGCTTCTCCTCCTCATCACTGTGTGGAAGTTGTACTCCCTTCTCTTACCCAGTGCTGTTCTGGTCAGCTTGGTCACCAAATCCAGAAAATCTCTGCTCTGTGTTGTGGGGTGGTTTTGTTAATTTATTTCATATGAGTTTACTATGTTAAAAGGTTTGTTCTTTGTACCCCTATTCCCAGTTCCTCTTGGTTGTACCCTGGAACAACACCTTGGTTGTAACCCTGACCTGGTTACCTGTCAGTCCCCTACTCCCCCTCTTCGGGAGCCCGTCTGTCATTTCAGAGCCTCTCCCCTGAGCTAGAAAGTTCCAAGGAGGGCATCGAGTGATGGGTCAGGACCAGAGGAGGTCCCTCCTTCCCCTGCTGGGTTGGTTCCTGAGGATGCCTGTTATCCCCGGAGCCACCCCAAATCCCCCCTGATCCCCTGCCCCTTCCCCTTTCTCCACCCATAAAAGCTGCTGTTAGCCGGCAATCCTGGCCCTGCTGGAGCTGAGGAGGTCTCACAAGACACACCAATAAACTCTCCAGACAAGGACTCACTGGGCCGGCCCAGCCTGACCTTGCTGGCCGTGCCAAAAGCCACCACGGTGCCAGAGCTGGCCAGGCAGGCTTGGGGAGGCTCCTCAAGCAAGCAGGCACAGCGACAGCTCTGTGCAGAAACTCCCTAATTACAAATGTTACAGAAACCCTCAGTGCTGTAGCTGTGCTTCCCCAATGGCAAACATGGGGCTTAACTCTGATATTACAGGATCTTAAAGGCTTGATGTGATGGGATTTCCAACATATTCTTAGTGGAGCTTAAAATACTGGGGATCCCCTTAGCAAGGTGGTGTTAATAATTCTGTCTTCTGCCTCTTGCTGCAGCAAGAGTGCAGACACTTTCCCATGATGACACTGTTTCCTGTCCCAACACAAATCTACTCAAAAGTTCAGTTTTGAACCTGAAACCTTCCTGAGATACCTCATATCAACACTTCCATTTCTTAGGATTTGATTTGCCCATGTTAGCCAGCTTAAACCAGCGTATTTCTCTGAATTCTCAGCTGGAGTGAAGGGTGTTGAAGTTCTTCTGGGAAGTATTTCTGTGCTCTTGGCCCTTCTGTTGTGGCTGTGGTTTCTGGGTTTTTAGACTGGGATGCTGGAGGTGCCCAGAGCTTTAGATAAGTAACCTGAGCAAACTGGGTCATGCAGAACCACTCAGCATTTTCTTACCCAGACCTGAGGTCATTCTCCTTTACACAGTGGTTCCTGGTGCATTCCTTTGGGAGAGCACCCAGGGGCAAAGATTCAGACCAAGAATTCAGAGCAAGTCAACTGCAAAGCCTTTCTTTATTGATGGCAAACCCATGCATGTCCCTGAGCAGCAGATCTGCCTGGGATGGATGGATGCCATGGTGACCCTCTCTGAGAAAAGCTTCATTCCTTTCTCAGGGCTGAAGAGCAGCAGTTTGGGCATGTTCCTCTTATTCTTCTGCAGAAGAGGGTCAGGCTGATAGTGGATGTGAAGCCGTCAGATCTCCCGGACTTGGCCACGCAGCCATTCAGCTTCATTGACACAGATTCAGAGATGTAAATCAAGAGAGAGGCTGCATGCCAGTGAGTGGCTGCCTTGATTAAAGAGAGACTGGCAGCTGTCAGAGGAGTAAATAATCCAGAGCAATAACAGGTCTGTCTCGATGTGGTGATGCTTAACCTTTCACTTCTAGATAGCTTCTTGGAAGCCATTCCTTCACTGGGAGCCCATAAAACATTCACATGGTGAGAAGTTTTATACCTTTATTTAGAGTGAAATGTTTCCTCCTCCCTCTCTATATGTCCTGTGTGTCTTTCTAGCCCTGTGGATCTTTATCCCAGCTGCCTGGCAATTCTCCTGTACATGGAAAAGGTCATTTGTGTTTCTTGCTTTGTGAAGAGGAGAGCTTATGCTACTGTAATGAAAACACCAGGAGAGAAGAACATTCCCCCTTCCTAAAGGGAAATCAATTCAATTAGCATGTCCTCCCTCTTCTGGAGGGAAGAGAAATGTATCTCCCAGGTTTTGCAGGGGGGAAAAAAGGACTCCAGAGGGCTGTAAATGATCTTGGCCAGCATGCTGTAAAACAAAGTATTTTGATAAAGTAGGAAGAGGAGATTGATTTGGACTGGGAATTGCTCATTCCGACAGATCAGACTGGCAAAGAGGAACAAGACATTTTCCTTCTGTTTGTGTCTGGTTAAGTGCTCCAAGGAGAACTTTTTCTTCTCCCTCTCTCTCCTTTATGAAGCAGCTGATGCCAGGAGTTTAAGATTAACAGAATTTTCTAAGACATCATTTTTCATTTGGGTAGAGCTCCTGTTTTCTTGCTCTTCCTTCTCCTCCACCAGTGTTTACACCAGCTGTCAGCTACAAAGTTAAATTTGACCTCCAGCTAGTTTAGCTGGTTTATGTTTAGTTGGTTTTGGGTTTTGGAGAGGGGAAGACAAGAGTTAATAACCTTGTGCTTCTGCTGCTTGTTTAACCTTTAAAATCAGAACATTATAGGCTATGAGGGATTTGAAATGAAACTTCCATTCAGATTATGATGACAGCTTCAACTTGACTTTGCTTTACAAGGATTTAAAATCAAAAGAGTTTCCACTTTTTCGGAAATCATTTATTGCCCTTTTTTAGCTTAAACCCCAGGGATAATTTTTCACTGTTCTTGCAAGGAACTCTTTTGGCACTGTCAGCCTTGCTAAATTTGTCCTGGCTTTCTAGTTAATGTTTTCTTTACTTTCAAGGACTGCTGCAATCCAGGTTCACCTTTCAGAGGGTTTGTCACAGTGGGCTATCAGAGTAACTAAACAGGCATCAAACTAATCTCCTGCATCCAGTGTGGTGGGTTGTCAATTGACTGGGAATACCCATGGCCTGCCATTACACTGCACATTACAATACAATTCCCATTAAAATCATTTCTAGGCAAAGCCCTTGACATTATATTTTAATTATTGTAGTGGCAAGATATTCAGGTTACTGTCCTCTCTTTTTTCCAGGAGCTATTTTTGTAAAGTGAACCATTTAGCTGAAAAGAAAATGGAGTTTGATCCAGACATGTGTAGGAACAGAGGAATTGTCATAACACATCAGAGCAATGGTTCATCTGGAGCTGCAAAGGTGCCTTGCCTTTGACAGGAGCCAAGAGCAGATGCTTCACAAAATGGTTTAAAACCCCTCTAATGGACATTTCAGCAATAATGTGGCAGGGGGAGCATGGTTCTGGCCAACCTCAGGCAGGTGCCACTGCCTTACGGCCTGAAGCACGAGGGCTGAAGTCCCTTAAATGCTGTAACAGCATGCCTGCCTTGACTGCTCCTAGCAGCTTTGTGGGTCATTTAAATGTCACCCTTCTCATTCCAATAAGCACACAGGTTCCTGCTGCTTTCTCCAAAGCTTCATTTTCTCAGCTTTCTTAATTATTCACCCTGTACATGTCTTCCCTGGCCATGTTTTTCTCTCAGTCCCCACGTGAGGTTCATGCCCGTTTGAATAAGAAACACTTTTCTGTGTGGCAGCTTCCTGCAGGGCTTTGGAGCACCTGACAGGTCTCTGCAGTGCTCCAGCAGAGGGAGAGGCACTCGCATCCCTCTCCAGCAGATGCTGTCAGTGACCACAGCAGCTGCTGCCTGGGCACTACAGCACATAAATCCCTTGGGATTGACAGCTCCTGCACTGCCCCCTTGATCTGCAGCTGTCACAGACCCAGCTCTTCCCTGTAATGCTTGGATGGGTGGCTGGATCATAGAATCACTGAAGGGTTTGGGTTGGGAGGGACCTTAAACATCATCTAGTCACACCCCCTATCTACCGCAAGTAGTAATAGTTCAAAATTCCCTGTGAAACCTCCCACTTTGCCAGTGTGGACACAAAATGTCAAATATCAAAAGAGAATTTGGGTTGTGTTTTTGAGATGTCTTCACAGAGCAGCATGCAGCGACTGACCGGGTTTTATTCTGGGATCTAAATAAATATACATTGCGGGTGCTGGGCAGATTTGTAGAATCCTGTTTCAAATGCACAAATTAATGGGAATTTTGTGTGCAAAAGGAAACTGAGATGAGAACTGTGAGCAAATCTGCCTTCCAGTGATTTTCCCCCTTGTATTCTGCAGCCAACTTTCTGCTCAGATACAAAGTTACTTATGTAAATGAAGGCGAATATGCACAAACTTGATCTTTCCCTTCTCTTATCTCCTCTGCCACTTCTGGTGCTGGGAAGGAGGATCCAATGGCAAAGCACTGGCTGTGCAGCAGCACTTTGCCTTTTTTCCCTTGGGAGGAGAGCCTTGGCTTTCTGATCCATGTCTGTGAGGCTCCAGATGAGAGCCAAGACATGAGACAGGGATCAGGTGTGGCTTCTCCTCCTTAAGCACCCTGGGGTGACCTTGCTAAAGATCAGAAGTGTCCCGGTGGAAGAACAGACTCTCTGCACATGGCCATGGGATGGGATGGCATCTGCTCCTCACTGAGTCCCTGGGATGAGGTTCCAAGCCCAGGGATCCTTCTGGGACAGCACAAGACACATTATCTGCTGCCAGCTTGGACAGGGTTTAGAGCAGCCTGCTAACAGTGGGAGGTGTCCCTGGCAAGGGCAGCGGGTGGAAGGAGAGGAGCTTTAAGGTCCTTTCCAACCCAAACCCTTGTGGGCTCCTATGGCTGGATCCTGAAATCAAAGATCCACCTCAAAGATTCCATCCCTCCCCCAGGATGGGCTGAGCATGAGCACTCTTAAATTAACACAGCACTAGAAATGTTAAACACAGATATTGACCTTCTTTTTTTTTTCTTTACTGTGATACTAATCCAGTAGGGTAACTGCCTAAATAAAAGCTGGGCTCTGTTGCATTAAATTATGTTTTATGCTGGCAATATTAAAATTAAAAGAATGACTCTCTTAAATCTGGTCTTAATAGACATCACCCGATGATTTTACTGATTTCTTTATTACAGTTCTTATCCTGCCATGAGTTGCTTTTGTTTCTCAGTAATTACTCATGGTAAAAATAATATAGTATGCAAATGCTGTGGTGGAAATGTAGATTGAGCTTGTTTCAGGCAATATTTACGGCTGTGCTGTCTTTCCTGCCCCTCACCCATCTTGTTTTCTGTTTTCCTGGGTCAGAGTCTATCAGTACAAAAGCTGTTTACAG
Source organism: Prinia subflava (assembly GCF_021018805.1). Lineage (NCBI taxonomy): Eukaryota > Metazoa > Chordata > Aves > Passeriformes > Cisticolidae > Prinia > Prinia subflava. Next base: position 8,100,652 of record NC_086252.1, on the reverse strand, counting down.
TTTACAGGGGTTTTTTCACGGCAAGTCTTGCCCCCCTAACTTTTCTTTGGAAAATGAGTAGCCATAATGTAATTCAAGAAAATGTCTGTCTTTTGAGTGCTGGCTGCTGCAAGTGATGGCAGGATTTCCTGCAACATCAGCAGTTCACTTTTGTGTCCTGTACTTGACCCTAAAGTGATGTTTTTATCCTTCCATCATAAGCAGAGAAAAATATTCCTATTTGCATTGTTTGCTTGAGAAGGGAAAAAATGAACAGATTCCTTAATCTTTGCTTTCAAAGACTCCCTTTCTTTTTATTTAAGAGAAGTTTGACATTCATCTATTTCTGTTCCAGAGCAAGTTTCTTTAATGCTTGTTCTGAGAACAGCCAAAGCAGACCCAAATCCAGCTTGCAATGCTGCACCTGAAGATTTCAATAAATACACAATTTTTAGCATGATTAGAGCCTCATTACAGCCCTTCTACAGCTTTATAAGGTCTGTGTATTCAGTGGGCTGTATTAGAGGACTGAGAAACTTTTCTATTCAGAAATAGATTATAATTTCAGTTTAGAATTAAAAGGGAATATGTGTTCATTATGTTGTATAAATTGGAGATCTAACATGCCTGCCAGCAAAGCCACCTTTGCTGGCACTTAACCAGTTGTTGAAATTTGGTCTTGCATGGGTTTTTCCATTCCATTGTGCTTGCAGAAATGCTCAGAGCAATCATCAGGCACTAAGTCAGTTGGTTTCTGTTGATTTATTAGAAAAAACCACAAACCAACCAAGCCATTTTTCAGCTTGCTCTGTTTTTCAAGATGATTCTTCGAAATTTTTGAACAACTGATGCAAGAAATCTGGGGCTGCCGTGGTAGCCCCAACTTGGCTGACTAACCCATCCTTCTAGGAAAAAAAAAACCCAAAAAAAAACCCCAAAAAGCACACTGAAATTTCAAACAAAAAGAAAATGAATCAAAATGTTTAACCCCAGCAGTGCCCCCCACGGCTGCAGTTATAGCAAAATAAACAGAGACTGTACCCCATCACAAACTGACACAGCATTGCCTCAGTCACGTTGCCAAACCCCCCTGGTTCTCTGTCCTGACAGCAAAGGCAATCCCCACCAAACCTGGTTATAATGAAAATACATTCAGAAGTGCAAAATTAGGTACTCCTTAAATTCGTGGCTCTTCCCTGTAAAGAAATTACCACATTTTACAAAGCAGATGACTCATATCAAGAGCTTTCTTAAGGGCCACTAAGAAACAGATCTGTGCTTCAAAAAAAATCTGCTTTTTCATTAAGTGCAGTTCAGGAAGCCAGTCATTGCCTGCTTCTATCGTTTGCCCATCACAGATGGCAGGAGGCACATTTGGGACCATTAATAGCAGAAGCTGTCAGCAATTCCTTTAATGATATAACCACAATGCCTCCTCTAAACAGAAAATAACACGATTTGTGTAGCAAAAACTATTGCTCAGTGATAGGGACATCATCATCTGTCATCTCTACTTGCTTTATTTCTGAGGGAGCTAATCAGGAAACTGGCAGTGCTGTGAACTGCTGCCGACCACCAGTTGCATCCTCACCATAAACCACAGTGCAGAGCCAGTGTTTGTTTTCCCTGGGAGTGATCAGTTCCTCTGAAACACCTCTAAGTGACAGCCCTGTGAGATTTCAAAGTCCTCAGAGGATGCTGCAGTCGTCTTGTTCCACTGGCTTGGCTCTGGGACATTGTAACTCTGATTTATTTATTTTAACACCATTCTAGACCTTCCCATTTGGCTTGCAAGGCTCACAGCGTGGGTTCAGCTCATGTCCTGGGTATAGTTCTGGACTCTTGGATTGTTCCTGGATTTTCTAACTCATTTTTGATTCTCCATCACACGCCTGATGCTAATGGGGGAAATGGTTTACCAGGTAAAGGTTTAGTATTTCCCTGGCCCCAGGCAGGGCAGTGACATGAACATCAAGGGGGTTTGCGTATGTTCCCTTTTCATTGCCATGAATCATTGTCAAGGGCATCTCTTTTCAGCTTGCTCTGGACCTTGAACTTCTCCTGAGGTTCTGAGAAGTACCAGAAGGTGAAATCACTTCTGTCCCTGAGCTCATGTTTGTGTTGTGTCCCACTGATGGGCAGCACTGCAAATACAGCTCTGTGCACACCCTTAGGGGAAAAGGTACAAAAGGCTCTGGCAGGGAGGACAGCATCGGTAATGATACCTTGCTTTTTATTTTTTAGTTGAATCTGTTTGGTTTGTTTCATAGTGTTTCCTCTTATCTGAATTTATTTTCCTAGCATGTTTGTTTTTCCAGTTGACATAATATTTTCTTGATTCATATTCCTTAATCCTTTGTCATCTTCTTCTTATTTATATTCATCTCTCTTTTCTCTGTATTTGTTCTTTTTCCTTCCCTCTCATTATTTTGCCACAGTTAAATTCCCTGGCTTTTCTTGTGTTTCCCACCACATTTCTGAGGGGCTGCCATTTGTGTGGATTTGCTGGTGGGATCCAAGGGGAGGGATGGAGCTGTCCAGCTCTTAAGAGTCTTTACTTGCAGCACAGATGACAGACTTAAGACAAGCCCTGAGGAGTGTGTCTTTGAAATCTAATAACATAAGAAGAAAAATATTCCACACTTCACTAGCAAATCTAATGCTACACACTGAAAGCATTAGGAAGCTTTTTTTTTTACTTTTTTTTTTTTTTTTTTTTTTTTTTTTTAGCAAAGGAAGAGAGCTGGTTTATGAAAGTTGATTAAGAATGTGGTTTCCACGCTGCTTCATTTTAGAAAATCATGCTGATGGCTGATGTGTGTTTTCCAGCATGTTATAACTTTTGAAGTGTATTAATTTTCCCTGCTGGGGAAAGTGCCGTTGAAGAAGGCTGGGGGAGGTGGGAGGGGGCCTGACATCCTTATTATACTGTCACATAAAGACTGCTTCTTCAGACTCTTGAAGGCCTGTGTCTCTGGAAGAGTGACAGCCTAATAGGTTCTATTCTTAAATTAGAAGTATCCTTGATAGTGCACCAAGCAATTTATCTTTAAAATAAAAAAGTGAAAAAAAAGTTCTGCTGATACAGTTGCAGAAAGTCACTGGGAAAAAAAGCTGAATAAAATTGAATTTCTCCTATCTTGCAAAAATATAAACACAGAGGACTGACATGCTTGTCTCTGAGCACCTGTATCTTCACAGATAGGAGCAGATGTAATTACCAGCTTACAATGAATTCCATTCCCATCACAGAATCTAGAGTCAGGAATATCATATGCTCCCAAGCCTGCCAGCAGCTGCAGTATTTCCTGTGGGAATGGCGACTTCTGATGACATGATCCATTGTGGCATGAAATAAGTTCACACTGTTGCTTGTACCTGGGTGAAGCACGAGCAAGATTTAATAACATAGAAATAAATCAAATACCAGCCATATATTTATTCTCCTTCAGGTTCTAAGATCAGAAATCTGGTGCTCAACAGCAATGGGAACAGAGAGGGCTGGCTTGGAGGACTCGGTTTTGATATTTGCCCCTGGTGTCAAAGCTTTGGAATCCAGCTGTAGATGAGAATGCAGGGAAAGATTCATGTGAGGATTTCCAAGAGTAACAGATGAGCTGCATAAGCACATGAGAAGCAGAAGCTTGGCAAGTGCTGGGATTTGCCTGAACAGTTCAGCCCAGCAGTGAATCACCTGTTCTGCTAAATGAGCAACTCTTCTTAGAAGTATTCGTAACTCTTCCCGGGTTGGCCCCAGACTGTGCAAATGAGGCAGCAGAAATGCAGCTCAAATTCAGTCACACACAAACGGGATGAGAAAATCTCAGTTCTTTAAGCGGGTTGGATGTGTTCACAACGTTGGCTTAGCTTTGTTTTGTCTTGAAATCACAGAAGAGATGGGAGAAATGGGAATGCTGACACGTGAAGTGATGGCAAGAACATATGGCCAAGCCATCCCCAGTTCATCTCAGGGTATCGTTGTGCTTACTGGGGAAGCTGCTTTTCCTAACTCTGGAAATTCTGCTTAGCTGCTTTTCTAACGCTTAGTACCCCTCAGCAGAAATGCAGTTTCTTATTCCACTCCAGAAATGCAAGGCAGTGGGAATTATCCGTTGTCTCTGGAGGACTCCCAGTGCTTTATCCCCCATGGGTGATTCCAGGAATTGTCATTTGGCTCTTTCTTCTCCCTTTCCCTGTGGCACATTCCCTGGGCTGTTCTGGGCACTCGGTCAGCAGTGGGTGATTGTCTGAGCCATGGACCAGTAACATTTCAGTCTGACACCACCCCAAAGCTCAGACATTCCAGAATTCCTCTGCTGCTGCTGCTCACTGCAAATCTTCTTCCCTGGTGAGGATTTTCACACAGTGGACAGAGGGAGAAAAGAGGGAAGAAAGGGAAGAGATGGGATGGGTGATCACACAATGGACAGCAGCTACACCATTAAAAATAGAAAACCAGTAAGCAATGACATTCCTATTTTCACTAACCCAGCTCCCCACAGACAGCACAAGAGGTTGTACCAAGAATTTGGGGTCCATTTTGGGTTCCCCCTCCACAGAGCTTGCCCTGTTCCCCCTCCACTTCCCACCCAGTTGTTTTGAACTGGTCAGTTGTTCCTCCTCTTACAAACACTTATCATCAACTACTCTACCTCTTTTTTCCTGTTGATCTGCTTAATTATTTATTTTTTACATCCTTAGGTGCTAAGTGTTCATAGCCACAATGTTGTGGGGCATCCACCCAGAAAAAAGCAGCTGGTTTCATCCAGTAAGGGATTTCTCCCAGTGCACTCCTGCCTCTCTTCTTGCTCTTTCCTGATCAGCCCCTATGGAGCCTCAACTCACTTGATCATGGTTTATTTTTTAAATATTGCCTGTATTTTGTTTTTCCACAAGTGAAAGAACAAGCCCAATTAGAACCGGGGTAATATGAGATTGTTTCAGGTTTCTATGTTTGCCTTTGCTATAAAACCACAGTGAGCTGAAGTTTAAGAAACTATCATTATTCTACATGAACAAATATCTACTCAGGCTGCACTTCTTTTAATTAGTCATATTTCAAACTTAGCCAGAATTTTAAACAATCTGGAATCAGCTCTCCAGATAAATCTGACTTTGAAACGTGGAAGCTTCTCTCTTTGTGTGGGGCAGATTAGCAAGGTGCAGCTATTGTCAATAAAACTGAGCTGCAGGGGCCATAATCTGTTTTCAGAGCACCTAAAGCTTGCAGCTTGAAGACAGCAAAAAGGGGACATTGGTTTACCTCAGACAGAGGTGAAGAACCTCAGTTAATCAGGTAAAGAACCTAAGTATTTTGTGTGCATTCGTAATACACTCAGAGAGGCAGTGACTGAATTCCCTCAACAAGGGAATTCTGCTTCTCCATTGGTAAGCCTCACATCTTTGCCACACAATAATGATGTTCATTTTCACTAAATAATTAACCCAAATACAGTACAAGTTACCAGTGAAACCAAGATTGAAATAAATTGTGCAGAAGACAAATAAGTATATGAATTTCGTATACAGGCAGTGGAGGATGCTAATAATTTGTAATATGCCTGGCTCTTTCAAGGGGAATTAAAGTCTTACTCTACACATCCTATTGAGGCAGCCAGAGTGATGGGAACTGATCCATGTAGCACAAGGAGAATTTCAAAAGGAGATGTTCTGAGAAAAGATTCAAGTTCTAATCCTGAATGTGCCATTGACTTCTTCTGTTCATGCAGATCCGATACTCGACCGTTTTCGCTGACTGAAGTATTTGAATTATTGATATTCGTGTGCTAAGGGAAAATGTGATTTTAATTTTTAAGTAAGATCTCTCTTTAGCATCCAAAACAATGGAGTCCAGTCTGTGTGGGCTTCTCTTTTGGGTTTTTTCCCTGATTTCCTTAATTGAGAGGAGATTCTACCCTTCTGTCTAAAACTTTACACTTACTGATTCCACCTTTCCTTGTGTCTGCAAACAGAGGGAGGAGTATCCCTCATGCCATGGTGGGCATGCATAAGCCAGCCTGTGTTCAGCATCCAACAACTTCATTAATGTCATTAGCAAATGCAATCCTGTTGCATTAAATAATTAAGTGGATTAAGTGATGCCCTCCCCAGTTGTTCAGCCACCTCCACATGAGTGTGTTCTAATAAAGTCCCGGAGCTGTTGTGTATCTGGCAAGTGATTCTTAGTTAATGCACTCTTGCCATAATTGCTTTTTAATGCAGCAGATTAGAAGATTATCTTTAAATTAAACTGTATTTCTAACAATAAAAGTAATCACATGAATTACGTGTTAGTCAGTAGATTCTAAGAGTTAAATGATTTTCTCATACTAGATATTACAAATACTTCATGTCTTTAAGACCTCCGATTTAATCAGTAATTTTCCCATGATCTATTGTGATGCAAAACAAAAACTGTAAGAAAGAAACTACTCCAATTTGTAGGGATAGAGAAACAGATAATATCGAGTTATTTCTAGTCATTATCATCTGTCTGTTGGAATTCTCATCCTTGTTATCCCAGACGTACTCGGCTCAGGAACAGCTGCAGCAAATACACGAACTAGGATTTTCCTTAGGCTGGATCCCTTTTTGGAACTTCCATTTCTTTCCTACTTGATTACCAGCTGCAGGGCACCCAAGTCCTCTGTTTGTTGTCTAGGACAGGCCAGTGGTTCATCTTTCCAAGGACGCATTCTCATGGAGTGGGACTGGGGCAGTTCTTAGTGCACCAGGGATATTAACCAGAAATACAATTGAGGCCTGGATGCCAGATGAAAGAAAGCAGCTTTCAGCAGAAGCTGAGACTTTGGTGCCCTGAGTAACGCTGAAAGTCTGAGCTGTACTCAGGAATGAGGATGGAGTGAAGGTAAAGGTGGTGGCACGGTGGCTGCCTGCAGAGGTGTTGGGCTAAAACAAGAACAATCAGTTTGATACCAGAGACATTTCTCCCCTCTCTCTTGCCTTCTTGGTTCATCGCTGACACATCTCTGGCTGTGAATCCACTGCCATGTCTGTGCTGTTCAAATGTCTGAGTTTGCAGTAAGTCTCATGGAAGGCTGTTCTCTCAACAGCCATTTCCAAGAGCGCGAGGAACATTAAACACTATCTTTGACATCAGTGGTTTCAGCTGATCTCATTCAAGTCTTCTGTGTTTCTGCAGAAAGCATCAATATTTGGGCTGTAGAACTTTGGGGTGTAAAGACTGCTGGGTGAGTCAGGAAATGAGACATTGAAAGCTGAACAGGTGGAATGGAGAAGGTGAAATACCTAAAGGAGTAAGATGTCTTTGGAGAAAGAAGTTTGAATTGGTGTGGCTGGGGAATGAGGACCATGGAAAGGGGTGTGGTGAGAAGCTAAAGATGATTCACTACAGACATCAGGGAAGAAGTGCTGAAATTAGGTATATCTGGGGTGCTTTGATGAAAATAACTGAAGCCAATACTGAGGCTCTTGACATGCTTATTACTCATAAAGAATATGGAATTCTGGAGAAGGCTCCATCACAATCTATTGGAGTTATTTGGGATAAGATTGAGGCAGACCAGAAGCCTGGCTAGGAGAGAGTTTTCATGCTGGGTTTTCCCAAAGAATATTTAATTTGAGCTCTGCTTTCATTGCACTCCTTGACTTCAGAAGCAGAAATGAGAACAAAGAAACAAACCCATTAAAATGGAGCTCATCAGGCCAGATTTCGGCGTTGGCAGTATTGGCATCTGCTACTGCATTTGTATCTGATGTTAAAATCTTGGGCCTCAGCCAGTGAGCAGCAGTTTATGACCATCCTGGATAGAGTTCAGAGCTATGCTAAGTGGTTCCATTTGAAAGACATTTTTCAATTACAGAAAAACAATTTGGTGAAGAGGTTCTGTTCAGAAGTACTTGCTGAAATTCCATTTATGCAGCCTGGCATGGTTGCTTTGGTTATGTTGCTAAAGCTCTTGTGAAACCAGACCAGCTCCCTGGCAAATGTGTTACATAAAGATATCAGGGACTGAGTCTGAATCAAACCTAGGGAGATATACATGGACAGACAGACAGACAGTTACTGAGACTCTGAGAGAGGTCGGATATGAAAGTAGAATCTGTTTTTTCCCTCCAGTAGTTGCTGCAGTCGGAAATTCAGTCGAGCATTTTCAACTTTTGAGAAACCCTAAAACCAGATGGGAGCCCCATTTTAAAACAAATGTAATTTATTGAACCTGCAGCCATTTGCTGATTTAACTCAAAGATCTGGGCTCACTTACAGTGGAAAGAAAGAACAGGCACAATTGTCTAATGGAAATGTCAAATTAATTGAATTGTGGAGGTTATTAAAAGTTAATAACAAAAAATTAACACTCTGAGGGAACCATCCATTCACCTGGAGCGTACAGAGGAAAGAGATGTGTATCCATGGGGATAGAATCATAGGAGTACACTGTCATAATTAAAGCAAAAGCTGTCCCAGTGTGGAGGAACACAAGGTAAACCACAGCTTTCCTTGTACGCAAAATAAGATCCTGGGATTCTCCCTAACGCCATTGTTTGAATTCTTTGTGTACAAATGCAGAAGAAAGGCAAAGGCTGAAGTTTCTTTGGTGAGACGTGGCTGATAACCCTGTCCCACCATGGGGCCAAAGCTTTTCTTGGGCAGGGCTGGGTCTGTGCTGGCCCAAAACTCGCGGCACTGCAAGAGTAAGACTTGTGTCTTAGGAAAACTGTGCATTCTAATAGCTCAGGTTAATTCCTGTAATTTCTCACAAGACTATGTCAGGACAGTATTATTAAGCAACTTACTAATTAAGAATAACACAGAAGGCATTTAAAATTTTGTGGAGGATGGAATTTCTAAGCGATGTTCTGTAGCATCATTTTTTGTCTCATCAGGATAGTCATGTAGATGATTTAGTAATCCAGGAGTCACAGGAGCCTGGCTGTGTTGATATGCTGGTTACAAAACTAAATGACAAAGATTTTATTTGGAAATCGTCAAAAGAATATGTAAATCACAAAAAAAAAAAGTTCAAACCACTGCTTCAAGTTGGAAATGTGTCAGGAGAAGAGCAGGTTTAGTTTGGAGCTGGAAGGGGGGGAAAGGATGTGTTATCCTGATGAATGGAAGGATGGATGGAAGGAGGGATGGATAATGGATGGATGGATGGATGATGGATGGATGGATGGATGATGGATGGATGGATGGATGGATGGATGGATGGATGGATGGATGGATGATGGATGGAAGGAGGGATGGATGATGGATGGATGGATGGATGGATGGATGGATGGATGGATGGATGGATGGATGGATGGAGGGATGGATGGATGGATGGATGGATGGATGGATGATGGATGGATGGATGGATGGATGGATGGATGGATGGATGGATGGATGGATGGATGAATAGATGGATGGATGATGGATGGATGGATGATGGATGGATGGATGGATGGATGATGGATGGATGGATGGATGGATGGATGGATGGATGGATGGAGGGATGGATGGATGGATGGATGGATGGATGGATGGATGGATGGATGGAGGGATGGATGGATGGATGGATGATGGATGGATGATGGATGGAAGGATGGATGGGAGGGAGGGAGTGATGGATGAATGGATGGATGGATGGATAGATGGATGGATCGATGGATGGATGGATGGATGGATGGATCGATGGATGGATGGATGGATGGATGGATGGATGGATGGATGGACGGAGGGATGGATGGATGGATGATGGATAGATGGATGGATGGATGGATGGATGGATGGATGGATGGATGGATGGATGGATGGATGGATCGATGGATCGATGGATGGATGGCCATGGCACTACCTGAGGCAGAGGTGAGAAAGTGAAGAATAAGGAGTGTGGAGTAAAGAACTGGACAGATGTATAAGAGGACACAGAAGTGCCAGGCTAGACTGAGAATGTCTGCAGGTAGGTGCTGAGCTTCAGTACAAGAAGAAGGAAAATTATTGCTGGAGAAGGAAAAGAGCTGTTAGAGCACAGCCTGTGTTTCCAAAGAAAGGGAAAACTGCGAAACATTCACCAGTTTTTTGGGTAAATCTGCAGGAGATAGGGAGGTTGCAGAAAATTACATATTTAGATATGAAAGCTATGCATTGGGATTTGCATTCAATTCTTCTCAGATCTTACAAGCTAGAATTACCTCCTATCACTGCAGGTTTGCCAAAATATAAAAGCAATGAGAAAAGATAATACTGTGGTGGAGGAGAGCTGCACTCTTCCTTCTTTTGGAGACCATGACAGCCTAAGTATTAGCCAGAGTCATCCAGCAGATGAGAAAGGTGGATGCCTCTATTTGACAGGGTTGCTTTGGAAACCTGGATATAAATGAAAAGGATTTAAATTACCCATGCTTATGCAGTCCTAGGAAGGGGATGGATTGGACTTACAAAGCCCCACTGTGCCACAATTTCCATGTGTAACTGGCTCTGTGAGCACAGGAAAGAGCAACTAACGTCTCCAAGCAATCAGTAGGATTGCAAATGGCAAGTTCAAGGAAAAGGAACACAGTTCAAGGGGTTCACAGTTAGATTTTATATCTTAATCTAATATATCAGAAACTGCTTGGGTCTGGTAGGACATTTTAATTTTGGAAACCGTCGCACGTCATGGTCTTAGGCTTGAAAGAGCAGCCGGTCTGCAAGGTCTGAGACAAACTCATTCAGACTTGACCTATGCTGGCTTCTCAGGCAAGGGATGAATAATCCATAAAGAATTAAAAATATTTTTTGGCTGTGAATAAAAGCAGCAATGTCCCAGTCAGTCCAGGACAGCGAGTGAAACACAATTCATATCTTTCAGACACTTAAAGCATGGGAGTCAAAAGCGTTAACCCCTCTGAAAACCTTGGCAGGGAGCACTGCAAGGAGCTGCCTTCAAAGCACCATAAATCTGCAAAGCGACTGCAGCACCCTACAATTACCTTTGTTGTTTATTTAACTATCACTTAGCTGTTAGTCAGTGTGTACTCAAACCATCAGAGCTATATGAGCTGGGGATTCCTTTTCAGCACTCTCTAGCTCTGTCCCAGAGGTTTTTATTGGATGCTGCCCAGCGGTTCAGCATTAGTGTCGCCAGTGCCATGATGACAGATGGCGTTTGTCACCCCAGCAGCAGCAGCCATTCCAGGCAGGAGCAGCCAGCCCACGCTCCCTGCCCGCCTTGGGCCGTGCCCTGAGGACAGGAGAGGGGGATTTGGCAGCCCAAGGGGGATTTTGAAGCCCGTACTGTGTGTTAGCCCCCAAGGTTCACACAGAGCCAGATCTGCTGCTGCCTTACACCACTTCTAAGGTCCCTTCCAACCCATTCTGTGATTATTTATGATTTTTTTCAAGAATGCCCAAAGGCTCCACTGGACAAGCTGTAGGAGTTCCCACCCCAGTGAGCCTAAAGAGATGAGCTGAGCAAAGTGGTGATTCAGGTTTCTGCTGAAGAGCTGAGGCCCAGGGAAACTAAATGAACTGTGCTGTCGGGCAGCAAGGCACTTACTGGAACTGATTTCCAAACTTGTCCTACCTCTGCCTCAGCCGCAACTCTGTTGATTCTCCAGTAATGCTCTTGCGGGGTGTTCGTGGGTTTGTGCAAAAAAAAGTTATTAGGTCCCTGCAGCAAATGTTCTTTAGCAATTAAAGCGCTAAAGACTTAAATTTTTGTTCTCCTCTTTGTGAGCAGAAACTCCTGGAGCATCAATACAGTCACTTAAAGCTACACAGCATCCATCCATCGTTCCTGGTGGCTTACCTGACCCATACCACCTGGAAGTACATGCTTTGTTTATCACACTCTGTTCTTGGAACGGAGTTTCCTAAATCCATCAGCCATGTGGTTTCTGTGGCACTGTGTCACCCCGTGTGATCAGCTGGGCTGTTGGTAGCAGCAGAGACGGCTACATCTCAGCAGCACCCTGATCTGGGGGCTCTAAAATCTTTTTGAACAGCCCTTCATTTATTTTTCTCTGTATCCAAACAGAATGCTAGAGCAGGAGAGATTAAAAAAGGCCTATCCCAGGATAATAATTTGCCCAGAAACACTTAGCTCACTGTCACAACAGCCGAGCAGCAGGAGGATTACACATGCTGTGATCCCTGAAAAGTGAGTGCCATAAACAGTTAAAGACCAGGGACTGATCTGGTCTGATTCACTCTTGTTCTGCTCCTCTTAGTTTCATTTTAATATTGAATCAAAGGAGTTTTGCATTACAGAAAACTCACTGCCCACCAAGCTCATCTGCTCCATGAGCACACCCAAAGACAAAGGGTCCTGGCACAGAGGGGTTTATTTTAAGCAGCTGAGTTTCACCTACGCCTGTCACTGAGTAATTGTTACACCTACTACAGCTCCCCTCCAAAAAAAAAAAAAAAAAAAAAAAAAGTCGCAGAAGAAAGTTTAAGAAAACACTACATCAGCTTTGTAAACCAGAAAGCCTTCATTTTACGTATAGAACTCCGTGGGTCAGCGAGCCAGCTAACCTCGACGATAGATTTATGCCAGCAGCATTTTCTGGCATGGGACTCCAAGGGCATAAAAGTCAGGACTTCACAGCAGGATCAGGCTAATGATTAAAGTATGTGTGAAGGTAGTCACAGTAACAGCCCTGAGCAGGGAAGCAGCCACCTTTCTCTCAGGTGTTCTGACAGCCTGATATTAAAGACCTGCAGTGTCAGAAGATGTAGGAAATCAACTGGCCTCTCTGACAGGTTTTACAGCACAGTGTTTGTGCTGTCAAGGCAGTGAATATGACAGCCTGAGGAATGACAGTAATAGGAATGTTTAGTTAAGGGAAGAGCTGAACAGAGATGCCACCATTGACAATAACGTGCTTAAGTTAAAGGGAGACTCTTGGAACTTGTACTTGGAGAAGATTTTATTAAGCCCAGTTTTCTACTTCGAGGTTTTTTCTTTTGTTTTCAGAGTCTTCCTCTGTGTGTGTGTGTCTGTCTGGTTTTACTACCATGGTGAAATATTATTTAGTTATAATGTGGTAAAAAGATAAAAGTCACTCTGCAACACTGCTTCACTTGTACCATTGTGATAGTGAAGGCTGCACTGATTAAGATTTAAAATCTCCAATGTTTTTATCCTAGAAGTTTTATAAACAGACAAAAAAAAAAAAAACCAGCTTGAGTTGGGAGAGCTGAAGTTTGAGATTAAGGGTGGCCTTGACCCCATCTATCTGACCACATAAAAATGAGATAATTTGTTCAAGCTAGCCATGGAGTGAATGGAGAGTGAGAATGTGCAGGGAACATTTTATCCCAGTTACCTCTTTGCAGTCACCAGAGAAGATGCCCAGACAGCTGCAACAGATGGGACACTGCAGTCAGGAGGGGAACCTCAGGCTAAGCTGGAGGCACAGCTCAAGCCAAGCCTGGCTTTCCCAGCCACCTCAGCAGGGCTTTAACCCACCCCACATAAGCCTGCATGTCCCAGGAGTGTCATGTAGCAAAGGACTTGGCTTGACAGAAATCAGAATCCACATAAACTAGATGATCCTCTAAGCTTGAAGTAATAATGATAACAAGAAGCTAGCTTTAAGGACAAAGCAGAAGTGTTTCCTGTTTATTTGCTAGGAAAGACTGATGAGTGCAAAAAGTATTAGGAATCCACAGTGTTTAGTCAGAGCTGCTCTGGTCTGGGCTCTTAAAGACACTGAACCTCTCTTTAAGGAGCATATTCAGAGGGAAAACACTTAAGCAGAACATTTTGAGGCAAAGCAAAATAAATATTACCTGCCCTTAAAAGTGCTTTTTCTCAGAAGCAGTAGCTTTCATGAGTCTTGCTTAAACTCTGGAAGTAAACTGAAGTTTGGCTTCAGTGTCCCACCTCCATCTCGGGCTTTGATCACCTGCAGTGGTTATTAGCTGTGGTGTAAGAACTGGCTCTGGGGGTCAAGAGATTTGTATAAAAAAAAGGGAACTGCTAATTACAGTCCATTCCAATAAGCTCAGAAATATAGCAGAGACAAGTCCATTATCTCAGAGTTAATAGGGTTACAGAATGTTGACGATGCACATGATCTGCTTTGCTATCAAACGCTACTGAAATTATGGATTGTTGCCACAGCATGAGAGTTGCATCAAATGATTAAGACTTGGGTTTAATAGAGGTCATTGCCTATGTAAATCTGGCTTTTGACGGTATTTAAGCCCCTGGATGGATACTGGTTCCTTTGTAGATGCTCTGGTTTACACATCTGCAGTGCAAGTCAGGGAATTCTCTTTACAAGGGTCTTTGAGGTGCCTGTTTGGAACTCCCTGCTGGGATTTAGTGTCACTCTGAGCTGTCCAAGAAGGAGCTGTGTGATACGTGGCTGTGTGAGGCCAGCATGTTATGAGCTCCACGAGGGTGGATCAAGCTCTGAGGGTTGCCAGCAGCCTCCCAGAAATGGCTGATGAACAATTAGTGAGACAATTATGAATTAATTAATTATGAACAATTAATTAATGCTGATTGGGGGAGTTTTGAAAAAGCAGAAAGGTTTAATTAAAGAGAAAATAATAAATTATACAGAACAAAAGAGTAAATGGCGTGCACAGTGCAGGGAGGTCCCTTGCACCTGCTAAGACCCCAAAAGCCCCGAGAATCTCAGTGCTGTCTCTTAAGTATTCAGCGATCTAGGAGGGGTTTTTGGCATGCTGCCCAACAGAAAATAGCTACATTTCTTGAGGAACACCTAAAGGATCCAACAGGTGCCTTTGTCCTGGCACTGGGCCAATTACAGTGAGAAGAGTATAGAAATTTCTGGGGTTTTCTGGGTTTTTTTCCTTAAAAGTTCAGGGATAAACCTCCAACTCTTTCCTAATATGGAAACACCTGTTAAATTATAGGGGTGCACTACAGCAGCTGTGGAGGTGCCTCTGTAGCAAACACACAGAACGGTCCCAGAGAGGCAGGGGAGCTCCTGGGAAAAGGGAGTTTTCCTCCCTGGATGAACTGAATCCACTGTGGGATGGCAAGGTCAGATGAGATGAATCTCACTCCGTGTCAAAAAGTGATTACACATCTGGTCATTCCCTCAGAGTTCATGGAAAGGATGATGCATATGCTGTCCAAGGGAAAAATAAATCAGTGTTCATATCCCAGCCTCATCTTCTGTAACACAAGCATACCCATCTGAGTGCTTGAGAAAGGAGGATCAGGGAGGCTTTAACTGAATGACTGCAGGCATCTCAAAGTGGGGAAAGGAGATGGAGCAGAGCATTAATACAAAGATTATCTTGTGTTCTCTGAATGCTTTTAAACTGGTGTTTCCATTAGTCAGAGCTATGTTCCTGCATACCTGGAATTTTTCATCTCTTTATACACCACTCAACTTCAATGAATTCTTAAAAGTGAGGCATACCAATGCCTAAAACACATCCAGCTGCAGCCAAGTAAGAGGTTCAGAGGAAAGCATGGTTTTGCACCCAAATCCATATTCAGGAACCACACTTGTAGCAAAAACTAGAATAATTTTCCATTTGTGGTGACAGAAATTTTGCTGTGATCTGATTTTTCTCAGTTAGCCCATCAGTAAGTATTATTTTTCTTAATGAAAGTTTGTAGTTAATGTAAATGCAACTCTTGAAACACCAGAAAAACAGCTAAAGTACTCTGGAGATAGTGTTACTTGCAGTACAGTACCTGCCATGCTGCTTGCAATATATAAGTTTAACAGAAGAGAAGAGCTTGTTCTTCAGAACAAGATCTGAATGTGAACCATAACCATGCTCTGCATCATTTGCCATCACATAAAAAGTCTTAAGTTTCTTTGCAAGCAGAGGTTCAGCTTGGCAGCTCCTGCAGATAATTTTATGGTGATTTATTCCCTTTTGAAGAGCATCCGATGATACTGATCTTTCCTCTTTTCCTCTGCTGCTTTCTTAAAATGTGACATTTTTGTCATGTTGTTGCCCTGGGCAGCACAAGCCCAGCTGCAGCAGCACCAGTACTGATGTCACTGTCTCAGGGGTTTCTCAGCCAACCCGTTCCTGCCCTGCCTTAAAAACCAAATGCTGCCTTTTGGGATTTTGGATTTCAGAACAGCTTGCCGGGCTCGAGGTCCCACACTTGGCAGCAATCCAAGGATTTTTGCCAGGTCTTTCCCCACTGTTTTTTTTTTTCCTCAAGGTAGATTCCCTTGGAAACACAGACCTACACATGTGCCCACATACAGGTATTCTAGGTAACACTGAAAGCTAGACAAGTGCCTTCCTATTATGTGCATAAAAATATTCTGCTGTGAAAGACATTTTCATTTCAAAACCCCAGTCCTAGACAAGAAGGTATTTTCCTTTTATTCTCAGTATATTATTTTTAATACATTCAACATGCCTCATTAACACATTCAGAAAGGTTTTGACATCTTGAAGACTCTGCTTCAAAAGTTTCTGCTTTAATACTTTTTGCTTTGTTTTGAAACCACTTTAAAAATCCGAAGTGCTACGAAAAAGGCCAGCTAAAATGTCATATAAACAAGCTCAAGTCCAGCTGAAAGGAAGCTTTACAGTAATGGTCTGGATCTAGAAATCCTTATAAAAAGGCTTTAAGTTCTTTTATAGAAAGGATTTTCTTCTATCAGATGAATGCTTTCTTTGCTCTGAGTAACTTTCTGGTGATTTCTTGCTTCAAAAACATTTGTCCCGAGTTCTGAGACCTGTTTGAGCTCCAGAAATAATGCCTTCATCTAGGTCACAGTTCCACAGAGTAAGAACTTAAGAGAAATCCCCTTTTTCCATCAGCCCAACACTGCTTCCTGCCTTTACTCCTTGGAGGGAAATACATCAGGCCACATCCTGCTCCACACTCATTTATCAGCCAGGCAAATCTCTACATGCAGATTCTTAAAGATGTGAATTGAATTTCTGCTGGCACATTGCTTGAGTAATTTGAGGTTTTTCTGTGTTCCAGGGAAATCTCTTTCCACCTTTGTAAATGTCTCCCAAATAATTTGCCCGAGAAACCGCTCTGCAGTGACTTTCCTGTTATTACCTTTTTATGATCCTCGGGTCTAGGACACGCACACCACACGGCCGTGCTCAGCCTAAAGAGCTGCCTTGCTGTTCAGGAGGACTCGTGGTGTCCTGCTGAAAGCCAAACAAGGAGCGAGTTTGCTCATTCCGAGTCCTTGCTGCAGTAATGACTCTGTTTGTGGTGCCCTGATCCTGCCCCATCTGAGCACACGATTGCACTGACTTGAGTGACTTCACTCTGAGATGAGCTAATTTTCCCTAATATGCTTTGCCAAATCTATGTCTATTTAAACACTTCTGAGAAAGGGGAAAGAAAAAAGTCTCTAGAGAGAATGACAAAAGGATTTTATTTTGGTACCAGGGTATTAAACACCTGTATCAGCAGATTCTTGGATGCCTTCTCTCTCTCCCAGGTTGCCTTTTGGTCTCCGTTTAGAATATTTAGTGAATTGCTGCAAGTGAATTACAAACTGCTCAAGATTACTATTCTATGCCCTGTCCCTTGAAAGATCTAAATAGAGTGTGAAGACAAAGGGAGGAGGAGGAAGAAGGGGTCATCATTACTTCCACAAGAATATTTAGGAGGTTTTACTCACATTTGAGAATGGAAGACTTCTAATAATGTCTAAAAAGATCATCCCCAAGAAAAACGTATTGTACAAGAAATAGTTGTTACATTTGTTGAAAGCTGTTTATAGAACAAAAAAAATGTCCACCATCTATCATCTGTTGGAATCAGTTGCCTGGTAAATAACATTCTGTTTGGTGTGACAGTAATGAAGAATTTTATCTGCAGCCACTGCAATCATAGTTCGCAGCCCCTGTAAATATTCCATTTGCTTTTATGTAGGCAAGCACACATTAACTGCTAGCCAGATTGCTAAAGGGAGGGACTGGGTATTTTTACCCTTCACACCTCACCTGAGGGGTGCCCAATTCCCAGCAGACTCCAGGCTGAGGGATCCTGATGGTGATGCAAATGGTTGCAGCTCCAGTAATGACAAAAGACCTTAATTCAGAGGGAATGTAATCCATTAGGGCTGTGCAATTTGTAGCATTACCATTAAAAGACATTCCTTTTAAAAAGGGAACAGGAAAGGAAATATGTTTGATGCCATGTGTCATGTGAGGAATTGGTAGCCTTTGGTAAGCACGGTTCAAAAAAACCCACTTGTCTTAAATATATTCCATTGACTAACAATCATGTGCCAGAATTAGGCTAAATTACATTCTGACTATTCTTGAACAGAGTTTAAAAGTTCTGAGTAATGACATTGGTTGAACCATTAATGCAAGTCCTTAAAATATAAGTAGTTTCTTGATACCTTCCACTTTGGGTCATCTTTCTTTGGAAAAATCCCACACAACAAAACCAGATGCTGCTCTACATGCATAGGAGAAATCAATGGATGGGATCAATATTCCCTCCACAGGTAATAAATGCTGAGAAGCATTTCTGTCTATCTAAATTGATCCTAGAGAATTCTTTAAATTGGTTCTGATGTGTATAAAAACCATTTCCCTATTGATCAAAGCTTTTCTTGCTTTCTTTCTTTGATATGTTATTTCATCTCTGCCATCAGGAATGGTCCCAGGCTTCTGTATGCGGTTATGATAAACAGAATTTCTTCAATCCACGCACGATTTTTTCTTTTTAATTTAAACCCAGAAATAGCTGGGTTTGTCTTTGAAGGTGGATGCTTTGCTTACAGTTAGGCAGTGCAAGTAATTTTTTAAATTGGGGAAGTTATCACATCAGAATTATTTGCAAGGAAGTCTAAAGTAACTTTTGTGAAGTGACTGCTGTACTTTTACTAGAAACAAGTGCCCAAATCCTGCTCCTCGACTGCTCTGTTGTCTCTGAGAGGAGGAGCTGCTGGAGCAGAGACGAGGGGGTTTGATCTGTCCCCATCCTTGTTCTGCCCCATTTTTGAGCAGAAGAGTTTCCCTGAGCTGCTGAGTCCATGGAAAATGTCACTGGGAGCGAGCAAACGGTGCCATTATCAGGAGGAATGTCTCAGCCTGATGTTCCTGGGGAGCTGTGGGGTTTGTGACTTTTGTTACAACACTGTTTTATTAACATTGAAGCTGCTAGAACACTCCAGAAACATGAAGTGCTGGTGGGCTGAAATAGAACTTTCCAGAGTATTTGATAATGGAATGTTACAGAATTAGTAAATTATTTTGCCCAAAGAAAAGTTAAATGCTTTAATGGGCATATTAAAAGGTTCACCAGTGAGGAGTGGTGGTGGCTTGCTCCAAAACTGTCCCAGTTTCCAGCTGTTTGGACATGTAAAGCAGTATGTAGTGTGGTCCTGGCAAGGTTTCACTCAGAATTCATGTACAAAGAAGACAGTAATCGCGGCTGTGATTTCTGTTAGGCTCTTATGAAATATAAATTGTCAAACTGTCTTTTGACAAGTACAGGTTTTGTTCCTTTTACCCCAAGTAATTTGGAGCCATCAACCCAGCAAATTAATCTTGTCTAGTTCTGTCTTCTGAAGAAATGCAGTAACAAATTAGATTGCTTCAACACGCCTGCACTATTTTAATTTTATCCACCAGCTCAAATTAGGAGATGGATTTCATACTGTATTCACAGGAGGGGCTTTGGTTCCTCAGGATTCCTTTGCATGGGTATGCAAAGCCCCTTGCAGATGAGAAAAAGCAGGTTGCTTCCTTACATCTAACACAACTGAGCCTCACTGAATGCACAAACTTTGCTTTTAAATTTGCATGTTTAGGTCAGTATGGACACTCCGGTAAATTTGGTGGGATTTTTGCCAGATTCCTGCTCTTGGCTCTTTATGGCTACAGCCTTTATCAAGCCCATAACTTTATCTACATTTGGAAAATCTGAACAAAAACAAGAACATATTTTCATACAAAATAATTAATTTTAATTACCTCCTTCTCCAGAGTGGGGTATGTATCCTAAAAGTTTTTAAAAAATTAGTGAAATATTACATCTCTGAGGTACTAAATGATTTTAGGGTTCAGCTCTGGTCTCAAAACAGTGTAGAGATAGAGTTTTAGTAGCAGGAATAGTTCTAGAAGGGCATGGATTATTTTAATTGTTTAAAGTACAAATGTATTTCCAACCCAAACAACAGCACTGCATTTGTAATTAATCAATGACTAAAACGAAGAGCATTGCCAGTCCGGAGACAAGAACAGAGCTTTTCTCTGCAGGACACTGGGAATGGAAACCTACAGCAGTACTTAACTCCAGTGCTGGGGAAAAAGGGAGCTGAAAGTGCAGTGATTCCTCAGAAGAAATTCAGTGTGGTCCAAGCAGAAGGGTGACTGCAGGGATTCCAGATTGTGGCTGCCCTGCAGCTCCTGGATGAAATGGGATTCAGATTTTCAGGGAAACCCTGTGTTTCACCATCCCCTGGGGAATAACCTGGGGTCTGGCTCAGCTCCACATTTCCCTGTGGATCCCCAAGGAAGGACTGAAGCTGAGGTTCACACATGGAGTAAGCACCACCAGCCAAGTACATTTTAATGCACAGAGCTTTTTCTTGGCTAAGCTGTCATCCCTCGTAAGGATTCCTTGCACAGAAGTTGTTTGTACCTTTAATTGGCTTTGCTACCTTTCTTTGCCTTTTCCAACTCACTGCATCCTTTTAGAAGCGAGTGTCCAGATGGTCAGAGCTTATGTTATTCTAAGGACATAATAGGGGTCCATCAGAAAAATTAGTACTTGTGTTCCAGCAATGGGCAACAGCAAATCAGCTTTGATTAGTACAAAGGCTGCTACTGTGGGGTCTCTTTGTGGTGGCAATGTGCTTTGTCATCACTCCTTGTCTGCCAGCTTGAGGAAGAAGGCTGAGCTCAGGATTGGCATGGGGACAGCCAGAGCAAAGCTTCACTTTATCTCCCCACATTGCCAAGTGCACCAACAGATCCAGAGAAGGTTCTGGAAGCCTTGTGAGCCGGACGTCTCAGAGGCTGTGGGGTCTGGAGGTCAGAGTCTTGCAGACTCCATTCATTTCAATGCAAATCAGCCCAACTGCTCAGTTCAGTGAGTTTGCACAGACCAGCCCCACCTGACACTTGGGTCAAAGGTATGAAGAACAACCTCTCTTCAGGCTCTTCTCTTCCTCCAGTGTTGTATCAAAGTGCCTTTGTTAGTGACAAGTAAGCATACTACATTAAAATACAGCTTTGCATCACAATTATGTAGTAGTTTTTGTTTGCTTTCCTAATTGGAGAAAATTTTGAAAGAGCAATAAAACACAATTTGTTCCCTGTTCCCAAAATGAAACATCTCCTTTCGGAAGGAAGGAGGGAGTAAATTTACATTATAATGAGCAGAGCGTTATGAGCCCGTAGATCAGGGCTGACATAAAGGGTGACGGAAATGAGATGTCATTTTGTGCATTCCCCCTCGCACGCATCTGCCCGTGCATCCCGCTGCTGCTGAGCCAGAAGTGGCTGTATTCATGGTCAGTGACAGCAAATCCTAACTCAGGGGAAAATTCCTGTGCAACGAAATTCCTGTGCCCTTCACCAGGGCTGCCAGGTGCACCTCCATCCTTTCCCCAGAGAGCGCCAGTGCTGGAGGCAGTGCAGGGTGCTACTGCCCCTCCTAGCTGGCTGGTTTTTACTGACCCTCTCTGTTTTCCTCTTGGCTTTGTCATTTCCCAGGACTGTCGGAATACTGGCATGGACTGACAGGATGAGTACTGGGGTTTTGCTTCAGGCATGTGACTTACCTAGCAAAGCATGCAGAAAAATGCAGGGTTGGGGTCTGCCCCTGCCCTGCTCAACCCAAGGAGTGAATGAGCTGAAGCTTTGTCTCAGTTGTCACTCTGTCCTGCCCTTACTTTCTGGAAGTGGACTGCAGCTGTCCAAACCTGTTCTCCTGCCTGTCCCTCTCCGTAACAAGTGGGTTCATTTGTGGTTTTGAGAAGCTGGAAGTGACATTAACCCCCTGCCCAGCTGTTGTGGTGTCAGGGCTGCAGGCGAAATGGCATTTGTTTGGCTCCTGGAGAAGTCATCCAGCGACTGCCTGGAGAGTCTCGCCGCAAGTGCAATCCATATGCAATGCTTCTGTCAGCAAAGACTTGCTGGAGGAGAGTTTATAATAAATATTCACATCTGCTGCTTTGGACACTCTAATCCATCCTACGGATCTTTGCTGTGTCAGGCTTTGTTCTAGATGAAGAAGCTGGGTAGTTATAAAGGTTTGCAAATAGGGCATATTTATCATGGTTAGCTCTACTTCCTAGTTCCCTTTCTTGCACAAATATCCATGACCACACTAAGCATAAGTTGAGGTTAAATATTCTCAGTGCATTTGTAAGCTGGTTTAGGCTACGTGTTTCTTTTGATAAATGGCAAAATGAAGCCATCAGATCTTCATGAGCAGAACAGAGAACATCATTGTTACAACCTAGAACAGAGGGACAATATATTCCGTGGATAAACTGTACATCACAGAGGCACACCCAGGGCCCCAAAGTGTTAAAACCAGGATAAATTCCTCCGTGCTCATGTCTGTTGGACAATATGTTCCCATTGGCTATTCGGTGAATAACCTGAGTTACTAAAAATAGAAAAATATCTCCTGTTTTTCATAATCTTCCCAAAAATTATGACCTTGGTGCCAGATTGACATTGTCCATGTCAATATTAATTATTCTTCTTTCGGTGATGTCGTTGCTTTCAGAGAGAAAATCTCCACACATAAGAGGAGCTGTAATCACTTGGAGGGTGTATTGAACTTGCTCCAAATAGAAAAAGGTGTTTGACCAAGATCACAACTGACAGTACAGTGATCCCGTTGTTGTTAGGGCCACATCAGCTTTGAAATGAATGTATTGATTTTTTTCTTCTTCTCTCTTTTTTTTTGTA
This sequence comes from Prinia subflava, assembly GCF_021018805.1. Taxonomy (NCBI): domain Eukaryota; kingdom Metazoa; phylum Chordata; class Aves; order Passeriformes; family Cisticolidae; genus Prinia; species Prinia subflava. Next base: position 8,077,845 of record NC_086252.1, on the reverse strand, counting down.
CGTGAAACTCATGATTATTATAGTTAATTTCTAAAGGAGAATCTTTATTTGGAGACTGGGTAAGTAAGAGGCACTCTGAACACATCACTTACCAGCTATTACCTCTGCTTTTTTTTAAGCAGGAAGATAATGAACTTATAAACACATTTTGTTTCCTTAAAAGTGTTGAAAACTGAGTCCGTTTGATTTCCAAAGAGGGAAACTAGGAACTCCTTAGAACCTTTTTTAGGTTTTATTTTTTCTACTGTTGAATCCTGTTCTATACTAAGGGTTTAATTATGGTTTTTTCCATAAGGATATAAAGCAGCAAGCACTCAGTTCAGTTAGACACCTGACCTTCTGGAAATTCAGCTGAAAACTCACATCTTCATGTCTTAAAGCAGTACAAGAAAAGCAGTGTCAAAAGCATGGTCTGATGTCAGTACCTCCAGGTATTAGGAGAGCATCAACTCCTCTGGTGCTCAGGCTGTGTGTCAGAATCCGCCCCTGAATAATTGTATCAAATATAAGAGATTGTCCTGCTCTGGTCTGCACTGGAGAAGCCCCACCTTGAGTATGGTGTGCAGTTTTGGTCACTGTAACATAAAAAAAATACTAATCTATCAGAGAGCATCCAAAGGGCAACAAAGATGGAGAAGAGCCCTGAGGGGAAGCCACAGCACCAAATCTGAAAGAGTTCAAGAAAGGTTTGGACAACACTCTTGGGCACGTGGTGTGGCCTGTGCATGGCCAGGAGTTGGACTGCACAATCCTTGTGGGTCCCTTCCAACTCGGCAGATTCTGTGGTTCTGTGAAAGTAGCCAGGCTCCTTGTGAGGAGAACATGTTGTCTCCACACTGTCTTAATCGCTCCAAAACACAACCTCACTGCTATTGATCTGTCCAACTTTCTGTTAATTTATCTCAGAAAACAGGAGTACTCGCGTGTGTCTTTAAAGCCACCATCTCGAAACTTCCAGCGCCGCTCCCTTGTGTAGCCTTTGCCAACCTCGGTGCCTTTTCCCTGTGTTTCAGGTGGCCTGGTGGCTGTGGCCAGCAGCGAGGGCTCGGTGAAGGTGCTGTCGCTGGCCGTGGGCCAGCTCTCCATCCTGCGCGGCCCCGGCGTGGAGGTGCGCTGCGTGCGCTTCCACGGCCACGATCACCTGCTGTCGGCGGGCGCCGATGGCAGGGTTTGCCTCTGGACCGCCACACAGTGACACACGTGGCCCTCATCGCCTTCCACAAGAGCGCTTTGGCAGCAGCGCTGCTGGCTTAGAGCTTCAGAGCTTCTGTTTGCGTTGGTCAGGGTATATTCGGCCAAACGGAGCATTATTTGGCATTTTATGCAAATAAACCCCTCAATTTTTCCCTCTTTCTGCTGTCACCGTGTTTTCCGCAACACCGAGAATCTCTCTTTTGGTGGTTTCTGGAGAAACAGCTTTACAATGACGCCTAATGCCAGCGCAGCCGAATTGCAAGGAGATTGATTTTTAATGTAGCGCAGCACGAGCCACAGGAGCCGGGGCGCCCCTTCCCCGGCGCAGCCGCCTGCGGGAAGATGAGGCGAAGTTTCCACAATGCGGCCATGGGGGATGTTTTCTCGAACACCGCCGGGCCAGCGGCGATGAGCCGGAGCTGGAGACCGCGGAGGGGCTGAGGGGAGCTCCAACCCGCGTATCCATGGGGAGCCGGGCTGAGGGCAGCTCCAGCCAGTGGATCTGAGGGGAGCCGGGCTGAGGGGAGCCCCAGCCAGTGGATCTGAGGGGAGCCGGGCTGAGGGCAGCTCCAGCCAGTGGATCTGAGGGGAGCCGGGCTGAGGGCAGCTCCAACCCGCGTATCCATGGGGAGCCGGGCTGAGGGCAGCTCCAGCCAGTGGATCTGAGGGGAGCCGGGCTGAGGGGAGCCCCAGCCAGTGGATCTGAGGGAACTGGGCTGAGGGGAGCCGCAGCCGGTGGATCTGAGGGGAACCGAGCTAGGGGAACTCCAGCCGCTGGATCTGAGGGGAACCGGGCTGAGGGGAGCTCCAGCCGGTCGGGCTGAGGGGAGCCGGGCTGAGGGGAGCCGCAGCCGGTGGATCTGAGGGAACTGGGCTGAGGGGAGCCGGGCTGAGGGCAGCTCCAGCCGGTGGATCTGAGGGAACTGGGCTGAGGGGAACTGGGCTGAGGGGAGCTGTAGCCGGCGGATCTGAGGGGAACCGGGCTGAAGAGAGCCGGGCTGACGGGCGCGCCAGCCGGAGGATCTGAGGGGGACCGGCAGGTCTGAGGAAAGCCGTCGCTCCAACCGGCGGCAGGCGGAGCAGCGGCCGGGGCGGGGGCGCCCCGCCCCTGCATTATTTTTTGGGTTTTACCCTGCTCTTCTCCTTTTTTTTTTTTTTTTTTTCTTATTTTTCTTTTTTTTTTTAAACACCACCCCCCCCCCCCCCCAAACCAAAATTAATCCTAATAAGGGCAGGCAGGGAGCGCGGAGCTGCGCGGCGCGGGCATGGCCGGCGCCCGGGCCGGGGAGTCCCCGGAGGGGCGCGGGGGCTGCCCGCCCGCCGGGCGCGGGGCTCCTGCGCCCGCCCTCCCCCGCCTGCCTCCCGCCTAACCCGCGATCGCTCCCCCCCTTCCCCTGCCGAGGCGAAGCTGGAGCCGCAGGAGATCCGCCGGGCACAGGGAGGGGACAGGGATGGGTTGTTTTCTCTCCCCCGCCCGCCCCGAGACCTGAGGAGATGCAGCCCAAGTTCGCCGCGATGACTCTGCTGCTGGCACCGGGGTTTCTCCGCGGCATCGCAGCCTCCGGACCGCCTGAACACTGCTCCTTCTGAATCGTCGGCGCCGGGTTAAAGCTCAGTTCTCATGTTGTGGTTGCTGGGCTGCCGAGCTCCCGTTTTGCGATGGGAGGTGGAGGAAGAGGGATTGTCCGTGAGTCAACACCGAAAACGTGATTAGGAGGAACTGCTTTCACTAATCTGTTTCTAACCTTTCAGTCCATGTTGGCCTGTGACCCCTCTCAGCTTTCACATCCAGCCTCATCAGGTAGGTGTGAATTATTCGCTTGGGGTGAGGGAAGGCGGATGGAAACGTTTCAGAGACTTACCTACGATCCTGGCCTCTCTCAGGATGAGAAATGATGAGAAAGTTCAAGCTGTAAACTCATTCTGAGACAAGCAGCATTTGTTTACTTGTTGAAATGTGTCCGTGCAAGACATCTGCAGTCTGTCTGATTCCCATGATCGAGCCGAGTGCCTGTGACTTGCTGTGGGACATCTCAGCTGCTGTAGCAAAATATAGTGCCCTTATTTATGATCTGGGGAGAACTTTTATATACGTATATGTATACACACACATTTGTTTTGAGAGCTTCCTCATCAAACTCCAGCAGATTCTCACAATTGTTTCACAGTTCCTCGGATATTAATTACTCTGTTTGCTGCTTTTTTTCCCCCTAAATGCCCACAAATCTGCAGTGTTGCAACCTACCTGTAGCGTTAGGTGGGGAGATTGTCTGCTCTGTAGATATGTAAAGCAGCCGTATCTGCATGAATCGCTGGCTTTCCAAACAGCATGTTACAGGAGATATTGCTGATAGGAGGAACAAGAGGGTGCATAGTCCTGGTGATGGAAACACAGCTAGTACTTCAATTAGGAAGATATCTTTTCGAATTTGATAAATCTTGTGTAATATCCGGTGTCTCCCTCTATTGTGGCTTCGGAAAAACTGCTTGGTCAACAGGATCCTTTAGCTGCTTCTCTGGGATTAAAGCTTTCTCCTCCTGCTGCTGCTTCTTTTGCTTCAGTTAAAGGAGAATTAATTGCTGAATATCTGCAGCCCACCAAGAATGTTAACATGTAAAAATGGGTTGGAGGGGAGTACGTGTTTGCCCGTGTGTGTAGGTTAATGCATGTTTGTGTAGACTCCGTGTGCCTGTGCGTGCAAGCTCTGGGAATGGAGGAAAAGAAAGGATGACACACACCCCAACAATCCTTTTTTTGTTTGTTTGTTTGTTTGTGCCACCACCTACCTCCATAGTTCTGCAGTCCATGTAATACTGATATTTCATCTCATTTAAAAGTTTCCTGTGATACTTTGCCCAGTTTTTTAAAGGGGGTCAGGAAGCAGCTTGCTGCCGGGCTTGCACCGCTGCTGGCTGCTGTGTGGGCAGGTTGGTGGCGGTGCTGTGGCACCGTGGGCAGCCAGGAGTGCTCCCGAGACACCGGCACGGAGCCTCCGCCTGGCGCCGACTCTCCCGGGGTCTCAAAGCCCCGCTCCCTCCCGGGCTCCGTCCTCACTCCACCACTTCAGCACAGCTCATCGCTCCCAAAGTTTTAGAAAGGCTCAGCTTAATCACGCCGACACGTTTCAGCGGCTCCATGCATGATGCAGGCATTCAAACATCCTGCACTCCACGTTTTTTGCTGGGAGTTACTGAAATGCTGAATAATGGAGAAGGTGAATTGCATCTCTGCTCCTGTCGGGATTAAACGTACCTGCTGCAGGCTGGGCTGTGTTGGTAGCCCAGGAAGTCCCTCTTCAGAAATGCTGTAAATAAGATTTTGTGCTATTCCACCTCTCGCAGCCCAAGTTTAAACCAGCACCGTCTTTCAGATCAGACACCGATCTGACAACAGATTATGTTTAGCTCCCTTCTCAGCTCAGGTTTCCCACCTTGCTCTAATGAAGTGGGCTGTGCTCCACGTAGCACCAAGGGACAGTGGCCACCACAGGAGGCTTAGACCATTCTTAAAGCTGGCTTCAAAACCCTCTGAGCTGCCCATCACCATGCCATTCCAGGCAGCTGGTTTGAGTCCTGGTGCATCCAAAAACTCAACTGCAAAAATGAGGAGAGGAAAGATTAGATGATTCTGTGAGCCACCGTTCCTTCAGAGATATTTTATGGTCATATGTGTCCAGGCATGTGTGTCTAACTTAGGTATTTGACATGCTTTGTTCTCTTTACCAATATTTAAGAAGAGGTTTAATTCTAATGAAACAGTGATAGTTATCTGTGCAGTTAAAAAAATTGTATTTATTCTTTGGTGCTGGTTGAAACAATGACTTTTGTAAGTCAATATTCCTTGAATTTTGAGTTTTTTCTCACTTGAACCTGTTTGTTTTCAGACCACAACTCTGGTCTCCCTATGGAAGCAACTGTTTGTATCTGGCTTTGAGGTCCCATGGAGAAGCCGAGGAGGGGGATGGCTCTTCACATCCATGGAGCCTGGATACTTCTGTTTGTGCTCCCTGCTTTGGTCACTCCAGCTGCCATCAGCCATGAAGACTACCCCGCTGACGAAGGGGACCAGACCTCCAGTAATGACAATCTGATCTTTGACGATTACCGGGGGAAGGGCTGCGTGGATGACAGTGGCTTCGTGTACAAACTGGGAGAACGTTTTTTCCCAGGGCATTCCAACTGTCCCTGTGTCTGTACTGAGGACGGACCTGTTTGCGACCAACCAGAATGCCCTAAAATCCACCCAAAGTGCACAAAAGTGGAACACAATGGATGCTGTCCAGAGTGCAAAGAAGTGAAGAACTTTTGTGAATATCATGGGAAAAATTACAAAATCTTGGAGGAATTTAAGGTATGTGGAACCCTTTCTTCAATGTTTCATATTAGTATGCTTTAGGAGTTGTATTTTTCTTGGGAGCTCTCAAAGGCACTCAGTATTTGCTCACTGCCATTGATGAATGCTGGAGTTGAAGTCGTTTTTAGCTGTGATGCAGGTCCAGCTCCTGTAGAAGCTGTCACCTCCCCCTTATTGCACTGCCTGAGGGCCAGGGGTCAGTGAAAAGCCCCTGTGGGAACTGCCAGCCCTCTGCATCCTCCTCCTTTGCTCATGGCATGGATCATGCTGGGCTACCAGGGGTGTGTAAACCACTACTGAGAGCTTTTTCAGAACCCCCTTCACAATTAGGATAGCAAAACATTGATGGCGTGGTGCTGAGTGCTGTTACTCATAACCGTATGAGCATGCAAATAAGGAGATGGTACACTCTGCTTAATTTTTTCATTTCAGCTGTGATAAGGCTGTCTCAAATGGAGAAGATGAGCTCCTAGGCAGATGAGCATCTCCAGCAATGAGAAGCATGGGGTTTCATTGCAATAGTTGAGTTCATGTAAGGAATGTCATAAAGGAATCCTGAAATATATCTTAAAAACAAGATGGTATTTTCCAAAACCACAACACAACCTGCAATTCTCCTTCTAATGAGTTTGGTCACCAGCTTTCAATTCTGCTAAGGAAAGCAGCATTTCACAGTGAAGAACAGGGGCTGTAAACGCTGTAGGTACACAAGTTTGTTCTTCCAGCTCACGTGGCTTTAAGAGTTGAACCTCCACAGTTAACAACAGCCAGTAACTCCTCATGGCTGTGTGCCTGATCTTATACTCTTGGCCAGCTTATTGACTTTCCCGCAAGGAAAATAATTTCATACAGGTCTGTGTGCTTCATCATGCTCAGTAGCATAGATGGCAATTCCCTTTTTCACAGAAATTGTCATTTTCAGGGAAGGTAGCAGTTAGCAGTTCCTTTCTTCTACCATGTGTGGTGTATGTTTATCTTTTTCTGTCCTTCTGAAACTGCAGTCTCTGAGTCTGGGCAAGACAGTTTAATGTCACAAGCATGAGGTAAAGCAAATGTATGAGGAACATCTCCTTGAGGGCCAGCCTGATCAACCTGCTCTGCTTCACTGAGGGATGGGAAGGTGCTCAGATAACAGTTTCCTCTTGCCCTGGGAAGGCTTGGCCCAAGTTCATCCCGTGATCACACTTCAGTGGTCCCATTTTGACTGCTGCGCTGTCAGGTGGTGAGATAGCCCACCTAGGTGATCAGGTTTTCATGTGAGAGGTATAAGGTCTTACTTTTAGGAAGCAGAAATTTGTAAGGACTCTGAAGAGATTTCAGTGGGATAGATCTTGTCAATAAAGTGTCTCTTGGGTGTGAATTAAGTGGAAAAGTAGTAATGCCTTCTCCTGAAAGAAATCATTTCACCCTGATAACAGCTTGAACTCTAGGAGAACAGAATACAGGAGAGAAAGGCTGTAGGAGAGAGTTAGGAGCCATCTGGTTCATTGCTGGCTGTACTCAAACACTTGGGGTGTTGTGTGGAAAGCAAAGTTGCAGTACCCTCTGGGAAGCACAAAGCAGACGGTGTCACGCCACTCTGACACACAGTAACCTTCCGGCCAGGACTAATGTGAATCCTTCACAATTTAGCTGACAGGCAAACTTTTGACCTAGACCTGTGCTTTGCTGAAAGCTCAGTATGTTGTGGAATAGGTCAGAAACCAATGTTTTGGAAACCTCCATGTTTACCTGGAATAAACAGTGGATTGCTTTTTTCCTCAAAGTAGTGTAGGAGAGTCAGACAATGGAAGATCAGTGTTCTGTGGGGAAAAAAGAAGCCCCTGTGAACTATGACTTTATAAATTCTATAGGAAAGACAGAACTTCGAGATTCAGGAAGCTGCTGCTCTGAAGTCTTGACTTTATGAGGCATCCAAGCATTTTGTTGTTTATTTCAACAGAATAAAGGTTTTACCTGCTATCTCTGCAGATGAAATCCTGAGCAGTTCATAGGTTTTACAGGCTCTGAGCTCTGCTCTTCCCTCATCCTGTTGAATTTATAAGGTCTGCAAACTTTCTCACATCCACTGCACACACACTGAAATCAAAGACGAGAGGCTGTTCAGTCTCAAACCCAGGCTGCTTTCAGTGCAAACAGAGACACTGTTTTATGTGGCCTCAGAACCCTTTCACCCACTTGATTTACTTTTGCTGGTATGTAGATTCCAAATCGTCATCTATAGAAGTGCTTGTCACTGCTGAGTTTCAGCTGAAATTAGCCTCTATTTAAAAATCTTCTGCAAGTGTGTGTCTGTGTGTGTGTGCCAGGACTGACTCATCTTGCAGAAATTTCAGCTGCCTGATCTTTCACAAATTGGGATTAATTTTTTTCTCCCAGAATTTTTTTCTAGGATATCGATATCTCTGAGAGGTTTCCAGTTGGGTGAATCTTCCTGTACTGTTTCTAAATTTTTTTCCTCAGGTTTGGGGTGAGAAATGCAAATGTGATTTAATCTTTTTTCTTACCACTGGCAGTTACTGTGATGCTCTCATGGTACAGGAGTAGTTACAAAGGCCCATTTCTTGAATATTTAGCTTTCTTGTAGTGAACAGATCTTGTGCATATGATTTTTTGAGTCATAACAGTCATAAGCACTAAATAAAAACACGCCAACAAGCCATGTAGCTTAGACAGCTGTCCAAATATTTATCCTTGTGCCCCTCAGTCATTAACATGTACAACTGAAATGCTGAACTGAAGTTCAATTATAAATCCAAAGCCATTGAGAGTTTTTCTTGTATCCTTTTGTAAGATTCTGTGTCTCTGACAGATGGCTTAGTAAGCCCGTGCAGCATCTTCATAGCATCTTCATCTCTTGTGGGTCCTGGGAGATGTTGGTGGGTTTGGGGCCCCAGATCCTGCCTCATTCCCTGGTTTCAGTGGGATTTACCCCCAGCTTTGGCTGAGGCTGTGGCTCCACCAGGAAACCCCTGCAGAAAAGGCCAGCACAGTCTCTCTAATCTTAACCATGATTTGAATGTGTCTGAAATACAGATTGGTGCCCGGTGTCAGGATTGTGATGCCTGTGGAGCAGGAGAGAGGGCAGGTGTGGTGGGTTTTACTGGGATCCATCTCTCTCCTTCCCGTCTTGTTTTCTGCTTTTCTCTTTGCTGGACTAGAATGGGGTCTCTCACATCCCCACTGGCCCCTCAGAGAGGGGTGAAGGATGCTGGAAGTCTCAGGTTAAGTCTCAGGCTGTTTTCTCCAGAGGGATGTGGCAGGGACTCTCGGGGTCACCTGGCAGCTGCTTTTTCTCTCACTCATCATGCTTGCTTCAGTCCTGGAGGTTAAGTCTGAGTCCCAAGTGCTCTGCACTCGCCTGTGGGAGCAGAGCTCTTTCAGGGAGGTTGTTAAGCCTCCCCTTTCTTCTCAGAGACAGAAAACAAGCAGATGAGATTGGTCTTGGTTATTGTAAGAGCACATGGCTGTGTTCTAAGTGAATGTCCCCAGCCAGCACTGATGTAAAGTTAAGGAGACAGTGTTCCTCCAGCATGATGGATGTTCATTGGCAGTGATGGAGAAATCCTGCAAATGTCACCGAGGCAGCCGTGTCCCTAAGTGCTGATTAGTTTCTGCTCTCTTGCATGACTTACTGACAGAAGAGCACACACCTCTGAGAAATGGAATTATGGTGTGGTCGAAGCGTATTTGTAACCACAGTGAGGAGCCACTGGAAGAGAACTGGGTTGTCAATTCTCTTCCAGTTTGGAAAGTCCATTATCAGCTCTGAACTTCCCAGGTCTCTCATCACCCAGCAGAGGCACATCCAGGATACCCTTCTGCAGACCTCTGGATATGTAGCAAAATGCCATTGCTGGGAGATAAATGGTCAGTTCACAAGAGACTGTCAAGATGACATCTTGAAATATGCTCTCCATTTTAGAGTGACAGGCAGGGACTGCTCCCTGTCCCTGCAGGAGGATGAGCACGGTGCCATCCTCCTCCAAGGCAGTGGCAGAAATTTCCTAGGCACAGACATTAAAATATCTGTGTTAGCCTGGCAGAACATTGGGTGAGTTATCCTTTGGGTGGGAAAACAAGAACTTTTGGCCTTCCTGATGATGTTCAAGTGGGAAGAGCAGCTTCAACCTGCAGCTGTGAACTGGAGCTTGAATACACTCTGGATGTTTTTTGGGCACTCTTCAGCGGCTGTCCTCCTTTCTGCCGAGCACAGAGCTGCAATTTCTTCACGTCATTGGCTCTGCCAGTGTTTTTCTTCTGCTGCTGCCTTTATTTGCCTGCCCTTCCCAATGACTTCCCCAGTTCCTTGTCCTCTCCCCTTCCACCTTCGCTCCTCCCAAACCCATCCTCTCCAAAAGGGTCCTTAGGTGATGCCCAAGTATTTGTCCCTTGCATCAGCAGAAGAGTGGAGAGGTGGGAAAACAAACCTTGCTCTTGCCCTTGCCCTTTTCTTCCACACTGAGTAAAAATAAAAAAAAACAACAACTAAAACCAAAAAAAGGCAGGAAAAGTGAAATTTTTCCTTCCAGGGTAAAGTTTTTGCTGACTTGAAAAGAGCCAGGATTTCATCACTAAAGTTCTACTTTATTTTTCTTTCCCCTGTTCCCTGCCATTATATCTTGAGTTCATTGCTTTGTTTTGTCTACAAATCACCTGTAATCCTTCAGTGAAGGTTTTTGTATCTTGCTGACTTTATGTCTTCTTGAGCAGTGCTTTGCACAGTGGGGACCCAGCTCTGGCAGGGTTCTTCAGGGTGTAATCAGAACTCAAAATATATGAGGGGTTGTGTAAGCATAGCATTATCATACACCAATTCTCAGCTCATTATGGAAACCTTTACTTCAGAATAGTGGCACCTCCTTTTCCTTTGTTGATGCTCTTTAAAATGTTTTATTAATGCAATTACCTGAATTTAAGTGGACAAAGCAAGGCCTCTCATCAAAAGGCACATGCAGGCAGGGATGCAGCTGCTATCCCAGCCCCTGGAACACCATGTGTCCATCCTGATGCTGGAGGAAAGGAGGCAGTGAAACCAAAACATGATTCCCCACCCCCAGAAGTGTGCCAGAAATAGAGATTAAGTGGTGTAAACAACAGCCTGCCTCAGAGCAGCAGGCACCCAGCCTAGGAGTGCAAGCTTATCAAATATGAATGGAGCACTTGGGACGCTGCAGAGTGTTGCTGGTGGGTGATGCTCTTAGGTGAGAAACAAGAGTGTGGCAGCCCCGGGTGGAGAGGGCCAGCGAGGGTCCTCACTTTAATATTGGCAATTTTCTCTCCAAGATGTGTGCAGCAGGCTTTTTTTTTCTACTATGACTCAAACAAGTGGGGCTTATTTTTTTCCCCCCTTCTTCTTCTTGTGTGTTCTGCAATTTCACATATGGCTAGAAAATCATAATACAGAAGAAATTTCAATAAGGTGCCTGTGCTTTAATAAAAGGAGCCATGAACAATGCCAGCTCTGAAGATAGCATGCAGCCATTGAAGTCAGACAGGGAAAACAGAGCATCAGTCAGATGGAAAAGTATGATTTATTATCTCCCTCCTGGCAAAATTACAGTGACAATGTCTATGCAAAGGAATCTGAAATTACTGACTTACTGTATTTCTGTCATAATTTGTACCAAGAAAACATACTAAAATAGATAGGCCTGTCACATATTGATGTATAGTGAAACCTATTTTTAAAATTATTCTATGTACTTAGCTACTGATTCTGTAACATATATATCACATTATGCACAACTACACTATTACAATAGGTGAAAGAAGGTGGGCTTTATTCAGCATTTGGATAAAAAAATCCATGGAATTTTCTTCCCTGGAGCACACTAATACATGGGAGGCTCTAAAAGCTCAGAGCTCAGTGGTGCTGGCTGTGCCACACACAAACTGTCTCAGAGCCCCCCACCGAAATGGATGAGACCCAAAAGCTGAGCATCCCCACAACTCAGAATCAGCAGGAGCTGAGCACAAGCCCCTGCAGCAGCTCAGCACAGAACTCAGCCTGTACGTGCCATCCCAAGGGATTGAATAACTGGGCACAGGAATTAATGTGTGCCCAGTTATTCACTCCAGGAAATAGCCCATCAGCTCTGCATGCTTGCAGGGGGCTGTCCAGGGAGCTGCTGAAGGAGAGGGGATATCTCTGCACAGCCAGAGGAGAAGCTCTGCCACTTCCCCTGCCCTCCCTCCGTGGCTGCTGGAGCCTTACTGTTAAGAAAATAGAATTTGTAGTACGTGCAGGTGTTACCAGGTCCTTCCAAGAGTGCTAAAATCAAGTCTGAGGCTTTATTGTTGTGCCAGACAATGCTCAGTGGGGAGAACTGCTCATCCCTTGGCTCTCCCAAGCAGTTCATCTGTCACCCAGGCTGTTTCTGTGGGGCTGGTGAGCAGGAGATCCTCAGGTCATCAGCTCAGGAGGAAGGATGTCCTCCTTAGAAACATTCACAGCTCATTGGTGAGAAGGTTTTTTAGGAAGCTGTTTCCTGCCAGAGCGAGGGGAAGTGCAGGTATGTGTTTGTTGCCACTGGAATGTGCTCTGTGCAGAATTGCATTCATTAAAAAAATGCTCCATCAGCCAATTATCCTAGTTACTGTTTTAAAAGCTGTAATTAGATAAGTTATGTAGTGACAGTGCTCAGTCTAGTTGCAAAATAAGGATATGTGAGGCTTCCTTAGTCTGTTCTGTGGTGATATCAGAGGTAATTCTTTGGGAGTTACAGTAAAATCCGCATGCTTGGGGAAGCAATGGGGTTTGAAACAGCTCCTGAAAGCAGGGGATCTCTCAGTCAGTTAACTGTGGTCATCCCAGCCAGCAAAACCGTCCTGACTGGGGGTTGGCGCAGTGTGCTCCCTGTGAAAGCCACCCCCAGTGTTTTCTCTTGTCACACATAACCCAATCAAACCTGCTTTCACTTCACATCCCTCCCAGCCTGTGCTCATAACCAAATGATGGCACCCCCTGAGGGACAGAAACCTCCCAGACACCGCTGGCAGCTGCAGAAGGAACGGGACCAAGGTCCAGTCTGCTCCCCAGTGATGTCTGCCTGTATTATACCCACCTCCATAACAGAAATTCAGTGTTTTATCAGGACATGGAGCTGATCTTGCCACCTTCTCCCATCTCTCAGTGTGGACACAGGAGATACAGGGAACACACATGTAAAAGGAATCATGTTTGTGGAAGGTCCTCCCTTGTGTTCTCCCTGCTCCAGGAGCCTTTCTCCTAGATAGGGCTCCTTCATTGCAAAAGCCAACCAGGAGGGAGTGGAGAGCACAGAGCTGCCAGCTGGGCTCACTCTCCCTGCTGACATTAAAAGGAGTTTCACAAATGTGAAGCACACCCAGGCATTTTATCTGTGTCCAAACGGGGCTGCCCTTCACACGCTGGAGCCACAGTCCCCTCTGCCATATCTGTAACCTTTCAGAAGGAGCCCCCTTCCCTGGGCACTGGGCACGTCTGAACTGAAAAGCCATTGTAATCGAGTCATAAAAATTATCACCAAAGGAACAGAGAGCTCCAGTCCCCTCAGCCCCAGGACAGGTGAGGTGCAAGGATTGTAAGGAATAAAATGAGACGTATATCAAAGCAAAGAGAGCATTCTCACAGAAGAAGTGCAAAGTCATGTTTTTACAGAAAGCTTTGCTACTGCTTTCGGGAGAGAAAAGCAACCACGAGACTGCAGATAGACAGCTCTGGTGGAAAAGGGGCCAGGACTCAGCTCAAGGTTGTCTCTCTCATCAGCTAATGGAGGAGGCACTCCTCAGATCCAGACGTGGTTCCAGGAGCCTTTTAAACTCATCAGATTGTGTGGCACAGAGCAGATCTGTGAGTCCAGAGCTCCTAAAGCCATCGCAGCCCTGACTCACCAGATGTGGGCCCAGGATACCCAGGGTGGGGCACAACTTCTGTGCCCCTCATCTGCCCTATTGGTCTGTGGGGCTCCCCGGGAATGTTCACAAAGGAATGGCAGGGATAATGTTCCTGTTATAGACAGGCATGGCCTGGGAGTGAGGGGAGGAGAGGAATACACAGCCTGCAGCAATTAGGGCATCCTTGTGCTTTTCCATCCCGAGAGTCCTGGTCACCAGCACAGTGGAAAGACTCTTGTGTTAGCAATGGTTGTGTATTGAGAACTCCCTGAAAAATAAGATCTCAGCATCTGCTTCTGCTGCTTCTTGGAAGCCAGGTCCTTTGTTTAGCCAATCTGCAGTGTGGTGCAAGCATTTTTCAATTTTTGGATGGCAAAGTTGATTTGTATTGCTGGTGCTCCATGTAAGTAGGATACAGCTCCAATTTTTTCACTGCAGATAAATTATCTAATGACTTAGTAGTTTTTTCCTGTTGCAAACTCATTTGCAACCTGATGGTGTTTTCAGTGATTGTGCTTGTCTATAATTACTCAACACATTGTTTGTTTGAGCAATTTTCCACCTATGGAAAATCCAGGTGGTTACAGTTTCTGTAGTATAATTGATATTGGATCTCCACTAGCAGGCTGGATTATTTTTATTTTATTAAGTGACAAAAATGAGGGAAATTTTTGCCCTTTGCGGGTTTTTGTATCGGCACATACAAAAGAGCCATTTACCAATTTTTTAACATAAAATTAGATGGTTATTTGTGCACTGCTAATAGTGAAAGCCAAGTGAGCAGCTCAGTAGAGAAGTTGGCAGGTTTCAGTCTCACCTTCAGGTGGGACTTGTTCACCAGCTCCTTCTCCACAAGTTTGGCACCCGCGAAGTTTCTCAGCTGAAAGCTCTCTGAATTTTCCTGCAATCTTCTGCTAATCTGCCTGAGATCACAGGCAATTTCAATAACAATGAAAATGATTCTAATTTCTCCTCCAGGAGTATCTCTGATGAATGCTGTCCCAGTTCCTTTTTTATTTCTCTCCCCTGGTTTATGACTTCCCACCTCAGCCATAATGCGGAAGCCATTTTTGCCTCCGAATTTATTCATTGGGTCTTTTCAAACTTTCTTCCCTTCCTTGCTTCCTGCCAATAAATTCCGTACCTGAAACCGTAGCTACAGAGATAATTTCCCTCAGAATTGCCATTGTCCTTAGCATCATTAAAAGTTACAGCTCCTCCTAAGATGTAAGTGCCCAGTTTGACAGACATCACTCTGCGTTGCTCTGCTTTTCCTGCTGTTCTGTCTGCATTGAGCAGGATGCCATCAGTCCAGCCTGTCTGAGGGAAGAGGCTGAGTGGCATTATCTCTGTGAGTCTCTTGAAAACTTAAAGAGGGAGGGATTGACAGCAGTGATGGTTTTCAGTTTTCCTTTCCTTGGAGCCCAGCACTTGCAGGGGATGGGACACATCCAGATGTGCAGGCAGGATGTGCATGTGGATACAGCTCGTGGATCTGAATCTATGGCAGGGTGTGCAGAAGAGCCAGGTGAGAACCATTGCATCCCAAACCACCTTGGCATCAGCAGAAATGCACTTCCTTTTTAAGGGGTTGTCACTTCTTCTAATGTGTTCTCAAAGCATTTCAACTCTATATTCAGTAAAACTGCCATGAAAAGCATTTTTTCCTTTTGCAGTATCACCTAGAAGAGGAACACCCTTAACACACCACGTCCTTTTTGGTGTTTGAAGGAGCTGGGAGCTGAAATACCTGGGTTTGGTTTGCAGTGGTACCAAGAGTCCCAGTATCTCCTCTGCCTTTGCTCTGATGGGGCGGCTCCTTGGGTTTCCCCAGAGCTCAGAAAACAAGTCC
Source organism: Prinia subflava (assembly GCF_021018805.1). Lineage (NCBI taxonomy): Eukaryota > Metazoa > Chordata > Aves > Passeriformes > Cisticolidae > Prinia > Prinia subflava. Next base: position 8,062,567 of record NC_086252.1, on the reverse strand, counting down.
TGGCTTCGTTTTGTGCTTAAACCCCTCTTTGTGTTCCAGTCAGCCAAGCAGTCATTCTGGGCATGTTGTAAATTCACCTCTTTGACTCTGAAGAACACCACAGGCCCCAATAATAGGTATACTCAATTCAGGGAAATACTTGGATTGTCTCCCAGTGACTTGGACAGCCCCTGCATGATGATCAGTGGGTGCACTGTAATGGGGTTAGATGGTTGTAAACACTTCTTTGCTCCCCAAAGAAAAGTCAAGTATTCCTGCTGCAGTAGCTGTGAAGTCTGTATAGCTCTGGACCTGCCTGGTAGGAGCTGGGGACGGGCTGTTGTGTGTCAGGCAGCAGCAGAACGAGCTCCTTGTGCTTCATGGGACCTTGTCAGTGAGATGAAGCCTTCAGGATGGGATGTGGGGACATCCTTGAACAAAAACTCTCTTCAGGCTCAGCTGTAGGAGAGCAGCACGATAAATCCTAATATCTGGATCTCAGGCTTTGAGCAGCCTGGCTCCAGCAAAGATGTGAATCCTCTTCCATGAGGCTGAAAACCCAGCACAGTTCAAGGCCTTTTCTTGGAAAATTGAGGAGAGGTCTGAAGTGTTAGGAAATGGCTGTGGAGGAGCTAGCATCTAAATTCATGGAGTGGAAGGTCTCCAGGAGTAACAGGTCTCTGTGCAGTTTTAATGACACAAGATCCACTGGCTCTTGAAATACTCAGGTGCCAAATAGCACTTTAGTCTTGGAAGGCTGCTTGGAAAATCAGCAGCATTTTCCCAGCTCCTGGAGGGGTATGAGCCTCAAACCCCAAGTCTGAGCAAAGCCATTCTTCCAAGCTGGAAGAATCCCAGCTGATCACAGGGAACTGCAGCCTTAAAACTTGGTCTGAGACATCTCCTGAGTGGAAGCCAGTTAGTCTGGTGAGTGTGGCAGCAGAGCAAAAAGTGAGGAAAATGGCTTCTTATTGACTGACAAGAAAAACAGGTGAACAAAAAGTATCAGTCAGATGTCATCTTCAGGGTTTTTAGCTTGTTCTAGGTAAATCACTCCCTCTCCACCTCTCCAGAGTTGTTGGTGTAGAAGCAGTTAAGAGTGATTGACGAGCAGACATAAAGACAGAGAAATCCTGATTGTGGGCAGGCAAGAGGAGAGCTGAAAAGTGATGTTTCATAGATACAGATATGCTTCCTGCATTCCCTCAGGGAGAATATTCCCCACTTGGTGGTGATGTAGGAAAGCCTTTCCCATTTTTGGGGCAGCAGAGGGGTGGCTTAGGTGCTATAGATATGGCCAAGATATGAGCTAAGGGAGAAATACAGAGATGAGGTTCAGTAAGTACTTGCAACAAGAGAATTCCTATGACTGAATGGGATGACTGAGGTGCTTCTTGCAAGATCTTGCCTAAAATCTGGAAGTTTTGTGTGTCAGTTATTGGTGTGGTTGTACCAGCTGCTGTGGGCTAAAAAAAGTTCGATTCAGATCTCTTCAGCTGTAGAAAAGGATAAAAGAGTAGATTCAAACATTCTGAGTTCTGAATTCAGATTTCTGTTTTCCCCACCTCTCCCTTAGGTTTGAGAATGATCAGTTTTGTAGGCTATTGCCTAAAGAATTGTTTGAGCATGTGACCTCTCTGGCTGTCCACCAGTCCTTTTAGAGGACTTGAGGCCTGCTCACAAAGTAGACCTCTCAGAGGTATGAAATTTCTGTGGGTTTTTGAAACCTTGTAGCTGGCAAAAGAAGGACCCACATGATGCCCAGCCCTGTAAGAGAGGAGTAGCTGGATGATGGCTAGCAGTCGTAATTCCTACGTGTGCTGGCATTTGCTTCTAAAATGAGGGTAAAATGAGCAGTGGGCAGCTGGTGTGTATGGGTGTGAGAGTGAAGATCAGGAGGTGGGGCACCCATATCTTGTTTGGTTTCCCAATTTCCCCTGCTCAGGGTGTATCTTGTTTTTCATTCCGTGTACTTTGCTGCCTTTTTCATGTGTTTGTTTATGTCATTTATCAAGTTTATCATTATGTGCTCACGCACATAAAATCTTTATTAGCCGTGTGTATTTTCTATTCTCTGTTCTAATTTTCCTTCCTTCTCGCATTGTTAACAAACTCTGCTGATTGCAGATGTTTCCCATTTGACAGCACCTGAGACTCAGGTTTTCCAGCCACACAACAGGAGGAGTGCTGGCTCCTTCCTCCAGCCATCCTGAGGTGTGTGATGGGACAATCCCACACAGAAGCAGGGGCTGAACTGGGCTCACAGCCAAACCTGGGCTCACAGTCCTCCTTGAGATCAGTAGAACAGAACCAGAAACTGGGCTGTGATCTCAGGGGTGGTCATGGATGGGTTGTGCTGCTCTGTCTTTCTGAAGAAGAGGGGGATTAGGATCAGTGCAGAGACTGAGAAGGTCTCTTGTGCCTTGTGTCCCATTTCAGCTGCTGTTAAAAGCTCTTGAATGTGAGTAGATGTTGGCCACATCTTTCCACCAGCTTGGCTTGACTTGGCCCTAGGCTGACAACAACATCGAGAATATATCACTCCACTGGCTCTCGGGGTCACTGCTCTCACCCCATTACAAGTGGAGATGGGGTAAAAAGAATTTCAGTGCTCTGCACTGCTTTGGCCAAGTCAAACTGTTCTACTGACTGATACCTTCTACAGAAGGGCCCAGTTTGCTCCGGACAGAGCCATTTCTGAAATCACACTGAGCAATGCAGGACCATGGAGCGGTGCAGATGTGTATCCGTGTTGTGGCTGGGCATTGTGAGCACCCTTTTGGGCAGTGGTCAGAAGAGTGTTTTTTCACCTAATAAATCCTTCCCTAGAGAGTTTTCTAAGAGATTATTCTGCCTTGGACGTGGCAGTGAATAAATCACCACTTTTTGTGATCCTGCAATCTTAACACTCTTTCCAGAATATCAGTTTAAGGGGCACAGATAAAGCACTTGCACTGTCCATGTGGGACAGTGTCCTCTCTCCTTCCTACTCCAGAAAACCCCCTGGCTTTTTATAATGTCCTTCTTCGGCAGGGGTGAGAGTTTCTTTTCTGGAACTGTTGTTGTTTGAACTTCAGTGGCTACAAAATTGTAAACCACCCCTCTTTTGTGGGGGATAAATCTTTAAATCGGGAAACAAAACTTCAGGACATCTGCTGCTGGTTCCCTGTTCCTCACTGGTTCCCAGTCTGCCATTTTGCTGCCTGGTCTTCCTGCTGCCTGTACCAATAGATAGAGGACTTTTGGGCCAGTGTCCCAGGATTGTTCCACAAGAAGGGCAGCACCAGGGAAAGTAATAACTTGGATGCAGAGCCTGCAGAGGAAAGTTTCAAAATGCTCCATCAGTGTGCCTGGGGCAAAGTTCTTCCTGAATGGGCAGGGATGTGCAGACTGGATCCCAAGGCACATCCCATGGGCTCTCATACACAGGTGGACAGGAGGGCTGGAGTCCCCCGTGGCAAGTGGCACTGCCAAGTGACCAAAGTGGTCAGATAGAGGAAGATCTTGGTGACAACACCAAGTGGCTTGACCTTAGTACAGCGGGGTGAAGGAGGTGGCAGGGAAAGGTCTGGTTCATGCCAAAGCAGCCCTTTCATTGGGTGGCTGCTCACTCTGTGTTCTGCCAGGGTGTGCTTTCCTCCTCTAATTGCGTGCAGCTCTTCCCGCTTGGGAAGCTGCTCCCAGCATCAGGCAACATCCTGCTTTATTACAGTGTCATTTTCAGGCTGCACCACCAGGGCTGAGGAGGAAGATGTGTATGTCATGTCTCATTTGCTCAGCAGAGTCGTTCAGGGGCAGCTTCCCCTTGTGCTGATCCTCTTTGAGCCGTGGCTTGGGCTGCAGCCCTGGAAAAGCATCACGGATTTCTCAGCACTGGAGTAGTGAGGATGGGTACAAGCCCTGGAGGAGACGTCAGTGACAGCTTCCACAAATCATGAGATCTAGTTCTACTGCTCCTTATAATTAGTGATTAAAATGAGTAAAAACAAAGCAGCAATTTTCTTATTGATCCCTCAGCAAATAGCTCTGTCTGTTTTCTTCTGTATTGTTTCTTCTTATTAAATAGCCTTGAATAAGAAATGTCAGTCAAATGAACTTAGATTCCTGATGCTTCAGACAGAAATCAAAGTGGGATTGAAAGAGGAACAATAATTAGAGAGAGGAATTCCACCTCCACACACTTCTTCCCTTGCTCAAGGAGTGCTGATTTTATCTAAATTGCCAAAGCCGTGAGCAAATGAGAGGTGATGGGAATTATAGACTGCAGATGCTGAGACAAAGCAAGGGAAGCTTTAATTAGTGCATTTTAAGGTAGAAATGAATTTCCTGGGAATAAATTATTTGACTCAAGACACATGGTGCTTCTTAGAGGTGAATTGAAGAGCTTTTTACATGCCAGAAACAGGGCTCACAGGTTGTGTGTCTTGCAGAAATGAGTGACCTATCACTGTGGTCTGAAATACATCAGGATGAATCTTTCTTTCTTTGCATGCCACTTCATTTTTTTAATATTGAGGAACATTTTTTAATATGGAGGAATTCCCACAGCTGCAGATTCACATAAAGCAGATTTTTTTCCCAATACCCATATTTACTCGTTGAAATGTTAGTGATGGATGCTGAGAAACTGGGAGTTACATATCGAACCTGCTGGTACTGAAAGGGAGTTCTTTTCCTTTCCATTCTCCTCTTGTTCTCCTTCCTTAGCTCTGTTGCTGTTCTTTCATGGCACTTATGCTTTCCATAAGTCACTGGGAGCCTTAGAACACTGACTTTTCTATGTTTTCAGCAGATTTTCACAGCTTTTTAAAGGTTGAGACAGTAACAACTCTGTGCAGTTTGGAGGTGGGTAGAGCTTCCTGGCCGAGTTGATGGTGCTGAAACAAAACCATTTAGCTGGGCGCTTTAATCCTGAGTTCCCTGACTCAGCAGAATCACACAGTCTCCTAATTATTCACGTGTTTTATGTGAGCCTGTTGCTCACAAACCTTGTTGAAGCAAGCAGGAGAGGGGCCAGGCTGAGATCTCATGGTTGTGTTACGGGTGACAGACCCCTGATGCAGATGCTGCACAAACACAGAATGAAATGGGTTTGCCCCTCCAAGAGCAACCCTGTTCTCCTCTGCCCTGAAAAGTGGGAATGAAACCAGGCCAGGAGGCTGGGGGATGGACAGGCCATCCCAGCAGCACCTTTCCAACAGCTGGGGAGGGCTGGCAGTGAGAAATGAGTACGGCCTGGAAAATCAGCCTGTCCTCCACCACTCATGACCTTCCACAAATCCTGCTCCTCCTCTGGCCACACGTGTTAGAGAAAACAGATGGGCAGGGCAGGGTACAACCCAGAGGCTTCAGCTCAGGTTTTTTTGGCAAAGGGACCCAAAGTCCTAGAAGACTCTGTGTGGGAAAACAAGGCTGATGCTGGCTGGTTTTTCTGATGTTGTGGTTGCCCCTTCCCGCTGTCGCTTTTTGGTGCCAGAGGTTACCTTGTATCACCCGTGATGAATGGCTCAGCCAGGGGTATGGAACGCTGATGTGTTTGTCTTGTGGCAAGACGGGAATGTTGCAAACTTGTGAGCTGCGGGAGGCCACGGGCTAATTTGAGATTTGTTCCTAGCCCTCGCCATGCGAATGGTGTCGCTGCGAGCCCAGCAATGAAGTTCACTGTGTTGTAGCAGACTGCGCAGTCCCCGAGTGTGTCAACCCGGTCTATGAGCCAGAGCAGTGTTGTCCTGTCTGCAAAAATGGTAAGAAAGAACCGTGTTGGCTTTAACAGAGATGTAAAGGAAACATTTGATTGAAATGCTGTTGCTGAGGTTTGCTGCCATCCGCACGGGCCGGCGCTGGGGCTGGTCCTGCTCCTGCTGCTTCAGTTATGGGGTGAAAATCGAAGCTGCCCTCCCTGGCCTGTGCCTTCTCCTTGAAGGAATGGCTGGAGCAACAATCCTTGACAAAGGTTTTCTGGGATTGACTCCTGATATCAGTGATTGTTGTTTCATGTCTTTGGGGATTTTTTTGCTCAAAATTAGTCTAACAGAGAATCAAATACATGAGAAAAGAGAGGGTCTTTGTCCCTGCATTAAGAAACCAATGGTTATTATCTCAGGCCAAGGGAAAACTCCTCAAAATCAATGGCAGAACTTTTCCTGTGGCCAGCAAGAGACCCACCAAGCCCAGAACATGGTGAGTTGTGTGCTGGAGTCTGTGTGTAGCATTGGCTCTGATTGTCCTGCTGAGGTCATTTAATGAATTAGAGTCTGATTCATCAATACTTTCAAGAAATGTTTTGGAATGACTGAAAGTAGCTCTTTGGAAAACAAATCTGTTTCCAGAAAGGTCTCCCCAGTCTTGTGCCACATACATCTCTGAAAAAGCACCTTGCTCCTAATGTAGATGTGAAGACAGATTAAAAGGTAAGGCAGCTGCACATAAACCTTTTCACAGCTTTCTAAACATGTAAGAAATGGCTGCTTGAATTCATCTCCTTGTGTTTAGAATTCACTATCCGTGTATATTTGCTCTTACATACATCACCGCTGCTGGATAAGAGTAATGGTTGCTTTTGTACCTAAATGAAAATGTTGGTAAAGAAATAACATTTTCAACACATTTTCTGCTCTGTAAGACAGAGCAAAGGCAAAGAGTTGGAAATGTGAAATACTTTTACTGAAGGAACTTGAAAAATTAAAAAGTGTTCAGAAAATTATGCCATAAATATTACTTGAAATCCTGAGGTTTGTATCTGTATTTTTGTTCAAAAATATTTTGTCAGATTTTCCTTGTTTTGTGTTTCTGTTGGAAAGCAGAAAATGTTCATGGGAAATCTCACTGATTTGTTTTCTTGCCGAAGTTCAGAGGAGAGGTTTGTCACCCAGCTCTGTGCACGCCTTTGTGCAGAGCTGTGTTTGGGTGTGTGTTTCCCATCACTCTCACCAAAATTGGTGTCCTGGCTTGGTGACTCAGGGTCTGGCTGTCCCCAGGCCAGACCCATTCCCACCCCAAAAAACACCTCTGGAGCATGGGTGGGCTCTGTGTTCCCGTCACCATCCCAGATCCCTCATTTACAGTGGCAGCACATCCCATCCAGTCTGTGATCCATCATGAATCCAGCCTGTGATTCCAACCCTCCCTGAGCCTTCCCAGGAGGGCAGGCCCACAGGGGCCAAACACAGGCCCAGGAGCTGCTGGATGCCCTCCCAACCCTTCACCACCATGACCATCTCCCCCAGGAACCACACTCCCCCTTTGGGGGTGGTGACTTCCTGTGTCGCAGTCCTGACCCCCCCGGTGACCAGGGATGAGAAGCATCTTTCTTCCCAGAACAGAGTGCCCAAAACACCAGGGTGAAAGGGAAAGAGCAGCTCCTGCTGGTGGGACAAGGACAGGAGGACAGGAGGAAGATCAGCTGCGTGCTGAACGGACTGTGGGACACAGTGGAGTGATTGGAACCCTCACAGAGAAACCAGGAAGCTTCGCCAATGTTTTTACCAAATCTCTCCACTCCTCTCTTTGCTCATCAGTGGGGATACACATAAAGCTCCACATCTGAAACCTGTTTTAGGCAGGGATGTATTTCTCCCCATCCCCCTCAGAGCAGCCTGGGTGCCTTGGGGATCCTGGTTTCTGGGGCTTGCAGCACAGCTCAGCCAGTGGAGGGCCGTGGCTGTTCCTTGGGATGGAGGAGCATGTCTGGGGGGGAACTGAACCCCCCTGGGGTCCCAGCCTGGCTGTAGCGATGGAGACCCCTCAGCTGGAAGGGCTTTGTGCTCCTCCTGCTGCTGCTGGGGCTCACTGGCAGCTCTGACTGTCCCAAATGTAATGGAGTAATCCCACAATGACAGAAGTTAGCAGGCGCCACGGCAGTCCCTGTGTGTGGGGAATCTGACAATCAGAGTTTGTTACTGCTCTTGGACGTGGCTGAGTGGGGCACACACCGTTCACCTCTGTCTCACAGTTTGGGAGATTCGAGTGGAAGCAGCAGCCACTCCTGTGTCTCTTCCCATCTGAATCCCTCTGACACATCCTAATGGATGAGGAGCGCTGTGTTTTCAGCTCTGTGTTCATCTTGAGACCAAAATTTTGTCTTTCAGCTCTCTGCTTCAGCCAGTTAAAGCTCAGTTTCACAAACGCATGAAGATAACACAAGCTGACAGACCCTCTTAAATGACTGAAACACCCCTTTTTAAATGTATTTGTTTTTTTCCTTCTATTCAGTAGCTTTTGTTTTCTGCCAAAGTGGTGAAGACACAGTGCCATGTTCTGATGTGATGAAAAGATTTTAGTCCCTGTGGTCATCGTTTCAGGCTGACAAATAGAATAGCTCAAGAGATACAATTGTTGGGGGGAATAATCTCTGTGGTGCAAATCCTCAATTCAAAAGCTGCCCCTTGAAATTTTGGTAAGGCAAATCCTCATTTTGGATAAAACACAGCCCTGCATCATTTGCTGCACTCTGCTAGGAGCATGGCTTGCCTGCTCATTTATCTGCTGCTGCTGTTAATGAGAGAATAATTCTCTTTCCATACAGTCAGGTAGATTTTCATAACCTTATTAACTATGTCCTGCCAAGGTGGTTTCAGTGATTCAGTGGGCACTGGCACAGGCTGACACAGAAGGTGTGACTGCCCTGTCCCAGGAAGTGTCCCAGGCCAGGCTGGACAGGGCTTGGAGCAGCCTGGGATAGTGGAAGGTGTCCCTGCCTATGGCAGGGGCTGGAAGGGGATGATCTTTAAGATCCCTTCCAACCCTAACCAGTCTGGAATTCTGTGATTCTGTGATAATGCAAAAATCTGTTGATTCTCACATTCCTGGCCTGAAGATTCCTAGAAAGCCGATACTGATTTCTCTCCCACCATTTAAGACCAGTCTCAACAAATGTCTTTGGAGATTTGTCCCCTCTTGGCCAAAGAAATGAAATTGTTATCTCGTGCCTCACTAACCACAGCAGCTCATTCCAGGCTGGCTGTTCCTGGCAAGGAATGCCACATTCCACACAGAGCACACAGACTTCACTGGGAGGCTCAGATTTGGGGTGAGGCAGGCAGAGGACGTTTTCTCCTTCGTGTCCTATCATCCAATTTGTCAGAGTGGATTTTAAGGGCGATGGCTTCAGGTGCTGTGCAGCATTTCTGTCACAGAGATGAAAGGTCACTGGATTTCACGTTTCCTGGTAGTGACAGACCACAGAATTGTGGCCCCGAGTTGTTATTTCCAGTCCCTGTGACTTCTGCAGACAAAAGTGTGTCACTGCTGTTAACTCTCTCCTCTGCGGGATCTCCGAGTGGCCTGTCACTGTGAGAGCCCAGCTCACGGTGCCACCATCGCTGTCCCTCCTGCCCCAGGTCCTGCTGCAGCTCTGGGGGAACATCCACCCACTCAGCCTGTGCCAGAGCCTTTCCAAGCAAAAATTCCCCGCGAGGTCTGCATGCTCCTGTGGCTGTAGAAATGCCCATGAGGTGTTCCTGGGCCCTGCTCTCCTCACCCTGCGCTCTTCATTCCCAGACCTCTGCTTGTCCCTCCCCATAAGCTCATGCACTGCTGTGGGTGAGCCCTGGTGTGGGTGGGATGTGTGTGTTTTAACTCCTTTTCTGTGCAGCACTTGCAGGTTGCTCTTCCCGTTTCCTCCAGCCCTTTGGGTGCAGGATGCTGGGATGGGGGCCATCCCCATGTATCATCCCTCACATCACCCCATCTGGTTTAATCTGTGATCCAGATTAAATTGGTTCCTCTGCTTTGCCAGCTCCAAGCAACTCTCACCTACTGCACAAAGGGAGGAATTCCCTGTGTTTCATTTCCTTGAGGGATGAACAAAACACAGTATAAATTTTTGGATCTGAGTCTGTTTTTGCCTCTAATTTAATTTTTGTTGTCACCAATCCTCAACAGAAGAATTTGTTACCCAACAGGCCAGATAAAAGCTAACATGTCCACAATGAAATATTTCCTGGCAAGTGTGCTTACTCAGCCTGGGCTTCTGGAGACATTCGTGATGGAATGCTGGGCAGGAAGACATTTCATAGATAATCTGTCACTGAGTCTTTAATTAAAGTTTTAAATTATCACAGTTGATACAGATTTCCAAGTAAAGAGGCTGATCCTGCCATCCACACACAAGTAAAAGATCCCTTTGACCTTCAACAGATTTTACATTGGTATGTCTTATAGCATGTCTTCAGGCAAAGCTCTTGTGGGTATTTGTTATAATGTGCCATAAATATTAATAAATCCCTACAAAAGTCTTCATATTTGAGAGCATGAGCACAAAAGTGAGTAAATAATAATTTATTTCCGTGCATATAAACCCACATTTTACCTAAGCTTCTCTCTTAATTCACTGAAATATAAACTCACTGCTCATTATTCCTCTGTTGGAGTTAATTTGAAATAAGCATTCTGCACCCCAGCCTGATCCTGCTGTAATGCAGCGTGTCTTGCTCAGGAACCCCCAAGGATTTTCCCAGCCCGTTGAAGCCTTTCCTTAGGCAAACAAATCTGTGTCCCACGTGTCCCTGAGCGAGCTCTGCGTGTCTCTGTGTAGAACAACACCTGGGGCAGACCTTGGAGGCTGCCCTTTCTTCACAAGAAGTGCATTTTTTCTGCCTGGGAGATGTTTGGGAGCACCGGGGTGTCCCTTTGGAAAAGCTGTGCTGTGGGGCAGTTGGTGTCTGGACAAGGTTTTAATACAGAGTAATCCAGTGCTGGTGCTTTATTGCATAAATGTAGCTTGTTATTTATCTGTAAGATGTGGATCGCTGAAGCTCCAGGTCATTGTTTTGGAAAGCTTCTGCTTCCAACTTGATCAGTGACAAAAAAATCAAGGGAGCATGGAAAAAAATTACTAAAACTTTGAGGGGAAAAAAAAGGGAAGGATTTGGGGACAGGACGTTTTGTCTGCCATTTGGTTATATACAACTGTTGGAGGATAAAGGCGACACAGAAAATGTGGCAAGAGGATAAGAGAAGACTTCATGTTCATTTACTTTGTGGAAAACAGTGATTTGGAGCCATGGGAAGATCCCTTTAAAGAAAAAAAAAAACCAAAACCAACAACTAAATAAAATTCCTCTTCTAATTTATTTCAGAAATTCCTGAAATGGCCAGATTTTAAGATTGCACTTAAGCCCCCTTCAGTCACAGTCTATGCAATGTGCTGGTTGGTTGTGCAGATGCAAGGGAATGTGCCCAGCCAAGGAGAAGAAGTGCTGCCCACGCCGGATCTTGCTGGACTCCACCATCCTCCCGCCAGGTCCTGGCAGCTGAAGGCAGTGGCATAGCACAGCCACGTCACCCTGCATGGTTGTGAATTCCTGATGGCAGCCAGCTTTGGGGGCACTTGGTCACCCCCACGGCCACCACCCCCTTCAGGCGCTAGCCGAGGGGCCACGGGAAGGACTGGATAATGTTCTGTGTGAGGACAGGAGGAGCGTGAGCTGTGGTGCCCTTTTAGCTTGATTAAAGCAGTGATTGATTACCAAAGAGGAAAGAAAGGATAGATTTGAAGGCTGGTAGAAGATCAAGACTGAAAATGAGGAGGTGAATTTGGGCCAGGCAGACACCCACCTGACAGAATACTCCTGGCAGGCACTCACCTGACAGCAGTGCTTCCTTCACTGTTCCTTGAGAAACTAATTTTCAGTGGAGCTCGTCCATCTCATCACTTCAGGCCAAGGGGTAAAGGCGTGTAGACGCTGAACTTGCTGGTGAGAACTACATGAAAGCATCCATCAAGAGCTACATCCTCCGTTGCTTTGGAAATCTCCAGCACCTGGATTATCCAGATGATTAAATGCTCTGCTGACTCACGATTGATCTGCTCCCTGTGGTCACAGCTGTTGGAAGACGCCTCTGTAACAGTGAAAAGCTTTGGAAAAGTTAAAACTTCCCAAATTAGCCATCCTGGTGTTGGACAGCATCAGGGAGAGCTGAGTTGAATCTGCCACCTCGTGAAGCTTCAGAGAAGGTGAGACTGAGAGCGACGAGGGAGAGGAGAAGCCTTTAGAGAACAAAAAAGCCCTGAACTGAGCAGCATTAATGTGATTAAGCCCATCCCACAGCTCAGTGCTCGCACAGAGCCGGGGTGCTGGGCTGTGCAGGGACAGGGATGCTGCTGGAAGAGCTCCATTCCCGGGAGCTGCAGCCCGGAGCCAGCGGAACAGCGGCCCCTGAGCCTGGCGTGGTCACCTGCACGGGGCACTGCTGCTCCCCGAGCCTCTGCGCGCTCTGCCTCTGCCCGGCAAGCCAGACAGGGATAACTCCCCAGTGAAACACGGCAGGAAAAGACTGAAGGCCGGGCAGGAGATGAGAGCTGCTACTCTGGATTTGTACCCCAGGTCCTAACCGTGCTCCCGTGCTTCCATCACAGAGCCACAGTCTGTCCTGCTTACTCTGTGATCCAGAGTTCGATGGATGTGACAGGCACCCTGCAGAGGGGGTCAGCGAGGCTCATGGGGAGCCGTCCGTGGGATGGGGCCAGCTCCAAAGCTCCCTTTCAGCGCACACGGCTCTCAGAGAAGTGGGAAATGTTACCTGCTCTGCATTACTCTTCAAACTCTGAAATATTTATGGAGAAACTTTTGCTCGTAATGATTGTCTCCCCTTGGGGAAGTGTTGCTGAAGTGTGTGTGCACTGGCCTGTGGGAGTGGCAGATCAAGTGTCACTATCATCATGATGGTGTCCTGTAGAAAAGGGATGGGTTAGGGGCTTTGTGGAGGGGAAGAGTTCCTGGATTCCCCTTGGGGAGCCAGGTTCCATTGCAGAACGCAAGGAGCCTGGGCAGTACTGAAATTAAAGCAGGCATCGTGTTGCTATTCCTGATTCTTGATGTGACTTTAAAATACCAGAAGTGACTTTATGACCCAATGACATTGCTGTAAACCATTTTGCTGCAAGAGAAGCTTAAAGCCAAATCCTGTGTCGGTGTCACTTGGTGTAAAACACAGCACTGTTTTCCTCTGATTTACTCCAGCTGAGGATCTGACCTCTGGTACCTCTGGGCGGTTCAGAGGTCATTGCAGGAGGCCGGGGTGTTTTGCACGGTCAGGGTTTCTGAAAGGATCAGAGAGGGTCTGCTTTGGCTGCTCCAGAAGGTTGGGATTGTGAGCATATCTGTACAAGAAGAGTGGCAGACACTGCTTTCATGTATTTCTAATTTGATGAATGTTTAATGCTTCTTTATTGGAGCCTACACATATGTAGAGTAGAGGACTTTAAGAAGGGGTTGACTTATGTCAAATAATTTATGTTTGAGCTGCTCCTTTTACATGAAATACAGACTTTACAGAGCAAAGAGACTGTAATGAAGACATGAATTAAAGATTAGAGCTAAGCAAGTCTGGGAACACTTAGAATTAAGAAAGACGCAAGTTTTCTCCTCCTGCTTCCTTTCCTTCCCTCCACGTTTCCTACACCTCCATCCCCTCTCCTTGGGCAGGGTGCTGCATTTCAGGGCAGCCTTCTGTCCCTCCCACGCAGGCACAGCTCTGTGAAGGCCAGCAGGACAGTAATCTCAGCCTGGCTCACCCAGCACTTTGGCTGGAGAGACTAGAAAGTGGGTTGAAGGTGTGTTTTCCTTCACATTTCTCCCTGATTTGCTGGTGAAGTGCATCACCGTGGCAGAACAACAATAAGTGCAGTTTTGGTGGAGCCGCTTGCCAGGGGAACCCTCGGTTTGGTGCAGCACAGCCAGGTGAGGGTGCAAGGACACCGCGTGTGGGTGGCAGTGGCACTGCTGTGTGACGGGGGGGAGCTGTGCTGCCTGTGGGAGGCTCCTGTAGCACGGGGAGAGGCTGGGACAGTGCCAGCCATCCCATAACTAACCCCGTGTTGTGCAGAGGGCTGTGCTGTCCTCAGACATCATTTCCTCCCACCCCTTGGCCCACCCCCTTACTCTCACCTTCTCCGTGCTCTGGCTCTGAAGGTGCCTTCAGCCGTCCGTGCAGGGCAGCAGGCCCAGCACCAGGGCACTGCTGCTGCACCACGAGGCTGCCCGTGGCTCAATCCCTGCAGCAGAAGCTGCAAAAGAGCTTGGCTGCCACCGGGGCTCCTTTCTTGCGCTCCTTGCCTGTGTTTTGAAAACCCTTCTGCAGTGTTGATCTGAATTACTGCCCAAGACTGAAGAGCTCAGGCCTGGTCATGAGCAGATAAAAGCCTGGTGGGAACGAGGAGAGGGTGTTGCTTTCTTTGCTGTGCCTGGGGGTTGGCCTGGGTCAGTTCTTTGCAGCTCTGGCCGTGCTGATGAAGCTCAAGGAAAGAGGAGTCACCCATGGGACCCTATCAGCACTTTGTAATGCAGGTGAACTCCAGGACGTCCATCTTCCACTTGTACCAGCTTCTAAAATCATAATCCCCTCAAGGAATTCACCGAGGAGTCCAAAGAGAAATGAGCCATTACGGACCAGTACCACAACTGATGCAAACTGGTGTAACTCATTTTACATCAACCGAGCTGCAGTCTGTCCTGGTTACAAATGTTTTGTGCCAGGTAGTGCTGGCAGGGAAGCAGTTTGTTAGAATAAATGGAGCAGGAGCTGATGCTCCAAACAGCGGAGTGCTGGTGTCCTGCTCAGGGATCTGTGGGGAGCAGTGGGTCTGTGTGAAGATGAGAACACAAAGTTCTCCTCACGCTGTCAAAGTTCTGACTTTTTTCACTGCAGCTGCCTGAAAGTATTTGAAGGAGATGGGAACATGTTGGTCAGAAAATGCTGACTCACTGAAAGCTCCCTGGCAAAAGGGCCAATTACAGCAAACTTGCTGTTAGTACGTTCGAAAGGTTTGGGAAAAAAAACTGTAAGTGATGAGATGCCCCATTTAATGCTTTCAGAACAAACTCCCTCAGATCTGGGAGGATAAAGGGGGTGGCATGGTTTTAGATGTAGATCTTTATTTTATACTTTGAAATGTTTCAGTGGGGAAGACAGAAATGAAGAGGCTTTTTGCCCTATTGATTATTTCAGACAGGCTGCTCTGATTTTTACTGAAAGCAGAAAGTGTTTGCACCTTTGACTTTCCCTCCCAGGTGAGCGGGAGAGGAATAGGAGAAACAGCTGTGATTGTGATGGGAAATGTCCTTCTGCTTGGCTCTCACCTGGGGAAGTGACCAGGTCCAGAATTGATGGAAGGTGACAAGGAAAATGGAAAGGGACTGTTTACAAAGGGCTGGAGTGACAGGACAAGGAGGAATGGCTTCACACGGATAGAGAGTTGGTTTAGACATTTGGAAGAAACTCTTCCCTGTGAGGGTGGGGAGGCACAGAGAAGCTGTGGCTGCCCCATCCCTGGAGCTCTCACCATGGACAGGGAGGGCTACAACATGCAGGCAGTGACTGATCGTTCCTAACACCCACCCGTGCTACGAGGAAAGAGGCAAGAGGGAATTCCTGTTACTTTTCAAGCTGTGCCAAACAAAAAGGAAATGTATTATTACAGGCAACGTCAAACTGCAATTATTAAATTGTGAATTAAATGGGAAACTGTGATAAAAAATGAAAACCTGCCCACGATAGTAACAATTAGATATATTTGCTGTGTTTTGTACAGAAACCACTTTCTGCCCCTCTCTCATTCATCCTGACAGCTCCACAGTGGTTTCACATGCGAAAAAAATAGTCAGAGCCAGTTCCTGTGCCTGTGTGAGCCCCTCCTTGGACAGTTTCACCCAGACCTGAGACACAGCCCTGCCCAAACGCTTATCTGGGTTTCCTGGTCGGATCAACCCCTGCAATAAAGGTGCCTACTTTTATTTACAGATTTAGCCTAATTCATATCTCTGGATCTAAAGGCTACAGGAGAGCTGCTGAGAGAGGAGTGGCCTCCACAGAAGGCAGTACAAGCCGCCAGCAAAAAACACCCAGGACTTTCCTTGCTCCTCTTAAAGATCATCCAGTCCCATCCCCTGCCATGGGCCACGTTGCTGCTCTGACTTAGGGCAGGCAGGCAGCCCCGTGTCAGGGGTGACATTCTCCTTCTTTTAGTGTCTCCAGTTCAATCCATGCCAGACGTGTGTTTGTGCCCCTCATGTCATCCTGCCCCCTAATGTTTCACAAGACCTGTCCTAATTTTTCTCCAAAAATTTGCCAGCTGAGAAATAAAGAAAGACAAGAGAGTTTATTCCCTGAGCTTGGCAATCCCTTCATGGCCCGGGAAGGAAGGATGCAAAGTAAGGGTCATGGAGGAGATCTGTCTCAGGCACTGGGGCAGTGCTGTCTTCAGAACAAGCATTTCTGTGGCTTTCTTCTGGGGCTAAAACTCTGAAACAGAAAGAAACCAACAGCATAACTTCTGCCATTGGCAGGTTTTCCTCTTCCAGGGTCAGCTGTGATTATGCTTTGCTCTTTGTGGCCGTTTTGGCTGTTGCTGCCATGTGTACAGGGGCCCATCTGGAAATCTGTTCCCAGCTTTAGCAAGTGCTGACAGCGAGTTCTGTTCACAGTTTGGGCCCGTGTTTGCAGCAGCTGCACACTGAGCACACCTGGGCTCCTCCTTGGACCCCAGCAAGGCAGGGTCTGGGTCCAGTCCTGTGTCAGGGCATGCACAAAGCCTTCCAGCCTCCCTGGGCATTTCCACCCTCCTTTAGTTGCAGGGTTTGGAGTGGTTCTGGCTTTGGGGGTGTTTGTTTTCCCATCTTTTTTCACTTCCTGTGGCTGTTGGGCTCAGCTTTTATTTCATGTGTTCAGGAGTACAGGAGTGTGTTTCATTTTCCAGATTAGAAAATGCTCAGAGGTGTAATGAGGTCCTTCCACAGTATTTAATTATCCATAATTAAAGGCATCTACACAAAGCAGCAGATTTTCAAAGACTATTCCTGTGTTACATTGCTAATGAATTAAGTAATTAATTGGCATTGAAAAAATACAATAGGAAACATCAATCTTTTAAAGTAAAGCATTTTTTAGGGGTTTTATAAAATCATTAACTCGTATCAGGTCAGTAGCTGTTTTAATGTCTAAATCCCCCTTCTGGCTTAAAAAAACCCCTAAGGCACAAAATGAATGTGCAGAAAACAAGGCAGGGAAGGGCAGCTGAAGAGTGTGGGAACACTCAGAATTGGGGAAATTTTGGAAGTCATTGTCCATCACTTTGCCACCCTGTCCCACAGTTCCTTCCCTCTGCCATAAGGTGTGAACCAATTCCCATCACACTTGAGGAGGCAGTTTGCAGCCTCAAAGCTTCCTGTTGCTGCAAGTCCACTGCGGTTTTGGGTTTAATTTGAATAACCCGCATCCCCTCAGGAGTCCGCACTGCCCCGTGCCTCGGTTTGCCCAGTGCACTTCCCTGTCCCGGGGAATGTGGGAGGATAACAGGCTGTGAGCTGTTCAGATCTGTGGTGCCACTGAGTCCAGAGGTGAGCAGGAGTTTCATCCAGGAGTTAAGCAATAAAAGCAGATTGCAGAGAAGGGTAACAGAGCATTAGGGACATTTGGGCAGGAGGGATGCAGAACCTCATGTAAACACCGTAATTTTTCCACAGCCTTTGATAATTCCCAGCTGTTTCCTCACAGAATAACTGTCCTGTCCCAGCACACCAGCACAGAGTATAAAGGCCCGTGTGCTCTGTGGCTATGCCGTTCGTGGTGACACCCAGAGTTATGAGCAAAGGAGAGGACCTTCCTCTTTTCATTGGGTGATTTCACTAAATGCAACTGTGCAAAACCAGCACCACTCATTTTATTTCTATCACCAGCCGGACTCTGCACGGCACCATCTGAAAGCCTCCTGGAAATGCCATGGGTACCAATAATTCAGGGAGCTGAAGAGCAAAACCTGGGACAAAACATGGATTACAGCTGCTTCTGCAGCTCCTGGAGAAATCAGGGCAGATCCCAGCAGAAGGGTTCAGGGGCCTGTTTATTCCACAAACACCAACCTGTGCTTGTCTCTTCTGTCCATCAGACCGAGGTGCGCCCGTCCTTGCAGTGCTTTGGTCTCCCCACGTGTGTCCTCAAGATCCAACCACACATCCTGCCCTGCCCCTTCCATTCCCTCCTCCTCCTGTTTCCTCAGGGGATGCAGATTTTGGCACAGCAGTGCCATGTCCTGTCTCTCTTAGGCAGGCTTAATGGTTGGGGTGGGGTCAGGGAAGATGTGTTCCTGATTTTCCTTTTCTGTGCCACAGGCAGGTAATTAAATTCCCCACATAAACCAAGAAATGCTGTTTCTGCCATTGTGCTGTTCCATTTCTACATGTAATCCATCATTGGTATGGATTTGCATAGAAATGGGAGCTTTGCCACTGCAGCCCATCCTAAATTTATAGGGATGAGAACAGGCAGATCCAAAGGCTGATGCTGTAAAACACCCTCCAGAAGATCCAGCCTTTGACTGCAAGGGGAACCTTTGTGGACTGACTTCAACTTTTAACATTAAATTCCCCTTTCACGTGGGTCTTACCTGCCCGTGGCCGTCATTTCTGTGCCCATCATCAGGGAGGTCCCAAGGCTGGGAATGGTGGTGAAGGCAGCAGGAGACGGGTCCTGCTCAAAGTCAGCAGCAGAAAACCCAACAACCCAAACACAAGCCAAGAGCAGGAAGAAAGGGTTTCCACAGCAGCTCCTTCCTTACATGGAAAGTTTTATCTTTGCTTGGAAATCCCATTTCTAACACAGCCTCACATTCAAAACCACCATCGGAACAGTCTCCGGGTGGGAAACCAAGAGGGGCCGTGCTGGTGCCCTCAGGGCATCGCATTCACACCATGAGGGCAGAAAGGCCTGAGGGCATTTTCCATCAGCTGAGCCCATCCCACAGGGACCTGGAGTGCAGGGATGGTGCTTTCCAGACAGGAGCTGCGGGCTGATCCCCAGCACGGGGCTCCCCATGGCTCAGGAACCCTCACTGTCCTGGCAGGGCCTTTGTGCCAACAGGCACCGGTTCCACTGCAGCACTGGGTTGGGTTTGCAGCACGCTCCACCTCTAGTGGAACAGCTCAGACAAATGTGTGGCTATCCTGGTTCTTCCCCACATTTTTTTGCTCCTGTTTGATACAAAATGAGCCCAGTCACAGCTTCCATTTCATTTATGACTGATCTGAAAAAATCCCCTCACCCCATAAAACATGGCACAGCTGTAGTGACCAAGTTAGATTCAATTCTGGCTTTATATTGGGTTGACATGAAGCCAGCTCTCTTCCATACATCATCTGTGATTGCAGTTAAGCATGAAATACTGTTTTAATTCTTACACCAAATGTGGGATTTTTTTTCTGAAGGAAAAAAGACATAAAAATGTTAAAGTGGGCCATAAAAATCATTATATTTTCACACGAAGCGCAACCAATAGGCGAATAAGTTGGCTGAAAGCTCACAAGACCCAGGGAAGAGGTCCCGCTTGTTATTCTTTGGTTGTGAACCTTTGCCTTTGAGTGGAGATGCCTGGGCAGGGAGCACGGGCCTGGTGCTTTGGGATCTTCTTTCCCTAGGTGGGGGCGTCCTCCCATGCCTGCATGCACCAAGAGCTGTGGCTGCACAAACACTACAGCACACCATGCATGCATTTCTATTTTTATTTCTCTTCAGCCAAAGGTTTAGTCTCTGGAAGGTCCAACTTTTCCTCCCTTTGGCTGTTGATTTTATTGGTAACATTGTTAGCTGATGCAGTAGTTTAATGGTAGTTCTGTTAATGGATTTATTTTAAATTAATCTGTTTGATACCAGCTCAAAAAACCCATCTCACCCCACGCTATGTTTGAACCATTAAAGAAATTAATGTGCCTTCAGTGCTGTTGGAATTAATTTTGGAAAGTTTCTATTTAGACAACTTTTTGAAAGCCTGTTACTTACCTGAAAGGTTGAAATTACCTCAGAGTAGCTTTCATTGCCCACAATTACAATCTACCTGCATTTAAAAATAAAAAAATCTATGGTATTCTCCCAAAGCTTTACACTGTCTGCAAAAAGATTTTTAAGAGCTAATCCTGTTTGTTTGCTCAGGTAAATGCTGAAACACACATTTCTCCCTTAATACATGGGTACTGCTGGCTTCGAGGTGTCACGATTTTCCTGCTGCAGCCCAGAGTGTGCACAGTAAAACCTGGTTCAGAAATCCTGCTTTGGATGCACAGTTCCTGCCTATGCAGTGCTGGACCCTTTGCCTTTGTCCTTTTTTTACCATACACTAAACTTTTCAGTGCTGATCAAGGTATTTGCACACACAGATCCTTTTAAAATGAAGAGGAATTTGGTATGTAAATCCCATAGGTGACTTTGAAAATGCCAACCTGTATTTTACACTAAAAGGAGGGAGAAAAGCCCTGGATTTGCAGAGGAGTCTGAAGCACTGGGAGTTGCTCTTGTGCTGTCTGGAGCTGATCCATGTGCTGGCTCTTCCAGCCGGGTGAAGCTCGCTCGGTTTCCCTTCAAGGCTGCCCCCGTTCGGGTGTATGAGTCAGCAGAGTGAATAAGGGCTATGAATTTGATACCTGTTAATTTGCACTGCAGCAGTTCCCAACCCTGCTGGCCAGCAGCCCCTAAGCCACAGCTGGGTTAGAAACGCAGCCAAACGGGCAGACTGGGGCGGGAGGTTTTGCAGGGAGCTCCAAGTGCACTTGGATATGCTCTGAGCTTTGATTTTGGTGCACTTGGGATCAGAAACAGAGGGGCTGGGTGCACAGGACTGGGGGAAATGTCCATATGGGGAGGCATCATCTGAAGCAGTGGGAAATGTCCTGCTGGCATTATTTTCTTTGGTGTGCCCAGATCATGAGCCTTGCTCCACCACCTCCATGCTGCCTTCCCCGAGGGAGCTGAGCCAAAGGTCTGAGCCAGAGCTCTGCTGCCCCAGCACGGGCAGGGTGGGTTGGGCATGACCATCCAGAAGCCATCAGACACTGGAAGCTGTGGCTGCTCCATCCCTGGAAGGGTCCAAGGTCAGGTTGGGCAGGGCTTGGAGCAGCCTGGTCCAGCAGAAGGTGTCCCTGCCCATGGCAGGGGGTGGAGGTGGATGAGCTTTAAGGTCCTTCCCAACCCAAACCATTCTGGGATTCTGTGCTCAGCCTTGGGCTTGGTCCCGTGTTGTGCAGCTCATCCTGCAAGCACAGCAGATGGAGTGGAGTGGGGCTCCACCATTTTCAGCTGCTGGATTTTAGCCGTGGAAGGGACACTGTCTTCATTTGTCTTGGTGAGGGATGGTGTCCAGCCTGTCCGTGGAGCTGGGATCGGTATCGGCGCCCATGGACGTCAGCGCTCCCAAACAGACAGCTTTTAAATTGCACCCATAGATCTTCCCTGCACCAAAACGTCCCTGCTCCAGTATTTAGTGATGCCTGAAGTTACGTCTCTACATCAAATTAAGTAACTGTGCTATCAATAAGGAGGAGTAATGTGGTGTATTCCCTTCTGGATGTCTCCCTGTCCCTCATTTGTTTGCTGCTGCTGATTAAGACGGATAACGAGCCATGAGTATTTTTCTAACTGCAGTGCAAAGCAGCGAGGCCTAAATCAGTCTCTGTCACTGGGTGCCAGCTCACAATTTAGGGAACTCGAGTGGGGCCCCTGCATCCATGAGACTCCAAGGCTGCAGATACTTGGGATTGTCTGAGCAAAGCCTGGATGCTGTGACCCTCTCGGTGTGCAGAGAGCCAGGAGGGGATGTGGGGCTGCCAGGAGGTCCCTGCCCCACTGGCTGGGGGCTGCTGCTGTGTTCTATTTTCTTTATTGTGCAGCTGCATCACTGGCAGAAGTCAGTGGAACAGCTCCCATTGCCCTGAATTGAGCTTTTCACCTCCCCCTCGCCTTCTTAATGCATTCCTTCTAATGGTGGAGGGCTGGCTTGGAGTGAGCAGCTCAGATTTAATTTGGACAAGGATACTGCAGATATGTATGTATTTTAATGCAGAGATTAAATAACTTTTAGGCATCTTCAGGCACCCGGTAGTGAATTACATCTGGAAAAATCTCTCCTGTAAACAGGCAGTACTTGAGAAGGGCTGTTAACATTGTCTTGTGAGCAGTGAAAAACGCAGGAAGGATGGAGAAGAGCTGCAGACCAGCCTCAGAGGAGAGCAATCCTTCGGGGCAGCGGTGCGCACGATTGAAAGCTCATGGATGTCTAGAAGGTGCCACCAGATGACTCCAGGAGCTGTTAGCCAGAGCCAGCAGGGTTTGTTCACAAATGAAGAGAGAAAAGGCCCTGATTTTCCAACATTTTACAGGACAGAGTGAAACTGAGGGCATTTATTGGAGGTGCAATCTCTCCCTGGGTGGCTGGACAGGGCGGCAGAGGGAGAGCGAACCTTCCACCTTGGGGGCACTCGAGGAGGAGACACTTGGGAGCCACAGAGTGACAGGACAGGGGGGATGGGCTTAAACTGACAGAGGCCAAGACTTTCTTGTGGTATTTTAGAATATCAACAGCAATGCAAAAAAGGGGAGGAGAGCAATTCCTGAGCTTTTGAACAGCAGGGGGTTGGAAGGGTGCTGGAGCCACCACTGGCCCACTGGAGGGGGGTTTAATTTGTGGCACCCAGGCTGGCATGGGTTGGTAGATTCAGTTCTTGGTGCCTTCTGAAGATGGAGCAGCACACAGATTTTATTGAGAGGGCAGATGATGCAGTGATGCAGTCTCTGCCTCACAGGAGAGCTCACTGCTGCTGAGCAGGCTGAGACGCGGCTTCCAGACTTGGTGGTGGTCGGGATGGGGACGCTGACCTGAAGCAGTCCCATTTCCAGCCCTGCAGGAGGCTCTGTGCACATTGGGTGGGTGATGATGGACTTTGGAGTCCAGGGGGTTCTTCTGCCCTGGTGTTTGTACTGGGAGGAGCCGTGTCCTCTGTAGCAGGGAGGACATGGACATCACTGCCCCACATCCTGAGATTGTGGCAGCCCCGTTCCCAGTGCACCCTCAGGCTTCAGCCACGCTCCGAAATTTTTCTCCATACCAGGCAGTGAAAACAAGACTTCTTCCCTCCCCAGCTCCTTAATTAACGTCACAAATTGAGCTTTTTTCTTGCAATCTGAAGTGATCACATAAATAGCATTGGCAGAGCTAAATGAACATTTGAAAAGATCCTGCAGGATCAGCAGAGAGGAGCGGTGTTAACCTCCAGAAACGGAGGCCGTCATTAAGAACAAGATGCTGGTTTTCCTTCCCTCCTGAGCACAGAGTCCAGCCCGGACATGGAAAAAGTCCCAGGCACAGGCAGTTTCTTGCCTCTGTGACAGACCCTGGAGATTCTGCTGTGTCTTTCCTCCTTTTCTGTTGGGGATCCTTGTGTGGATTCCAAGTGTTATCCTCATTTGGTCGCTGCTTTGCACGGGGTTGTTTCAGCAGCAGACACCATTGCTGGAGACTGCCTGTGGTGTGGGATGCTCATGGTGAAGCCTGGGAGAGGCCTGTTTGGTGGAGACATGCAGAGGAAAATCTGCCTTCCCACTGGGAAGAAACTTGGAAACTCGGCTCAGTAGAAACACCTCCCTCAGGCCAAATCACACTGCCAACAGCAAACCCCCATGCCCAATTGTGTTCATGGTCCAGCTCCAAAAGCAAAGTCATGGAGCCTCATTCAGCCGAGTGAACATCCAGGGGGATGTTTCAGGATGTGTCCATTCCTAAATACTGTCAGGAAACACCACAGTTTTCCACTTATCCCTTGCAATTTCAACTGTGGGGCACTCCCCTTGGGAGCCTGAGGGATGGCTGCTGGACTGAGCTGCTGTCTTAACACGGCAGGTCAGCGTAGCCATCAGCACCTCTCTCCTTGATGGAATCCATGGACTGAGTAAGCTGAATTCTCCTGGGGTCAGCTTTAATGTTTCCTAAAGGGATGGGGAGGCTCTCAAAGAAGTGGCAGGAGACACATTTTACTGAGGGGAAACTACCGCTCTTGCTGGAATCAGAGGCTGCACAACGAGAAGTTCTGGTAGGGATGATGAGCTTTGTCTGGGGCAAGAAGCTATTCAGGGCACATCTGAATATCACAGTTGGCCCGAAGTGGTGCATGCTTGCTGTTTGATTAACATTTGATTTCCTTTTATTGCTTCTCTGCACACACAAAGCTAAATTCAGAGCTGCTGACAGCCACGGGCAGAGCTGCTGAGTTCAGTAAAAGCCATCTGAGGAGTCACAGGGAGCTGGGGGACGCTGCTGTTCAGCACCAAGTGGCTCCAAGGCATCAGCTCGAGCCAGGAGAGAGCCAGGAGAGAGCCTGGCCCCCGAATTCCCTGCGGAACAGGGGTGCAGTGCAGCAGGGTCATCACCCAAGTACCTGATCTTCAGCAGATGGTTGTAGAATTTTCCATCATTCTCCCCAAACAACAAACCAAATATGATTTTTTTACATCTCTCCCATCAAACCAGCATCTGAATGTCTCTAATACATCTCCATAAAAATCTTCACAGCTGTTCTAGCAAATAGCCTGGAGTGCTGCAGGCTTTTATGAGTATTAACTATGTTAAGCAAAGCAAATCTCACTATTACACTGTCTGTGGGAGCAGCAAACTTCTCCCATCCGTCTCCCTGAGCAAGGAAAAAGGGTGATTAGTGTCCTGTTATCATCAGAGTCGTGGTTTAAGATGCTTTTACCAAGAGCAGGACGACAGCCCTTGCCCAAAGCAACTTCTTGTCCCTGCTGCAATTATCATCAGTACCCTGATGTGCTTGACATGTTATCAAATGTTTCTGTCTTCCTTTGAATAATAATCAAAAACCCCACACTGCTGTTCTGTGTCATTCTCTGGGGGTTGGATTTGGCAGACCCTGGCCTCATCCAGTTCTTCCAAGCAGCCACGGTGGGAAAAGCTCGGGCCAGTCCTCAGCAGCGCTGGGTTGGGGCCCTGAGCTTTTGAAATGCTGGGAAGGAAAAAGAATAGGAGAATATTAGATGATTTAAAAGAGTCTGTTGAGCTCTGCTGCATGGCAAAAAAAAAAAAAAATAGGACTTGATTTCTTGCTGTGGGCTCTGGTTGTGGTTTTAAGGGCTGCAGCCACTCCAGGGCACATGGCACAGCCATGCAGATCCCCAGGTTATCTCCACCAGTAGCTGCCAGCTCTACAAATCCCAAAGTTTCTGGAAAACTCCCTGGTGACTTGTGCCATGGCACAGAAAATGCCGCTTGGCTGGAGCATATTTTCACCTAAATTCCAGCAGTGCAGAGTCCCTCTCTTGTGCCTCTTCCTCATGCCCTCATGGCAGGTGCAATGCTCGCTGCATCCCAGGCTGGACAAACATTGGATCCAGTTTTCCAGTGTGAAGGTGGGAGAGGTTAAAAAGGGAAAAAAAAAATTGGAGGGGGAGAGACTGGCTGATAGCGATTGTGCTGGAAAACTGGATTTCAGGCAATGGGAATTGAAGTCAAATTGTCACAAATGCAGTGTGGAAATTTTGCCTTCTGTTAGAAATCCATGTTTCTGTAGGGATGGGGATGGCAGTGGGAGAGAGAGGATGCAATAAAGCTCCATCCAGCTCACTGTGGTGAGCAGAATAAAACATTTCATTCAGGCAATGCAGAGGGGGCTATTTTCAGAGTTCTGGGAAAGAAAAGACCCAGAGCCCAAATTAAAAGTACTGAAGTCTGTCAGGAGAGAGGCAGAACATCCCACAGGAGAGCAGATGTTGGTAGAGCCCTGGGTTATGTTTTCCTCCATTTTGCTAAAAGCCAAGAGGAAAGGAAACAAACCCGGTTGCTGTTTTTTCCCTCAGTTCAGCCCCTGCCAGCAGCCCTGCCTCACCCATGCTCCTGCTCAGCAAGGACAGTGCAATCTCCTCTTAGGAGCGACAGGCGGCTCCTTCCCAGGATCCTGATGGAATTCCCCTGCTGGCTCGGGCAAGGAGGGGCAGGTGGAGCAGCACAGACCTCCCCAGTGCCACAGCCTGTCTTCCCAGGCCCTGCCCCTGGAGAAGCTGCAGCCCTGGGGTACCCCTGTCACCCCAGGGTCTGTACAGGAGCCATCCAAGGCATCGTTCTCGGGCCCTTCTGTGGTGGCCTGATGAAGATGGGTGTGAAATGTGGCTGTAGAGCCGTGTTTGAAGGGGCCTTTAACGAAGGCAGGAGGGTGTTGAAACACAAGTAACATCCAGGCACCCTGAATGAGTTAAGCCCAGCCCTGCCAGACTCGTGGCCTGTTCCACAAAGGGTCCTGAGGAGCACCTGACTGAATTGGGGCACTCATAAACAGCTGAGACTGTAAAACGTGGGACCCTGGCACTGGGCTACAGCTCAGCCTGTTTCCAGCCTCCTTTAGGGACCCTGTTTCCTTTTCCCAGCCTTTAGTCTAAGAGTTAAGGAACAACTTGCCCATAATTCCATCTCTGTACACGCTCTTACCTTTGGAATGCACCTCATGCACTGGAGGCATAGATTAAAACTGGTGGCCAGTCAAGGGGTGACATTTCAGAGCAGCACTCGAGCCACAAAACACTTTTCAAATGTCTTTGTGCTTCCCTGACGCCACCAGTGTGACTGCCTTGAATTTTTTGTGTCTGCTGCTGGCTCTGACATTAATTCTGGCACTAAGTGGTGAAGGAGTAAGAGGGGAAGAAGAGAGAGCTTGCAGAGGAAGACATAGGCAGCGGATATTTGTGGGGCTTTTATGAGGAGGAGGAAAGGGCTTTAAGATCCCTTCCAACCCAACCATTCTATGACTGGAAAATAAGATCCTTGCTGACTTGCTGCTCAGCTTTGATATTGTGTGAAGAAACAAACAAACAAACAAAAAAACCCAACCAACCAAACAAACAAAAAACAAAACCAAAACAAAACAAAACAAAACACCCACAACCAAAAACACCCAAAGCAATAGTAAGCAGATTAAAAGAATTACCCTTGAGGAAGATTACCCAGAGGTTATCAGAAAGCTCATCTGAGAGGTGATGCAATAAATAATTTTTGGTTAATAGCTCCAAGCTGGTGGGGGTCCTTGGGGTTACCTGGTGTTGGAGCATGGCTGTCAATGGCCCTAGGGTGGATTGGCTCTGGTTCCTGCAGCTCCCTGCAGGCTTGCCAGGCTGGAGCAGTGAAGGCTGGGCTGTGTCCTCATGCTTGTCCTCATGGTCTTGTCCATCCTGCAGTCAAAATGTAAGGAGAAAGAGGCACTAAATTAGTGGTCAACCCAGTAGAAAAAGCTGAGTGCCAATGCCATTTCTTCAAGAGGTTGGGTGCAGAAACAGAGGAAAGTTTCAAGGCCATTTCTTTTTCCTTTTAGTGCCAGAGGGCAACCAAAAAATGAGAGAAGGGATTGCAGTGGGTGCAAGGCTCGGCACTGAGCAAGGTGGGAGCACTGCTGCAGATTCTGGCGGTGGCATGGCCAGAGCTCAGCACGGCGCTGGCGCGGGGTCCCTGCCTGTCCCAGGCCTAGAGCAGGGCTGCTGCCCCCAGTCCAGGCACGGAGCATTCACCCTGTCCCCCCGTGTGTTCCTGCAGGTCCCAACTGCTTCGCGGGCACCACGATCATTCCCGCAGGCATCGAGGTGAAGGTGGACGACTGCAACATCTGCCACTGCCACAATGGGGACTGGTGGAAGCCGGCGCAGTGCTCCAAGCGCGAGTGCCAGGGCAAGCAGGCTCTGTAGCAGCGCCCCGGCCAGCAGCCGCTCACGGTGACAGTGACAACGGTGACGAAGGAACGGCTTCGGTGCTGCCCGCCAGCTGCAGCAGGGTCAGCAGCAGGCCCTGCGGGGGTGCCACGCAGCAGAGCTCGGTGCCTGCAGGGAAGAGTGTCCCCGTGGCCCTGCAGCTCCTGTCCCGCTCCACACGCTCCGTACGCGGTGCCCAGGGTCTGCTCTGCCGTGGGAATCCCAGTGCTGGGACTGGGGGAGGACAGCAGGAGAGGCCCGCGCACACTCCTGGCCTGGCCCTGCTCCGCGGCGCCGATCGAGTCACTGCTCTCACTCTCTGCAGTGTGGATCGGGGGGGTTTTCACATTTATTTATTTGAAGGGGTTTTGCTATTGTGATGATTTTTTTTTTTTAAGTCTCTTCCTAAGCTGGGATCATTGGGACAATACAGCTGTGAGTGGAGCAAGAGATGGAGCATTTTTATTGTGTCCGTAAGCGCAGGTGGCACTAAGGACAGGAGGGAGGTAGAAATTAAAAGGGATGGGGGGGAGGGTTAAAGAAACCTCCAAGTGGAATGTAACCTGCAGCAGGACCGAGGTAGATGCACAGGTACAGACTGGACAGCCAAGGCACAAAGCTGTATCTGTGTTACACTTTCTCCACTGAGTGGGGACAATAAAGATGAAGACACCTACACAGTCAACGTGACCTTGATGGGAGCAGAGCCCACAGCAGCTGCACGGGCAGGCTGGGGCAGGCTGGGGCAGCCAGGCAGAAGGTGCTCCATGAAAGCAACATCTTATCTGGCTGGCTTGTTGTGATTCCTGGCTGGGGCAGCAGTGGTGGAGCAGAGGGAAGAGGGCCCCGCCTGTTCCTGGTTCCTGGGCTGAGCATGTGCTCCCCTGCCTGGTCCCATCCCGAGGCTGCTCTCGTTGGAGCCAAGGGCAGTGTTTCCTTGCCTTCAGCGACAGCAGGTCACAGTTAAAATCTGGGACCAGCCCACTCTGGAGCTTTCCAGGAATGCCCCTTGGCTGTGGCAGCAGTAAACGGGCTCAGCTGGCAGGGCAGATGCTTTGCTACAGTGGGAGGGAGGGAGGGAGGGAGGGAGGGAGCAGCCCTGGCTCTCCCTGGGAGCATCCACACTGCCGGCCATACAAGCCACGGTGCAGCAGGGCTGGGCTGGCTCCTGGGAGGGCTCTCTGGACAGCAGCTCCTTCTGTGCCTGCCTGCCAGGAGCAGAGGTCCCTATCGGCCTTTCCTGCTTTCTCAGGCTGCAGCTTCCAGGCGATGCTGTGAAAGAAACCCCCAATGCCCTCTCCCTGCCCTGCCTGCCCCGGGCAGCACAGGGGCCTTTCCCATCACTGTCCACGCTCGGTTCCTGCTTTTTGGCCAGTGCCGCAGGGGTGGTGGTGCTTGTTTTGTTCAGAGGTCAGACTCCAGTCCAGCACCTGCTCTCGACAGTGACGGCAGCAAATCCTCCCCACAGCATCCTCACCGAAGCAGATCAGGCTCGGTTTGTACACACTGTTGCCTTTATACTTTCATTTCTTCCCCATTTTGGTGTTGTCCTGAGGGCAGGGGTGGGAGGAGCACTTAGCACAGCAGCTGCTGCCCTGTGGCTGAGCACTGCTCCCTGCAGGCCGAGCTGGTCCCATCGCAGACGCCATCGCCACATTTCTTTGTAAGCTGTTGCCTGTCAATGACTATCCAGATTCAAAACTTTCAAACAATAGTGTGCCTGAAACTAGTGAGAAAAAAAACAATCTGTACAAATGGGAGGGAGGGGTCCTAGAAACAATATTTGATGTGTAAAAGACTATATTATTAAAAAATTATTTTGTTAAATATAAAGTGTGTGAACCAGCAAGAAAACCCCAAGGTTACAAATTTGTGGTGTATTTTACTCTGCTGATCAGCAGCCCCTCGAGCTCCCAATTGCCCATCTCATCCTTCACATTGCTGGTGAGTGCAGCTGGGCTGGGAAGAGCAGGTCTGGAGCCTGGAAGTGGCCGTGAGAATCCCGTGGATGGGATGGGCTGCTCAGGAAGTGTCCCAGCAGTAACTCAGCAAACCAGCTTTGCTTTGCCAAAGTTTGTGGAGCTGCCATGGACCAACACGGCTCCCAGGCTCTCGTTTGAACCTTCATCTGCTTTTTTATTACTTTTACTGGTGCCATTTTATATTTGATGCCATTTCCTGAACACAGAAATTTGCTTTCAGTTCACAAACTCCATTTGGTACCTCCAGATGCATCATTATTTACACTGATTAGTAGTTACTCTAATTAATTACAGCTTAATTACTGTAGTTAATGTTTGTACAGTGCTTGGAACAAGTACAGCACTATACGTGCCACATATTATTATTTTCTTCGTTATTAATTAAGCACCATCTCCATTCCATGCTGTGCTCCTTCATTATTTCCCAAGGAGTCACAGTAGCGCCCTTACCCCCACCCAGGAGCGCTTTTCTCCCAGCTGCCAGTGGGATGCTGCAGTGCTGGAGTGGCTGGGAAGAGCAGTGGGATTGCTGAGGAGCATGGGAATGCTCAGGAATTTGCCTCTTGCACGGCACTGTGAACAAAATGGGGAAAAGAGGCAGATGGGGGGGACCCCTGACCCTATGGACCCCGCACAGGGAGCTGGAGCATGCACAGGGTCACACGAGGGAAAGCCCTGCAGATCCCATCATGGATGTGTCTGTGAGGGCTCCGTGCCTCAGACTGTAGAAAGGAATCTGATTCCCCGAATCCAGCAGTGTCACAGTTCCACTGAAGGATCCACAGCTTTTCCAAGCACCAGGGCATCAGCCCAAAAACACTCTGCTTCCCATCAGCCTCTCAGGCCAGGGCGGACCCAGAACTGAAATCCCACCAGGCACTCTCCAAACACACTGCAGAATTTCATCCTCATCCCAATCTCCTTCCTTCTTTTTTTTTTTTTTTTTTTTTTTTTTTTTTTTTTTTTTTTTTTTAGATGTTGTAGTTCATTTCTTCCTTTAATTAATCACAGCTCTGGGCCAGCCAGACCCATTAACTACTCTTCTCATTTAGACCTTTCAGAGATGCAGTTGCAGATGCAATTTAATTTGTTGACCCGTGATCGATAGCAATTAATACCATCTCTTTAATCTTGTTGAAAGGTTCATCTTGGGCTTCCAGAGGCTGCCAGCTGAAGGAAAAGGTGCCAGGTACACATGTTGTTATCAGATGGGGAGCACAACCTCCTCCGTGGGCACCGCCCTCCCCATGCCCTCAGGCTGGCACTCTTGAAAATACAACAGGTATTTGTAGGAGATGGAGAAGAGAAGGTGGATAAAGGCCAGGGAAGACGCTGAGGGGTAAAGAAGAGCAAGGGGCTTGGTAGGGCAGAAAGAAGGGGAAGGCAGAGTTGGTGGGTTGGAAAAATGAGGGGAGATAGAAATGGCACAGCCTAGCAGATGTGGCTAGAATAGGGAGCCAAAGGGACTCGAACTGGAGCAAACGAGCAGGTCAGAGAGGGGACAGCTCAGGGGCAACACCTTCAGCAGCAGCCACAGTGAATTTTGCAGAAGAAACAGACCCAGAGTCAGAAGAAGTCCTTCCTCCTAGGGTTCTTACACTCAAACCTCGCTGATCTCACTCAAACCTCACCATCTTTTGCCCCCCAAAATGCAGCAGCTGTGTACAGCTCCCTCCTCCTCCTCCTCGCAGTGGGAAAGCCCATCCCAGGAGCATCACCTTTCCCTGTCCTCATTAATATGCCATTAGTCGAGATTGTTTTATAATTAGAGAATTATTTCCTGCACACCCCAGGGGGAATGACTCAGCTCTGGAGCACAGCAGGGCAATGTCTTGTACCCCCAGGAGAGCTCCAAACCAGGCTAAGCCTGGGAAAATCCCGAACTTGGGGCACTTCATCCTGCCAGTGCTCCTGAGGCTGCAGGAGCTTCAGTGGCACACACTGAGCTGAGTGCCCTGGATGCCAAATCCTCTGCAGCAACCCCTGTCCAGCCACAGCTCAGCTGGAGGTAAAAGCAAAGAGCAAATCCTGGGATTCCAGCACAGCAAGAGCCATAAAGTGTTTCTCTTTGGTGGTTGTTAAAGGGGAAAGAGGGCCCATGTGGATACAGGGCAAATGAATGCCCTTTACATAGCAAAAGGACAGGCGTTTGCAACAGCAAGTCAATAGAGAAAATGAAAAATTTATCAAGAATCCACCTTCCTTGTGGTGTGGAAGCTTAGCTTTTAAAGCACAGGGGATGGAGGGCATGGAAAGGAATTGCCTGTATTTATATATTTAGCATCATAGAATGGTTTGGGTTGGAACCTTTCAGGGGCCATCTAATATACCATATGGATTTATTTTTATTTGCAGATTGGCTACCTTTTATTCCCTTTAAGAGAAAAAATATTTTTACCGTGACTAAGTCCAGTACCTAAGAGAGCTCTACTCCCAGAAGATGCCAGTTCATGCCCCCACTCAGCCACACACAGACAGAGGGATGATGATGCACTAGGAAATGGGAAGGAAAGACAAAACCCAGCACAGAAGCTAAGCCAGGCTCCTTGGGGATGGCAGAGCAAGATGGGGTCCCTGCCAGCAGTGGCTGGTCTCATCCCTTTCTCAGGAGTTCACATCTTCTGACTGTGCTGGCTCCCCTGGGGCCACCATTTCATAGAATCAGGGAATGCTGTGGGCTGGAAGGGACCCTAGAAATCATCCCACTGGACAGGGACCTTCCACTATCCCAGGGTGCTCCAAGCTCCCATGTCCAACCTGGCCTGGGACCCTTCCAGGGATGGAGCAGCCACAGCTGCTCTGGGCACCTGTGCCAGGGCCTCAGCACCCTCCCAGGGAAGAGATATCTGCATTTAAATAATGAATTATTTCAATTAGTTATGTGCATCCCTGTGAGCTGATATTTTCTCGGCACTGGGCTTCCCACAAAAGAAGGCAAGGGCGTGGGTATGGCAGCACCAAGTGATGCTCTCTGACAGTTTCAGGGCATCCTCCCCGACCCCCAGCTCATGGAGCAGCCCTGGGGCTGGGACCTGTGCCTGAGCCTTCCTGCACATCTCCCCACGCTGGTGGCACACCCAGCCAGGCGAAAGGGCCTTCCTGATGGTATCAGATCCAGGAGATGGTGATCTGAGGAAAGACAGGCAGAGAGGCAGAGCAAGCACAAGCTATTAGACTTGTGGGACAAAGCAGGATTGCAGTAATAATTAATGCCACTATTAAAGATCCTCATTTAGACTGTAAGGCATCTGGCACTGGGAAGGACACAGTGAAGGTACTTTTGGTCATTAAACACACACAATGTTCCATGCTGCTGTTGTCTTGACAGTGATAACCCATGAAAGCTTGAAGAGAAACCGCCAGCCCATTCTCCCTCCTGGTTTCCCATAGGGATTATCCTGTTAGCCATATGGATTGTCTCTTCAGGTATTCCAGTGGTGCCTTGGCTCTGTGTTTGGAGAAACAGCCAAATCAAAGCCTAGGGAGTTCGGGAAGAAAAATCTTGTGAATCTGGAAGGCAAAACTCCAAGGAAGGAGGTGAAAAAGGGGACTCGCCAGGCTTTCAATTGTCCTTCCAAACGATGTGTGATGATCAGAGACTCACAGAAAAGTTGGGATTGGAAGGGACCTTTAAAGTCCACCTAATCCAACCCCCTGCAGCCTCAGTCCTGCCCTGGAGGACTGCTGGGAAAGGCTGCAATAAAGGCAGGGTGAGGAGTTCAGCTGGTGTGCTGAAAAGTGTGGCCTGGAGTGCTTGTACCATCCCCAACACTGCCACCAAGATCTTGGCTAATAAACATCGGTTTGCTTTAAGAGACAGGGAGCAGTGGTCCTTACTCTTTTCATTACCTCCCTGACTTGGTGCATGCACCCTTTGCCGTGCCCAAACAGTTTTCTGGGCTTCCTAGGGCCCAACTCTCTCTCTTCCTACAATTAGGCTGTGTTTGCCTTTTCTCTCTCTTTTTTTTTTTTTTTTTTGTCCAAAGGACAAAAGCTTTGAGAAAGGGAAAAGATAAAAATGTGAGGAACTTGCTCTCCTGCAAATAATCCACTCCCATACACGCTGAAAGGCTCATTTTGCAGTCCATTAAGCTCCAGTTAATGCAGGTAGAGCATGTCTGGCATCGAGAGGATGGTAGAGGTTTCGGGGTTTAATTTTCCTCAGATGGAAAATCCTATACGTTCCTGGCTGCTGTCGGCACTTCAGCAGCGCAGCAAACAGGCCCCGCAGGAAGCGTGAGGCCAAGGTTAAAGCACTTCCAAGTCAAGATACTGCCAGACCCAAAGAAGCGATTTCCCATTGTATTGCAAATCTTCTCGCCCTTTATTGGCGTGAATAGAAGCCGCAGAGCCAAAGGGGTGCGTGGGGACTCATTGGAGCTGCAGATGGCTTTAAATTCCCCCACCTCTCCCTGGATTCAAGGTTATCCCCCCGCCCGCCCCTTGGGCTGATTGCATTTCCAAACAAACAGCGCTGCCCCTCCCTGCCCCGCCAGCGTGAGGGGAAAGCAAAGGGAGACGTGCCTGGATAATGCAGGGTGCTTGTTACGGTGCTGTGAAGCTCCCTGGGCTATTAAACCCTCCTAAGAAACATCCTAAATCCCACTGCTTTTGTCAGCAGCGTGGAAAACAAATGGAAGGAGGCGCAGGTGCCTCGGGCGAGGGAGCAGGAGGCACTTAGGGAAAGACAATCCTGAAAATCATAGCACAAGTGCCATGGGGGTTCCCTGCCTGCTCCTCTTGGTGCTGCTGAGAAGATCCAAGGCTGGTCTCCATCCAGCTGGAGCACGGGGACCAAATCACCATTTGCAGTCCCACCTCTCTGCATCCTTCTGGATTTGAGGAAGAGGATCACAAACCAAAGCCAAAACCTCCCCAGTGTTTGTCTGCCACCCATCAGTGTGATGCCTTCTAGCAGAAATACGGGAACTTTCTTCTGTGAAATCACGTTCAAAGCAGAAATAAAAATGGAAGGCAAGATCCTGCAGGTTACACCAGCGTAGAAATGGAAGTTTAGGTGGATGCACCCCTGAATTCCTGACCACTGAGGGAGCCACCCCAGCAAGGGAAGTGTCAGTGCCCAGGCTTGGCCTGCTGCCCCTCTAACCCTGAGCAGGGCACAGAGAGGCTTTGAGAAGTCCACCCACGCCACAGACCTGCTCTGTCCTTTTGTCAGATGCTCTCCAAGTAGTACTACCCAACCATGGCATTGGCCTTAAATTTGGGACTAAAAACACTCTTTAGAGAGTAAAAACACCTGCAGAACATAACACACAGCAAAGATTCTGCTGCCTCCATGTGCAGGGACCACCAGTGCTGCAGGGAAGCCCTGAGGCCTCACAGCCTGTTAACCTATGGAGAGAAAAGAGTAACCAAGCAGCTCAGAAAATGTGAAAAGAAAGAAACATGAAGACAGTTGAGCTTCAAACAAACAGAAATTTTGGACCTGAAGCTGCTCCTGGAGAAGATGCAGGGGTAAAAACTGGCCTCATGAGAAGATGCTACATCCAGCACCAACAAGAGCAGGAATCTCTAGTCATTCCCAAGACATGGTCTTAAAAGCTTCATTTCCAACAGGAAATTATGGCAAGAGGCCACTCCATCTGATTTTCTCATGTCTGTTTGGTGATAAGTGTATCTTAATCCACTGCCAGGTAATCTGCATCACCTCTCAGACCCTGGAAACCCGTGCCTTTGGCAGGTAGAAGTGACCTTGGTACTTTTCCAGGTGTTATTTGGATGCCCTGAGTAATACCAAAAAGAGCAAAGGCTGGAAATGCAATACTGGGATAGGTCACACCAAAGCCCAGGACAATACAGTGACATTAAATTAGTGCACAGACTCAAATTCCTAAAGAGGAGCAGCTGATATAAAAGTGATGCAACTATCGATGCAACCTATTATGAGTTTTATTCTTGCTGTTTTTTATTAACCCATTTCTCATCCTTGCCCTGCTGTGGAAATGCTGCACGGCAAAGGGCTCACCTGCAAAACAAGAGCTTTATGGCCTGGCCTCAAATAGATCATTTGCAACGACAACAAGGGCTATTAATAAAGTTGGGGGCTAGGAAATCGCAGGGAGCTGTGCTTCACAGCACTGCAAGAGAGCCAACTTTGGGGAGGAAAATGAAATGTTAACCAAAAAGCCATTTCCAAGAGAAATAGTCCCTCTGTACATCATCAAACTAATAAAAGTTACATGCAGTCATGTAACAGAAGGAAATTCTTCCTTCTCCTGGTCACAAATCATTTTAACCCCATTTCTTCGTGTTCTCAGGCTCAGAACACAATTGCAGGCTTCTGTCAGCATTGGTGGTGAATTTATGCAGCTCTTTACTGCTCACCTATTTCTCATCTCGGTCTTTTTCATTAGTGAATCATGGAAGCATTAATTAACTTTTAAGAGGCAGATAGCAGGTTTGTTTTTTCTTCTGTGGATCACTGAATCAAAGGTGGGCCTGAGTTGTTCAGTTAGAAGTGGAAATGCAGAAATGGAGAACAGCTACAGGTCCAGGTTGTGCTTGCAGGAAACATTTTAAAATAAAATTTTACATGTAATAAAGGGACCTAAAGAAGTATCCATTTCCAGAACGGGCCCAGCCTTTACCAGCTCTCCTGCAGATGCTTTACAGGTTATTTTTTTGCAGAAAATAAAACCTATTGCAGTGACTGAAGAGGAACACAGCGCTTTGGAAAAGCTGACTGAAGGGATCAGGTTGCTGGCAGCAAATGGAAAGGAAAATCTGGAGATGGGGGCTGCTCTTTGATCTTGGTGATGGAGGAGAGGAAGAGCTCTGGCAAGGACAGCCATGGTCCTGCACAGCTTCAGACTCCGGGAGATGCAATGGCCTGGCTTGGACCTTAAAGCCCATCCAGTTCCACCCCCTGCCAGGGGCAGGAGCACTTTCCACTATCCCAGGTTGCTCCAAGCTCTGTCCAGCCTGCCTGGAACACTTGCAGGGGTGGGGCAGCCACAGCTTCTCTGGGCAACCTGTGCTAAGGGCCTCAGCAGAGAATTTCTTCCTGACTCTAATTTAACCTGCCCTCTGTTGGTTTGAAGCCATCACCCCTTGTCCCATCACCTGATGCCAGGAAGTGGCTTGTGCAGAAAGAGTTTGAATATTGGGGTGATCAGCTGTATTTTATGGGCTCACATAAAAATCCCATCCGTTATTATTGAAACAATAAACGCTGTAGGCTCAGCACTTCTGGGAGGTTTGTTCTGAAAGAGAAGACCTCTGCCTTCCCACCAGGCAAACCCTTCAGTGGGCCCTGCTGAGGCACAAATCACTGTGAAAGGTGTGTGCCACCTTTCTAAATGAAATGTTACTGCAGCCACAGGTCTCAAGTGTCCCCTGCAGGCAGGCAGTTCGATATTTATAATCACTTAATAAACACATGAGAAATGGCACAGTACAGCCCTACATAATCTGCGTGCAATGATCCTCGGTGACAAAGTTTAAGTGACCAAATCCTTTCCCAGGTCTAATGATATTTTGCTCTAGTAAGCCAGTGATATATCTCATATGGCAAAAATAAAGCACTCATGCATAAAATTAATACAGTAAGCTTTGAAGTCATAAAGCTTTCAGCCTGTGATATATGAGATGAGAAAACGACCAACAGGTAATTCAAGTTCTCCCAGCATCTTATTCCCAACAGGGTGTAGGGTCACCTGGGCATTGCATGATCAATCCAGGCTGTTCCAGAAGGAGATGAATTGTTAACCAACCAGTTCGGGCACCCATCTGGGTCATGTGCATAAAATGCCCTGAGAGGACATGGGTGCCAGGTTCTCCTCATGGAGGTCAGATGGTTCTGTTCTTTCCAAACCTGCATGAGAAAACTTCCAGCAAATTGCTTCCATCCATTTTGTTCCTCTCATTCCTTGCAGAAGGGCTCATGATGTGACAAAAGGCATTAGGTCCAAGTCTACCTGCTCAATTAGCTGCCTCTTTCTAGGCAAGCTTCCCAGCTGCACAGCAGAAACAACAATTCCCACATTGGCCTCCAATAAAATTGGGAACAATTTCCTAGAAGTCCTCAAAAGGCATGACAGCAACGTGCACAAGCAGCCTGTGCCACACACTGCTTGCAGAAACACCAATCTATTTTTCACTCCTGTGGAAACACAAACCAGGCACCTCAGGACAGTGACACACTGGCTGCTGGTTGTCTCTGAGGGGCTGCACCATGGTTCTGGGCCCGTGTGCTCTGGCAGACTGCCCCCTCACAAACTGCACAGCCCTCCAGGAGCTCCTGCAGTGGTCTCCTGTCCCAGTGGGAACTGCTGTCCAGGGAAACTTCCCCAGTCACCTTGAGAGAGTCAGGAGCCATCCAGAAAGTGAGAGCAGACGGGGAGAATCACCCAGCAGTGCCACGAGTCTGCAGCAGGAGGGAGGGCTGCCAAAATGCATTGCCACTGCAAAACCTGCTCCATGCAGCACCTGGGGCGCAGGAGAGCAGGGCACACTGGTGCAAATACAAAACCCTCCATAAAGATATCCCCACAGAACTGTTTGGGTTGGAAGGGGCCTTAAAAACTGTCTTGGCCCACCCTCTGCCATGGGCAGGGACACCTTCCCCTGTCCCAGCTTGCTCCAAGCCTCATGCAGCCTGGCCTTGGACTCTCCCAGGGATGGGAATCCACAGCTCTCTGGGCAGCATATTTACACTCAGTAGTGACAAATATTGCAATTACCTCTCTGCAGGTGTGTTGCACACCTGACTGCAGTAACTCAGGGATGAGAAATGCAGCCCTCTAAGAGCCCTGAGAGCACAGACACTGCTTGCTCTGACTGTGGGTGCAGCACAGATTCCACACAAGGACACGCTGCTGACTCCGTGGTTCTGCAATCCCGCCCATGGTTCAACCAGAAAAATAATTATCCTTTGCATGTGAAACGATCAAAGTGATTAAAAAAAATCAAACTCCAGCTCCTCAATCAGGAACGCTGCCAAGCTATCGAATCAATAGGTTGTTAGATACTTGAAGTATGGGATCATGTGAAAGCTATCAAATGATTTCTTTGTTAATAAACTGCTACAGTAATTACCATTAGAATAGGAATGGAAAGATATGGATCAGAAATGGAACACTGTGAATGGTTTCTCATTAAGTGAAATTAAAGCCCGTGGGATTTTTTTTTTTATTTCCTTCTGGCCATGATTCTGCTACGTTTGAACTTGCACACCCAGAGCTGCTCGTGCACCCTGCTTTGTCTGTCCCCATTTCACCTAAAAATCTTCATGTCGCTGAGCCTTCAGTAATTTTTTGTCTGCTTCCTCTCCCTCAGTGGCAAAGGGGGACAGGGAATGGGGGCTGCAGTCAGTGCATCACAGGCTGGCTGTGCCACTCCTTCCTGTGGGGGCTTCCAGCAGCTTCTCCCACTCCCCAAACCCAATACACACTGAGAGAGGAGGCACTACAGCAGCAGAACCCAAATTACTGACTTTCAAAGGTCTGCTGTGCTAAAACACAAGGTTTCACTTACAGAATGTGGCAAGCTCCTCAAATCATAAACACATCAGGAGGCAAAACAAACAGCCAGCCCCGCTCCAGCCCTCCCACTTGCCACTTGGGATTGTTAGAGTAATAGACTTTTCCACTGAAACAGCTTGACCTTGTCTAAAATGCAGGTCAGAGGATGCAATGAGACACTCACAGGGTTCAGCTTCGCTCTAATTAGTGGGACAGAAATTGTCATGCTGGCTTCAGGGGCAGGAGGGAGAAAAGCACTTGCTGCAGCTGAGGAATAGTCCGGCTGTCAGAGCCAGCGGAGCTGCCCACACAACCACCCCGACTTCCCTGACATCCCCCCTCCTTCACCCTGCCCGTGGCTGAGACCACACAGGAGGAGGAAATGCCAAGCAAGTAATCCTGAGCAGGTCTCAAAAACCCCAACTCTTTTTAGGAGGAAGAGAAAGGTTGTGGAGGCTGTTGAACACCTGAAAGGTGTCATTCAACACCTGCTAATCCCACTTTACCCGCCGTGCTCAGACAGGACAGTATTAACAGCCCCACAGCTCTGCACATACGGAATTTCAAGTGCTTCCAGACCTCCTGTATTTAATGAAATCAGTTGTCTTCTACTAGCACATAAAGAAGAAGGGGGGAAGAGGACTAATGGATGTACATTAACCTTTTGGTACTAGATTTCCCACTACCAGCTACTGATGCAAAGTGCAGCAGAGGGAAACGCCGGGGAACCCGGAGTGTGGAACTGCTCTAATGCAGGGAATGAGGCTGAAATTCGGGAGGGGGCATGGGAGCAGGGAGCAGGGAGCCATGCAAAGGTGGTTACAAGTGCAAGATGATCAAAGAGCTCTCCAATCTGCTTTGGGCAGAGAAACCCTGCAAAATAGGCTCTGGAGAGGTGAGGATTCACCAAGTGAGCTTTGCAGCTGCCCCTTTAGCAGGGGGGTTTGGCTGCTCATCCCAAGGGCAGAGCCTTGAAGCCTCTGTATAAAACCTCTTCCATTGCCACAGGAATGCTGATGGGCAGTGCAACACACGAGCTCCTTCCCAAGTTCTTGTACTGGCCTTGGCAGCTCCAAAACAATGATTTCCCTCCTCCATCAGGTACCAAATTATGTTTAAGATCATCTCTTTGAAGATAAAAGAAATAGCAGGAGCAGCCTGGATACAGTGTGAAGCAGGAACAGAAGAAGTGACCATGGCAATGAAGAGACAGAACAGCCCCAAATGCCTTTATTTGAGGGTTTCTTCACTTGCTGTGTCTTCTGCTTTGAAATTGTAAGTGCTTTTCTTCCAGTGATGTGAAGAGAAAGTGGAAAGGATGAGCCCAGAGTGAATATATACATAAAATACAAAGAGAGAGTTGAAATAGTTACGTTAATGTGCACTAATTATGTGTGGGACTATGCAGCACATCCCCAGGCCTGGTTAGAGCCTCTCTCGCTGCTGCACTCAGATGTGTTTACCTGCCATGGTCAAACACTGCTGCTCTTGCCTGTAGTGCAAGTGCCACCCCCATTTCACAGATCACTGTGGTGCCATCCAGAGACTGCTCCAGAGCCAGCACTGCCCTGCCTGGCCTCCAGGAACTGTGGCTCTTTCCAACTTGTGGATCACAGTGTGCCACAGCCACAGCAGGAGCTGCTGCGTGTCATCACTCACTCATTTATGCATGGATTTGGGAGCTTCTACTGCATTTTGCATTCACAGCCTGTCTTTCAGTCCAAATCCTGCTTAAAGTACCTGACTGCACGCTCCCCAAAACCAAGGGAGAATACAAGACTGTGTCCAAACCTGGTGCTGATGGAAAGCTGCCTGCAGCTGAGCTGTGCCCATCCTTCCTGCACCCAGATGCCCTGCACACCAACAAGGCTTCGTGCTGAAACACATGGGCCCTGGAAGGAGGAAACAGAAGCAAGCTTATGGGCTTTTCCTTGGATTTGACAAACGTAGATGGAATGCAACAAGACCAAATCAAATCCTGGCCCCTTTCTCCCCTCCCCAGTTTCTCTGCCTGTTGGTGAGAATCTCCCCAGTGGCCACAGAGGTTGGTGAAAGCCTGAGTGCCCCACGCTGGCCCAGGGTGCAGGGTGGGCACCAACACCCAGCCAGCTCCTTGGGCAAGTCAGGTGTCCTGCTGATGGCTGGGACACCACATCTGCAGCTCCCAAGACCCGAGCCTAGGTAGGGAGAGCCTCCTTCTGAGCCCCAGACACTGCAGCAGCTGCTGAGTCTGTGCAGGCAGTTCCTCCATCTCTCCCTAACTGAGTCAAGGTTGCTTTCATCAAGCATTCTAGGAGGCCACTAAAAGCCATCACTGGAAAACCCCCAAATGCTTATTCCAGGCTCTTCCCAGATGTTTTCACCACACCTTGTGCAACAGGTACACAGCAAGCAAAGAACCAGAGGCCAGAAACCTTGTCCTGTGGGTGGACCGAGCTGGGGAGAACATCCGCCTCTGATTTTGCAGTTAAACGAAACTGTGACTTTAATTTACTAAAAGCTTTCTGCCTACAACCACAGATAAAATTGTTCAAGCTTGGCTGAGTTTAAAACCAGAACCTGGCACCTCTTCAGAAGCACGTTAGTGAGCTTGGGGTAGAAAATTTTCCCACTCTGACAGGCACAGCTGCTGGGACTCAACTGCTGAGAGCAGGAATGAAGCATTGCAGGGGGCACGGGCTCCAGAGGCAAAGCACATGGGGTCGGGGCAGCATTTGCATTAATAACAGTATTGTTTGTAAGAGGGCTTTAGAAATGATGCATGCCCCTAGGAGCAGCTGGTTTGGATCCAGCCATGCCAGTGACCCTGGCTTTACACAGCCAACCTGAGGGCACATGAAGGAGCTCAACCCCAAGCACAGCCTGGCTCCTTTGCCCTCTCCCAATCCTATCATTTCCTGCTCTTCCAAAACAAGCCTGGGGGACACAGCCAGGCAGAGCATATGGCATTCCCCTGCTGCACAAGAGAAGAAAAAGATCCAGCACTGCAGACTTATTGAATTAAACATTATTGTGGCTAATGCAATCAATAAAGCATTGATTGCATTATCCGTATTAATATTTAATTCAATTAAAAGGCTCACCGTTTCTTTTTTTCTAAATGTTCCTTCAGATCTTTTATGCCGCAGAATTAAATTTTGCTAGACCATGAATTCCAGCTAGACCCAAACCATGGCTGATCTGGGTTCCTCCTGGCACCAGCTGCTCAAAGCTGACACTTCCAGCAGAGCAGGAAATCCCATTTCCCTGGCCAGGCTGCCAGCACACCTAGCACAAACCCTGCACAGAGGCTGGGAGCCCACCCCCCGCGGGGGATTGGGAAGCACACAGCTGTGTATCCAAAACCTCCCTTCAGAGGCAGAAGGGGCAGCCTCCCACCTGCTGCCCCCACCGAAGAGCCTGGCTCTTCTGAGCATTAGCAGTTCGCTAAACTAGCAGGAAATTAACCCAGCCCCACACTAGCTGAAGAAATAAGTACATTTTTATCAGTCCAGCAAGCTGAGCAAGACAGCCAGCTTAGCTGCTGCTTCCCATTCCGTTTTTTAATCCCTATTTTAACCCTGTTGCCGCTGTGTACCCGTTTTGCAGCGGGGCTGGAAAAGGGAAGCCCTGGCCCGCTGCAGCCGCCGCGGCAGCACCGCTGTGCTGGCAGAGCCGCTCCCGCTGCGGTGACTGTCCCCGAGCGGACACAGCCCCGCGGGGGGCTCGGAACCCCACACCGCTGCTCTCGCAGGGAAGGAGTCCCCGCGCCTCTGGAGCTCCCCCGGACACCCAGGGAGGCGC
Organism: Prinia subflava; assembly: GCF_021018805.1. Taxonomy (NCBI): domain Eukaryota; kingdom Metazoa; phylum Chordata; class Aves; order Passeriformes; family Cisticolidae; genus Prinia; species Prinia subflava. The sequence goes on along the minus strand of NC_086252.1, from coordinate 8,019,843 downwards.
GGTAAGGCAGCCCAGGGCGGTGCTGCTCCCTAACTCCTCCCAGCCGGGGAGCAGAGCGCTTCCTACCCCCGCTGGAGGCGGACATCCCAAGCCCTGCCAGCCCCGGGTGGCGGCCACCCCGCGGCCCTCGGCATCTCCGAGCAGGGAATGACAGCAGGGAGTGACAGCGAGGTCTCACACACGCCGCGGGAGCAGACGGCTCTCTGCTACTTCATCAGAGCAGACCTCCTGCCGGGAATTAAATTGAAGAGCAAAAAGTGCATCTTCTCCATAGGAAGAAATGGGGGGAAAAAAATAAATAAAGGTGGGGAAGCTTCCTCCCCTTCTTCCATCTGATTACACACAAAATGTTCTTCTGCTTTTAAGGGCAATTTAACACTGGTTAAACTACCGTTAATTTAAATCAAACGAGTCTGAAAAGACAGAACATGCTGCCCTGCTATTAAAAACAACTGCATCTCCATTTGTTCCACTGAGACACTGCTGCCCATTTTCAAGGCAATACTACCTGGCTGTCCACAGACCTCTTGCTGTAGTTTTTAAGCCTGCTTTGTTGGCTCATTCCCCTTAGATATCAAAGATTCAAACCTTTCCATCAAACTGCTTAAGGGAGTAAAGGCAGAGAAAGGACATGGGGCCAAGCTGGTTGATCCCAATGAATGAGCCCCACTTCCAGGTGATCTTCCAACACTGAAGTACAAAATAGCCTAAGGAGGAAAAAGGGAAAGCTTTGCTCTGCTGTGTTTCACAGACCTGTCCTCAACAAGATGCCAAGAGGCTGCTACCCAGACTTTGCTGGCAGTTCAGCCAATGGACAGGACAGGCCAGGGCTGAGCTGCTCCTGCCCAGCTGCTGTCAGCACTGCAGGGCTGGCAGGGAGGAGCTGATGCTTGCCTTCCCTCTGCCGCCCTGGCAGCAAAGCCAAGGAGCTGGAAGCAGCACAGCAAGCACGGGCAGGGGCAGCAGATGATCCCTGTGTTTATACACTTCCCCCAATAACCCAAACCAACATGCAGTTTTACACCAGGCCACAGTGCCCATGCAGACAGCTTTGTCCTGAGCACAATGCAGGAATCTCATCAGCCAAGATGCAGTTCTTCTGGAAGACTGCCACAGAAAGTAACTGCTCCAGAATAAATCTGGTCTTAAGACACTGGACCTATGGAGGAAATGGAACCAGCTCCAATCCCCTTCCTAGAATTATTCCCTTTCTTGAATTAACTCCCTTCAGTCACTCACTCACTCCTCCAGTGAGCCTTGCCCAGGCTGACCAGGGATAACCATGTTGGGTCAGGTTTTGCCTCAGCTCACAGCTTGGCACAGAGCAGAAGAGAAGGGCTTTATCCCCCTAAAGGCTGTGTGGGTGCCAGCTGGCTGAAGCACTTGCTGACATCTTTTTTACCAGAGAGGCACCTTTGGACACTCCCATGTTTGTCATCATTACCAGAGGGCTGTGAGGCCACAGAGCCACAGCAGCTCCCAGGTGTGCCAGGTCTGATTTGAGAGCAAAAGCAGCCACTCCTGTTTGTACTACTTGGCTGCCTGTTGTTACCCTGAACCATGTGCAGAAATACTGAAACACCTCTCAAAAAGATCTCACAGTGTTTACCCAAAATGTTATCTTCTGTTGACTATTAGGGGTGTTAAACTGATGCTGTCACTGAACCCCCGATGCTGCTATTGAAGGTGTTATCAGGTGTCCCAGATGAAATAATTAATTAAGAGAAGCTGATAATTTTCAAGAAAAGATGCTTTAAAATCATTAACCTGAGGAAGTTCTTCCCTGTGAGAGTGGGGAGGCCCTGGCACAGGTTGCCCAGAGAAGCTGTGGGTGCCCCTGGATCCCTGGGAGTGTTTAAGGCCAGCTTGGAGCAACCTGGGCTAGTGGAAGGTGTCCCTGCCCGTGGCAGGGGCTGGAATGAGATCAGCTTTGGGGTTCCTTCCAGCCCACACCATTCTGTGATGCATGGTGTTTTTGATCAATAAAAATAACTATAATCCTGAATGCAAGCCTTGGACTTCATCTCTTCACGTGAGGTAATGACCACTAGATGATCTTTAAGGTCCCTTCCAACCCAAACCATTCGGTATTTCTGTGAAATGCCCCAATCCTGAGTGCACATTAAGTACATGCAGGTTAGCAGGGGAACACTAACATAAATTCATGTTACAGCTAAGGTTCTTTATTAACCTTTAATAGATTTTCTCTGATAAACTCATCTACTCACTGCTTCTGATTAAACCAGGCTACTATGGCTGTCAGGACCACAAGTCTCTCACACCTCCTGAAATACCTTTTCCATTTTCAGCCTGCCTCCTAGTGTTTTCCTTTAGTGCACTCTGGGCTTTAGACTAGCAGAGACATGAGAAATAACCCCTACACACTCCTTACCTTGCCTCAGGAGTTTAGAGCCTTGCTTTCAGGAGCCAAACTCCCTCCAGTGTTTTAAGGGAGCTGATCTGTGCTTACTACAAGGCTCGTTTATGAAGTGCTATCCCTCTGCTTTCAGCAATGAGCAAGAGCAAATTCAGCAGGGTCTGTGTCACTGACCTCTAAGTTCTGTGTACCTGCAGTGCTTCAGTGGTGTTTGGCACCTGCTGCAGCTCTGGCATCAGACTCTACTGAGGCTCTTCAAGGCCACATCTACACAAGCTGATCACTCTCTGAACTCCTGCAGAGACCTGAAGCAGATGGGACAGAGTTAACCTTGGGTAGGGGTCTCTCCTCAGTATGATTTTATAAAGTGGTTCTTAATGTGACTGGAGAGAAATACTGATTGACAACACAGCTGTATTCAAAGGGACAAGGACGAGGTTCAGAGCATGGCTTAAAAAACTCCGTAATATTCATGGCAATTTTCTAACTGAGTTTCTTTGCATCTGCCAAGGAACAATGGCTCTTCAAATCTGTAAAAGTGCTGCCTCTTTAGGACACAGATTACTGATGGGTCGAATTTCTACAGGGCAGAAAAGCTCCATTCTTAAGAATTTTGCGGAGATTCACTGCTACTTCTGCAAAGAACACTGCATTAGGTATATTGATGTGCTATGAAATGCCAAGTTAAAATGTGCTGTAACTGTCAAGACAAATGCCTACGCAGTATTGACTGGGTACCTCATCCTCTGCCAGCGTTTATCTGCACAAAACCCCAAACCACATTAATCCCAGGGGCTGCTCCATTTATTAATGAGCCCTGCATTTAGTGAAGAGCAATGACTCAGTCTAGCACAAGTGGTAAGATTAGGATACTCCAGCTACTCCAATCTAGCAGATGCTGTTGATAACTGTACCTGTTCTACCTGCTGTGTACAGTTCTAAGGGTTCTCTCTGCAGGGCACAGGACCTCCAGCAGCAATGGCTACAGAAAACAGCTCTCCTCCTCTGCAAAGGCAGCTCCTGGTGTGATACACCCTCTTCACAGCTGTACTGAGCTCACACAAAGGTGCTTTCCTTTACCTGTTGAGATATGTATGGGATATGCGCTTATTCTGCAGCCAAGCTCGTGCAACAGATGCTCCAAAGTTACTGCACACTAAAATGTTTCATTATTACAAACAATACAAAAAACAAACACACAGAACTTGTGCACTAGCCCACAACCATCATTCTTATTGTGTGTTATTCCAAGACACCATTTCTCATTTACAAATTGATAAGCTTAGATACAAAACATTACACAAGAGCACAGATGAGGGCGGAAGATTCTGACAATAACTTATGAGCCATTATGAGAAATGCAGTAACAAATATGAAATAATCAGCCATTGATCCAGTGCAGCCACCTGTTTAGGTAGAAATGAAGCAGAACTCTTTTGTGATCACTTTTTTTTCTTCCTTTAAAGTAGCCATGAGAGCAACCATCCAAACTTACAAAAATATTTATTATAATAATTAAATAAGGATCTCAATGCTTAAAAGCCTTCAGAAAATAGAACTGAATTCTAGTTACATGTTTACAAGCATGAATGAGGACAGGAGTGAGTAAGGCATCAATCTTTTTACAAATAAGTAAATTTTAGACCAAGATTTTTAAATACAGTGTTCTCAAAAGTGTCTGCTTCCAGATGAATTCAGGCCATTTATTTAACTCCCCCATGCCGACAATTTCCAGCAAAATTCAGTTGTAAAAAGTTATAATAAATGTCACATGTCACCTGACAAGTCTGCACAGGTTCAGATGCATGGAGTCTGTTATTTAAAAAAAAATACAAATTCTAGCCTGGGAAATCTTGAAAAATACAGCTGATCCTTACCAGTGAATGCTAAGCACAACATAAATGGGGTCATGCTCAATTGCCTACAAAGGGTTGGTTCAAATCAAGAAAGCAAAAGGTTTAATTTTGCCAAATTCCAGTTACAAAATGTCAGTGATTATTTATTAAGCATTTATTAAGTTCAATGCAAAAATAAAGCATACTAAATAATACTTTTCAATCTTCTCCTCCACTGTATGTTCATTTATTCTAGCGTATCAGCCACCTTAGTAACTCACTTAAATGCTGAAAGCTCTCCTGAATCCAAAACAGAACTCCCAGCTTCAGAGCAGTTTGCCAGAGCATCCCATCTGCCCAAGACTCAGCCTTGAATTTAAAGATTTTCCAGCCTTGCTCTTGGCCTGCTGCCATTTGATGTTCCCTTCACAGGCAGGAGCTGAAATGCCATCACACAGGCGATGAGCCAGCTGGAGGGGGCCATCCACACCTTGCCCTGCCGGGTTTTCTCGGGCTGGAACTTGGAGGTGGCGTCGTAGATGATGTACTGGGTGCAGAGCCTCTGGTCGGAGGCGGGGTCTGCGTGGTAGGACACCGTGTTGATGGTCTGGGTCACGTCGCTGTCTGGCTTGGGCTGCCTCAGCAGGATCTGGCCGCCTGCTGCTTTCACCAGCTCCAGCAGGTCGCTCTTCTGGTGCTGTTTGAAGGGTCCCAAAAAATAGAAGTAGCATCCGTCAAACAGTTTGGGCAGCTGCGTGGAAGAAAATGAAACAAGTGTGAATGCAGGACTTCACAACTGAACAAAGAGGAAAAAAGTGGAAAGGAAAAATCAGAGCATATAAAACCCCCACAATTTAAAATAACCACCACTAGAACAGTAACTTCACATGCAAGGTTCTGTGTGCAACCAAGGAAAGCTTGCTTATGTGCTAAATTCTTGCTTCTGTTTAAATACTTTACAGCATAACAGTGTTTGAACTGCGGGTTAGGAATATTTACGGCTACTGTTACAATGCAGTTAATAAATTCTCCAGTGTAATCCAGCAAGTAATCAGGAACGAACCCCATTAAATGTAAAAAAGGCCCTAAATGGAAACAAATAGTAATAAAAGCTTTTTTTTTCAGAACTATGTTCTAAAGCTGAGCAGAGAAGGCCGAAGCACATCACTTCCTGTCCCATCAGGTGTGATACAGAGTGCAATACAGGGCACCCCTGACAAGGTTACAGCAACATCTCCGCTAATGGAGAAAAATGACAGCTTTATGGGTGTTCACGGCTCTCTGGATCACCTTGCACATAATCAGATTTTCTGTACAAGACCACATTAAAGTTTTACATCCCCTGCACCTCTGCAGGAGGCAAAGGGCAGCGCTGCCCAGCCCCAGGTCATTAATCCAGGCTGTGTGGAGCAGTAAAACCCACCAGCTGCTCGCGGTTGAGCCGCCCGCGCCGGGGGCCGCCTTGGACTTCATACTTCTCCTCTTGTTCTCGAGCTGAGCTCTGCAGACAGGCCTGTACCCCTGCAAAACCACAGCAAGGGAGGCAAAAATTAGACACCCCAGGCTTTGAGAGAGGCTTGCATGGCATGTAAGGGACTAAGGAGTTGTGCTAGGATGGAACTATTACAATGCAAGACATTCCTTTCACACAGCACACCAAAGCTTGTGTGCTTTAGCAATTTGCTTTTAAAACCTGAAAGAATTTACAACGCTGCCTGAAGATGCAAGTGAGATGGCGAGAAGTAATATGGCACTAAAACCAGTGCTATAAACACCAGGAATTATTAGCTCTTCCTCTTACCCTCTAAAGGTCAAGCACTTAATGTCAAATGTCAAACTGCTGATGGCTGGGAAGCTGGAAGGCAGCGTGCGGAGCCAACACGGCACTTACGGAATGGACACAATTGCCTGATAAAGAGCAATTACAAGGCAAGCACAAAGCTGCTGCTGAGCAGCTCCGGCCTCAAATAACAAATCAGATGGGATTCCAAGGTCCCCAGGATCAGCACGAACCACAGATTTACACTGGGGTTTAACAGTGGCATTCGTTTCTGTTAGCACTGCTGCATAATGAGATTGTCTTTTAGAGTCAACATGTTTTTGCCTTGTTTTAAGGTCGGTTCTTTTTTCCAACGGGGAAAGCACTGATGGTAATGCATTGCTAACGTCCATAAAATGGACTGCCTGACCTCACTGCGGGGAGAGGAACTGCTGTGGTCACCACTCAGGGATGGAACATTTTACCTGCATGTACATTGCAGTCATTAATAAGAATTACCCAGGAAAAGGTTTGCTGATTTTGAGAAGGGTTCCAGGAGGATTTACAATGCGGCTGAGGCTCTAACTTTGACAGCACCTCACTCCTTGCACCCTGTTCCTAATTCAGGCAACTCATTTGCATGCAGAAAATACAAAACCCACAGTATATAAAAACTATAAACTGAACAAAACCAGGAGAGAACCGTGGGGGGTTGACCCTGAGGCTATGAAGAGAAATATCACTGCCAAAGGCACCTGGATGCCATGGCAGTGAGTAGCCAATGGACAGGAATGTCTGATCTGGAGAGATCTTGAAAGAAACTCACAGTAAATTGCTGTCAGTTCATACAAACTCACAAAATGCAATGGGAATTCACACTTTAGGTAGTAGAAGTCCTTCAATGTGCTTTCATTGAAAAAGATAAACCCCCTACAGAAAATTACAACTGGCTGAATGCTGTAGCAAATATCTGCCTCCCTGTACAAGTATCAGATTGATGATTTGCACTTGTTCACTCCTTCAAGGAAAATTAACGTGAACTAGAAGGGCAAAGCTAGTCATGGATTTTCCAGAAAGGCAACTTACATATTCATTATTGATAACAGCAATGAATACTGATAACTTAATTTCAGTACTCATAACTCAAAAATAAATCTAAAAGCTATTTCACATTTTATTTATTTATTTTAAATCACCACAGTTCAGCAAGACTTCCTGTGCCAATGTGTCTCTAACTTACACTGCTATTCTTTCCCTCAAAGGAAATACAGGTATTAATGGATGCCACTTGCCATAAAGGAAGAAGCCTCACCTCATCTTAAGAATGGAACTCGCTATTCATCAAGAGTATGTTTTATTTCAATCTACCATAAAAAGCTCGATTTCAAGGACTTTCACTACAGAGATGAGGTTTTTATATAATAAGTACATCACAAATTGAGCATCCTGTGCCAGCGTCAGTAAATGAACCAAATGTGATACAAAAATAATAGAAGATTGAATGAACACAAAAGACCACAATGTCTTTTTGAAGTGCTGCTTGCCTGAAAACAAAACAAAAAAAATGAAGTCAGGGAAGTGACTAATGTTAGTGGAGTGTTGATGTCACAGAGTGCAGAATCAGTGAGGTCTGTCCTGCATACACACCAGTCCATCTCACACTGCCAACTTACAACACTGAGGGGAACAGCCAAGGATTATCTGTCCATGGAGGGAGAATTCCTGACTAGAAGGAAAGCAAAATACTTCAAGTGATGGAGATCAGCCTGGCCTGTAACTGCAGATTTTGTTCACACTGATTTGTTGCCAAGTGGCTCCTTTCTCTTCAGTGACTCCTGCATGCTACAGAGTTTGTATTAAAGAATTAAAGAAGTCAAATACCAGAACAAAAAAAGGGAGACATGCCCCTTGTTCTCATATTTGAGATAAAATGACAAAGGGCTCAAGCTGTTTTTCTAACTAATTCAATGTCCATGTGTCTAAACAAAAGGCATGTTATTCTCCTATTCTTTCCCCCACCTCCACACAAAATTTAGTGTCAAGTCACCACTTGCTTCTAGATCTCTAAATCTCCATTATCATTTTCAGATGCAGTGAATCCTAAAGGATGTAATAGCCCAAGTGAGGTTCTCAAGGTCAGCACAACCAGCTCTGGTTGTGTTGTGGTGTCACTTGGAAGCAGCAGGGATGTACAGGTTTTACCATTCTTCCAAGAGGTGGCACGACCACCACAAGATGATCTTGTGCTATAAACAATAATACCCCAATTTCACACTTGAGAGTAGGGATGCAAACAGAAGGTTACAGCACTCTGCAGGCCCTTCCAACCTGGTTTTCTTTACTGCTAGGGATTTTATTTTCTGTGAAAACTGAGGGTTGAGTCCATTCAGTGCAGCCCAGGTCTTTTCCTTCAGAAGCACTAATAATTTTAAAGCTGCTAACGTGTAAAAGTGGCTGGATAACAAGACAGTTCCCTTTTAATGGTCTCTTCATCCAACTCAGTGTCATCCTGATTAAGAGGACATATAAAAGGAAATAAAACTCCATACTTTACTCACAGCTATATCAGTCTGCTACTTTTCCAGCAACTTTTCCAGAAGCTTTCTTGACCTTACATCACTTAAGTCAAACATCCCCCTTTGATTTCAAAGAGGAGCCATGTTTAATTGACTCCCAAAACTCCTGAGATCAAACTCCCATTTATTTAGCCACCAGTGAGAACCTGATGCCAAGGCACTGGTTAAATGAACGGACGGAAAAAAATTGATATTATCCTAATTAAAAGAGTGACCAGGATGAAACTTCCTTCTGAAACTGAGGTGGACACCTGAAGTACTTATGCAAAAAAATGTTCAAAATCTCAGAAGGACAAGGACAGCCCTGAAAGAGATTTCTGAAAATGGAAGGGAACCTAAACTTACTTTTGAGAAGCCACCTGTAATTTTAGGAGGAGGCAGAGATCAGCGTTGTGTTGCTTTCCTCTGCACATTAGGAGTCTGTGCATTCTTTAACAGCAAGCCTGACTGAAAATCTGTTCTGTTCTAACATGAGACCATTCACCTTGCACAGGGTCTCAGCCAATCTTGATTTATTCCTTCATGCTGCTGCCAGTAAGAGCTGTGGACCATCCAAGTCTGAGGCTGTTCAGGTTTGTCAATGTTCTCTTGGAGAGAAGAGGGTGATGATTACAGCTACGTGCTAATGGCCCTTCAGTTTAATCTCAGCAGCTGGATCAATGACCCATGAAAGGGCAAGGCCTGTGTGGAGGCAAGTGGCATTTCAGTTCTCAGGGGGCAGAGCTGCCTGGCAGTGCCAGGGTCAGTGTGCCAGCACGGATGTTGGATAAAGCTGCCCCACCACAACACCACTGTGGGGCCACATCCCACAGGCTCAGGGCTCATGCAGAGCTCTGCCCTGGAAATACAGGAAAATACACAACATCACAAGCTCCAGAGCCTCTCAAAGGGCTGATTTCACTCCTGCAGGTTGGAGGTAGGAACAAGGTCACTTGCACCGAATTTTAGCAAACCCGAAGGCTGCCTTAAAGTGCCTAGAAAGCATGGCAGAAAAAAGCTTTAGCTTAATGCATCTGCATTTAGCTTGGTGCCACCACATTTGGCAAGCAGAGCGCTGCTCATTTTTCCCCCTGATTAACAAGATCAGTAAAGCATCACTACTTACACTGCTCCTGATTACCTCACTGAGCAGCTGCCCCTGCCTTCTCACCTTGGAGATCCAAAGCAGGTTAACAGGGTGTCCACCCTAATTGACCTTTGATACAAGGGCAGCTGCTAGCACTGGAAATAAAACGAATCATTATTTGCAAAATTTAAGATCAGAGCTCTCTAATCCTTATTCATGTAAGTCTTAGTGGTCTGTAATGAAACTAACTGCATCAGCAAAAACAATTTGAAGAGAATGAAGTACAAAAAAAAAAACCCACCTGTTTGCCAAGAACCAGTTGTAATCACCCACAGATACCCAGGGGTATCTCTCAGTAATTCAATTAGCCTTAGTGGAGTTTTGTTGGATTTGCATTGATCAAGCAGAGAGCAGGGGTTAGTCCCAAAAATCTCTTAGAATGGCTACAAGTAATTTAGGAGTACATGATGGCAACGAAGAGGATGAAATACTACACGTTCAAGATCTAGAACAGACTGCAACTGATACTTCCTCAGCTCAGCTGCACTGGGTTTTAAAACTTACATGCAGATTGAGTAAAGCCTGGTGGGACTTTTTTTTTCCTAGCAAAGGAAGAAATCTGGACTGAGAGAAAGCTTTAGGGGAATTTGGCATGGCTGGCTTCAATTTATTTCCATAAACAGCATTATTTGCCTCTGCTACAGCAAAGAATTTTTACACTGTCTCTTACATGCTTATGAAGAGGCTTCAGACTCCCAGATTTCCATGGAGTGAGGCAGAGATCTCACTGGTGAAACAAGAGCAGTCTGTTTTCTCATCACAGGCAGATGACACAAGATCTGCAGGGACTGAAGTGCATCTGCTTAAGAATGGTAGTTTACACATTAATCCACGTGGCATTTATTGAACACGATGGAACAGCTGCTTAGGAAGTCCTGAAACATTCCCAGAAGCTGGGAGCATGTGATTTGGAAATGATTCTTTCATTCAGAGCCCCAGGTGTCTGATCTTCTTTGGAAAAAAGCACTGCTGGCCATGGCTGTTAGAGTGATCAAAGTGACTGGAGGTAGCCCTTCCTAAGGTCAGGTTAATTCCCCCAGGAGTGCTCATCCTCTGGATCCCATCACAGGCTTTTTAATGAGTGAGGTTCTATTTCCCATCTTCCTCCTTACAAAGGGCTTCCTTAATGCAACGTTTGCTTCAAACCAGAAGCGAGCTCGAACAAAGGACTCCACAAATGTGGAAAACCTGGATGACACCGAACAGAGGGAGCTTTGGAAACACCAAAAAAGGATTTCCATGCCTATTTTCTTCTCCTCAAACCCCAGCAGCTTCACAGAGTGGAACTGTGAGCTCCTTCCCAGCAGATGCAGACACTCTGGGCAGGGCAGAAATTCAGCCCCTGCTGGTTTGAAGCACTGCCCTCAGCTGCACACCCCACACAACCATAGCTGCACTCTGGAGAGTTCTAAAGACTCCCAGAGCTGAGTCCTTTTGTAGGAGGCAGCTGAAGGAAGTTTCCAAGGGCAAAAAGAGCATGAAACTCCAGTGATCAAAAGTTTTGGGTGTTTCAAAGAGGGAGGGCTTTGCTGAGAATCAGCCAGTTACCTAAAAGATGTTTATGCATGGAAGAGAGACAGTCCAGTCTGAGGAGCAGTCAGCTCAAGCAGCTTTGCACCCCTCTGCTTTAATAACCTAAACAAGGATGGGCATAGAAAATTCAGAAATATGTTTTCACCTTGATATGTCAGTCATGCACTCCCCTAGCTCTTCCAGTCAGCTCCCTGTTGTTGCCAGTCCTTACAGGAAAAGCATTTTTTTCTGCCTCCTTATAATGATCAGAGCTGAATCATTGCTGCTGCTCCAGGTAAGCAAAGCAGAGGAAGGAATGAGCAATCAGATGCTTAGAATTCTGCCAGACACTTCAGTGCCAGCACTGACACAAGCTTGTTTCAATGCATATCATTACTGAGATCGTTTTTCATTCCCTGCTTTAACAGATGACAGTAACTTTAAGGAAAAAAAAAAACAAGCTGAGAAGCTATTAAAGACTTCTGCTGGTTTTAATTACACTGTTCTATGCTCCACATAAAGCTTAGAGGAAATGCAGTGATACTCAGATCCTTGTCTCAGCCCACTTGCAGAAGGATAATGACTCGCCACTCTGTGCCCTATTACCATCCCAGAAATAGTAAAGGCAATAAAATAATGAAACCAGTCAAAGATATGGCCAAGGGCAAGGAGCACTGTGGCAACACTGCCTCAGTTCAGTTCTGTGCTGCCTTGGAAGTGGATGTACTGCTGACAGTGTGTTATATACAGAAAAGGTGGGAAAGCAACTGGTAACAGGAAATTTTTCTTCTGTGAAGATCTAATATTGCTCAGTGCTGACATCCTTTCATCCTGATGGCCCACCTGAAGCCAAAAGGGGACCCCAAAACCAAGGATAAATCCTTCAGTTTTGGCTCTCCAACACTCAGCTCAAGCTCTGCAGGAAAATTCCACATGATCTCTCTATCAGTATGAATGGATGGATGCTGGATCTGTGTGTACGGACACAAGGAAACAGGAGAATCACAGAATCACCCAAGAGAAGGAAACTGCTTTTCGTGAAAGATTCACAGCCTGCTGTCACAGAGGAGTTAACACAAGAGACTCTCCAATGAAATACTGTTTTTGCAAGCCTGTGATGTTTTTTAAGAAGTGGTATAATGTGTGGGCTATAAATATAACTTTAGGGATAACAGTCAAATGCAGCTTATCTTGTAGTAAAAAAAATTCCAACACTCCCTTATGCATAGTCAGCATTTCATTAAGTGCCTCACTGAGCTTTGTTTTTTCAAATATTTTAGTGAACTTTTTCAACATGAATTCACTTGAAGTGAATGGTTTAGAACAGCCAAGCATAAACAGCTCCTCAAATTTATTATATAACCAGAACATGCATATAGTTTTGGAAGTTTATTTGCATCACATTCAAGGAAACTTATCCAAACAGAAGTCAAAAAGCCACGATAAATGGAAATTAAAAAGACAAGCAAGGACCTCTTTTTCCTAGACAAATGTTCCATCAGCAGGAGTCCCATTATTTGTTATAACAATCTTTAACTTGTAATGACTCTGAAGAAGACTGATAACAGACTGGTGGGAACAGATGGAGTGGTGCTGTTAATTATAGGCACTTAGCTGCATCAGACCCCATGAGTTATTGCTAACATTTCCCACTAGGGAGGAGAATCACTCGCTTTTAAGGAGTATGTTGCTTACTAAGCTGGGAGCATTAGCAGTCAGGACTGTACTAATCAGTACCAACAGCATAAAATAAAACTCAACAGTGAAAAAAACCCATAAAAATATTCCCTCAATAACCCCTGGACTATTTTTTTTTTTTTTTTTCTTTTCTAATCACTTCTTAATATGAAAGTTCTACCGTGAAGATGTAAATTCAGGTCTCACTAATGAAATCTCCCTGCCACTCAGAAGTTTTCTGAGCATCTGACTAGCAGGAAGATGAAATGAAATAAAGGAAGCACGTAGGACAGAATGTATGGAAACCTTCTGGGTTTCCTGCCAAAGGATTCACCACAGGAACAGGGTCTTCAGTCTTAAAAAAAAAAGAAAAGCATGGAATAAAACTGTCTGGAAGCCAAATGAACACCCTGACTCCAGTGTTCAACCTGATGCTGTGCTTCAATTTGCAGCTTCTGAGGCTCTGCAGTGTCTTCATAAACATTAGGAAAATCCACACCATTGAAGAATCCTTACTTTCTGATGTTCAGTCACATCGTAGAAAACCGGAATGAAATCTGTCTGTAAGTTTTCCACGGGTAATTAACTCATTTGTAGTGTGCTTACTGGCTAAAGGGACTTAGCCATAGAGGTCAAGGGGAAGAAGATGGGTTTTGCAACTACTGTGAAAGCAGATGCTAAGAAATATATCAGAAAAAAGAGATTTAAACCTCAGCATTTAGGGTCTAAGTCCACAGAAGAGCTGTATAAAAAAGCATGCACTGTATAAACATGAATTACAGACTGCATGAAACATGACTTGCATGCTAACTTGGGTCAGAAGTTACAAGCTGCAATGGATCTGAGCTTGTGTGTAAACATAAGCTCACTTCCCACAGGCCTTGAGCACACATCCCAAGCAAGCCTAAGTCTCCCCTCAATTTCAATGCAAACTGCTCACAACAAATCCTATAATTCAATAAAATCCCTCCTTCTCTCCCAGGGTATCTTCCATAATCTTCCAAATCAGTCTTAATGCAGCAATGAAAAAATTCACTTCCTACTGATACTTAGGCTATGACCTATCCAACACACCCAGCAATGAAATGCACTCATTTACCAAGGAAGTAGCAGTTATATTTCATTAAATATATTCAATTACATTTCTAGCCATTCATGAGATTCGAAAACAATCCATTTGTGTCAATGTAGCAGTGATATTAGGGCTGTTGTTGAAAATAAGTTTCTCTGGGATCCCATCTACAGTTTCTGGTTCAAAACCCCAAGCAGTCCCAGATATTTTTTACTTACATTCAAACTTGAGGACCCAACATCCAGTCAGAACAGCCATCATGCATTTGACAGTAGTTGGCATTTGAACACTGGGGATAACCAGGTGAGTTACTAGGAGAAAGATTACATCAGTAAAACTTAAAAGCACAGAAGAATCAGAACCATGCTCGACTGAAAAGCAATCAATCCTAATTTAAAGAATAAACAGACTGTAATAATTTATCAGCCACTCTTTCCAGCACAAGGAGGTGATTTTTGAGACTATAATCTGAGTTAGTAGAAGAGCTATTGGAAATTTTGTGGGTTTCAACATACACTTGCTGTGAAAAAGGAAACTCATGGTTGTATAGTTCTATACCAACACTTAAATCTTCAGATGGGGCTCCAGTTTCTAGGACAGCTTTTTTTGCTTTTTCAGTCCTTTTAGAGTTATATTTAATTCTGACAGCAGTCTTACTACAAGATCTCACTGCTTTAACACAAAGCTAACAGAACTCCACTCAAAATTCTGGAGTAGTAATCCAGAAGTGAAAGATGGTGGGGGGAAATTAACTCAGTATTTTGTTCACAAGCATTCCTATGAAAAACTTTAAAGGAGGGATCAAGATAATGTTCCTGTTCTCAAAGAGGGGAAAAGAACTCCACCAAACCCCATAATTTGGGTTCACCAATCTCAAAGAAGAACAAAATCTGAAGGAAGGTAGCATGTGAGAAGACATGTAAACTTTCAGTCAGTGCCAGGCTGTTTTCTCAAGGCAGCATCTGCCCAAGGCCCACTTCTGGAGAGTAAAAACTTTACAGGACATCTCACACAAGCAGAGACCTTAAAGTTGGTCAAGGAGGTGTAAAGAGAAGAGGCCTCTGAGGAGACTTTGGGATTTTAAATAACAGACAATAAACTGCCAAACTGTGGCCCCCCCAGAAACGTCCTGCCTTGATAGCAAGACAAGCTTTATGTGTGTTTATACACATGCAAAACACACCATCACTCCTCTACAGCAACAACTCAGGGCTTTCAGGAGCTGCACTTCCCAGCAGCAATAAAAAACCCTGCTGCAGGGCGTATCTTAAACGACAAAGTGCAGGACTGTAGTTACTTATATTTGGACAGAGACATTTTGACAGGACTGCATACCTCTGCTGTTAAATTCAGTGCACCTCTGGGCCTTCAGGACTGCTGCTAATTTGTTCAGCAATTTCTGCTGCTCCGCACTAAGATTGCTCCCCAGTATTCCAAGGGGTCCATTTCTTGGCTGGCTGGAGCTCAGTGCCTGCATGAACAGAAAATTCTGCAATCAGCTGAATATTTGGGAACATAAGGAAAGGAACCTACTTACTGGACAGCTTTCTTTCTCAGGAATAAGCATTTTTTGAAACACAATTCATGGCAGCTTGGTGGACAGGGTCCATGAATAAATCTCCATGTAATAAATCAGCTCCACAGGAAAAAAGCTTCACATTAGGGGAACTTCATTTAGCTTATGCAAGGTACCAAAGCACCTCATGGATCAGTTTTTCCCTCCCTTGCCCCCTCTGGTGCTTTTTAAAGATGCTGGGGAGCACACACAGAGCTGGTTGGACACTGTGTCAACAGCCTGGCAGACTGCAGTGTTGAAAGAGAATAAAAATCCCAATTAAGCAGTAAAACCTCCTACTTCTAGCAAAGTATTAACAGCAGAGATGGTATTAAGTAACCTATATAATTGATATCTCCATTTCTTTCTAGTAAAAGTCCCCAACACTTTGTCCTGTAGGCAAGCAATGCTTAAGTGGGGTTTTGGATGCAGACAGTACCAATACAAAGAGGAGCTTTATGCTGACAAGGGCAGGATACTTCAGCTCCTGGATTTTCCCAAATACTCCAGATCACATACACAGGGTAACCTTTGAGATCTGGTTATTACCCCACAGCCTCAGGCTCTGGATGAAGTCACCCACGTGAGCCAGCAGCCATCCCCTGGCACACACTCACCCCAAAGCAAATGCAAACACCAGAAAAGGTTTGATTGGCACAGAAGAGCTGCACCTTACATTGGAAGGTGTAGGTGGAAGGAACAGCCACATTAGCCCTGGTTTAGCTGCAACAGTTCACTTCTGGCCACTGGGTACCTTGTGAGCTCAGGGATCACTGCAGGCTCTGAAGCTGGGGCTGCTTCTGTCAGCCAGGTCAGCTTAATCCTCACTCATTAGGAAGCACGAAGCATTCCATAATGCAGGAACTTGTCAGGTCTGAGTACCTGATTCTGGTTACAAATCCTGAGAAGTCTTTGTCCAAAGCAGGAAAAAAACAACCCCCCCCCCCCCCCCAAACAATCTCCCAAAAGCTGTTTCCTACTGCTGAGCTGGTATTTTCATTGTTGGACAAAGGATGATAGTGGAACAGCCTTCTAAAGGCACACAAAAAGCACCTGGAACAAAGAGTGCTGCTGCTTGCAGACAGTTTGGGAAGCAGAACAAATTTAGATATGCACAAAAACAACATCAATAGCAAAGTTCAAGCTGTGATACTTGAGGAACAACACAGGCTCGTTCTCCTATAATAAAACCACATTACAAGAAACATCTTTTGTCTTCCCAGATCAAGCTGTAACACAGAACTTCATAGCTTGTCAGTGTTCCACATACATCCTAGAAATACTGTCCAAGACAGCTTCCCAGCCTATTTTAAATCTCCCTGTAAAGCAGGTGATGTACTGTACTTACATCCAAGCCTTCAATATTTAAAGGAAGAACTCATGGCTTGTTGTTTTGTTAAAAAGCAAAACACAGAAACAAACCCACACAGACATTTACCTCAGAGGGCTGGTTAAGTGGAAATGATTCATTCTTCACTGGTAACATTAGCACAGATTTCATCTTCTCGCTTTCTGCATAGTCCACAGGCCGCAGACCAAATATATTACTGGCAAAACAAGCACAGATGGGTTTAAGTAAATAAAATGTGACTTGATTCTTAACTAACCAAGCATATTAGCTGGGTAGCTTTCCCTCCCACTTTCTTATTAATATGTAATTTCAGCTAAAAGCTCAAAGCTTCAAGTAAGAATTGCATCCAAGACAGATGGATACTGAATTACAAGCTGCCGCATTCAGCTGAGGAGTGAGGGATGTTCAGGGCAGAATGTTCAGTCAAATAAACCACAGTCCTTGTTAAACTGTTTCAAGATGCACTTTGATACCATTTGCAAGACCCAGAAATTTCAGCTTTAATCTTTCATTGCAGTCACATAACCAAGAAATGTATTTTGGGCTTATCCTTTTGCCATAAAAGACGTGTCAGAACTCTCCGTGGCGTATTAAACACGGGAGCTTGATGTGGTTGTGCTTTTATGGGAAAAGCTATCTGCTTCCTACCTGGGAACCACAGCTCCCTTGCACCTCCAGAATCTGAGTGTGCATCTCATTTTCCCTGGGTGTGCTGTTCTGCAGAACACATTACAGCAAATTCAGTCAGATTTTAGTTGGTTGGCCAATTTTGTTGAAAGCTATTGATTGTAGGTGGCACCTCATAGTTATTAGCTGTGCTTCCAGACTGATTTCCTCTTCCAGCACTCCTCACACAGAGGTGATTGCTATAAACACATCAAGCTCAGCCACGGCTTCAATTTCTTCTTCACACAACTTTGCTGCAGGACAGCAGTGAGGGGAGGGGAGCCTGAAATTGCAGAGCAGGTATCATTGCCATTAGCACACAGGGGCCTCTGCCAGCACTCTGGGGAAATATTCTGCTTGCTCTGCCCTTTCTGAGAATAATGGCTGCTGCAGCTGGGCCTGGTCTGCCCACCTCACGCAGCCCTGGCTCTCCAAAGGCACAATAAGAGCTCGTTATGGAAGAGAAGCTTGTCAGGAGAACAAAGCCCTGAGTCAGTGTCTGAAACCTTCCAAGCTTAGTCATCAAGCAATGAAACATTTAAAGAGGTCATGAAACCATGGCAGCTTTGAAGAGCTCTCTCTCTGCCAGACATTCCTGTGCAAAGCAGGAAGCTTTACAGGGAATTCCACATAAGGCCAGAACCCAACCCAGCCCAAAGAGCAGCTCAAATTGTTAAATCTCCACTCTGGCTTAACTGGGAAGCTTTGGCCAACACTGATGTATCTGACCTCAGCACCCTTCTGTGCCCCTGGCTGAGCACTGCTCACTAACACAGCCCCTGGGGAAAACAACAATCCACGAAAATCCCCCAGGGAAGAGTCCAGGATGGTCTTTTACACCATTACCAATCCCAGGCTCTTCTGTGCTACTAATGAGCACAGTGCAGGCCTAACACAAACTCTGCAGACTGAAAGATAATTGGTTAAATCTCTGCCCAGGCCTGGGAGTTGCAGCCCATTAAATACTGTCATGCTGTTCCTGCTTTGTCATGCATCATCAGGGTAGCTCTTGCCCTTTCTTTAAATAAGGCCAATATTCAACTCAAACTGCTGCAAGATAAAGTCCCTTTGAACAATCCATCCAGAGACAGAGGGAAATATATATACATATGATCAAACCCCCCAAAAATCACCTTTAGACTAGTTGGCTGACCTTTCCCTGCGAGCTAAGCAGAGGGAGGAAATCCCTGCATGTCAGCAGTAGAGATTTGGGAGTGCTTTTCCCTCCAAAGGCACAGCAAGGCTCTTGACTGTTGGGAGAAACTCATGAATGTTTACCACAGAAAAATACATCAACCATCCCAGTTAAATACAGAACATTTCTTTGCCAATTAAATTGCACGAGTATGAGCTCCAGCTCCTCCTTCTGTATTCACTTACAATTTTCTCCTACAGTTTTAAGCTTGTTTTAGTTGCTTCCTACTAGAGCACTGTGTGATGCTGTCCCATCATTATGCAGCACTGAAGAATGAAGGGCTCTTTATTACATTTTAAGGTGGCACAGTTAAATTGTGACCAACTTTGGAGTTGAGGTCTGAAAAGGGAACACCAGCACAAGAGATGCTTCAAGAGTTTAGAGTATTTGCAACTGAGCAGATTGCTGAGCTTAAGGAGAGTGGGAAAATGTGGCTGAAACAAGAGAAAAGAGGGTTTATATAATAAGAACCAATACAAGGAACACATCCTAACTACAGATTTTCAAGTAGGATGGTGTTGTAATTTACTTTTCAAAGAAAATGGAAATGTATTTGTATTTTTTAGTAAGGCAGAGTAATGGGAAACAGAAGCTTTAGGGAAATGGTGCTCACATCCATCTTTATCCAACCCAGCTGAACAAGGGAAATCATCCACCTTGTTTAGAGTAAAAGATGAATTTTAATCCAATATTAAAACCAAATTAGATATGAACATTAAGTACCCCCTAACACACAAACAGTGTTTTCAGAAATACCAATAACTCTGTGTGCTCCTCCTACAAATCTGGGTTTGTTGGGAATGGGTCCAGGCCACTTGCTGAATTCCACACTCAGCAGGGAGACATTTTTTCTGCTAGAGAGAAATCAGTGAGGTGCTTAAGCTGGAACTGAAGGTCCCCAAGGCATCCTTCTTTCCACCACAATGCAAGTGGCCTTTCTGGAAGCTTTTTTTAAACATTCCAGAGTCAGATGTACCCTTGGGTGCACGCAGCCTCCTATTAGGCAGTCAGCAAGGTACTGAATAGTCAGGAGGGGGCTGTTACAGCCAGAACAAATCCACTCCAAGAGCAGGACAGGATGGCTGTGCTGAGAACCAAGAGGAGCCAGTGAAGAGCAACTCAACCAAACCTTTCCATGAAATAATGCTTTGTAATTCTTTGTAATCAGGACTTTTAAGCTGCTTCCCTGGTTTGGGAGTTTTGCCCCAGCCCCACAAGAGAGTTCAGTGGTGAATGGAAATGCTGCAGCCAGGCCTCGTGTGAAACTCCCACGTGGAAATCTGACTGGCTCAGGGCTCTGCAGGCAGCACCTGCATTTCCAGAACATGCTAAGTAGAAACCTTTCCTGAGCCTGACAGAGGGAAGAAAACCTAATCTGTGTGGCCAGAAAGACCATCTGAGATATCCAAACAGAGCCAGGATTTTAATTAACCTGCTCTAGCAGGAAGTTCAACACACTGTCTTGCACTTGGGCAGCAACGACCTGCAGTGTCTTGGCTCAGAATAAGGAGACAAAATTATATCAGTGCCATGGGTCTAATGCCTCCTAGAACTGCAGGTTATAATCATTTTTGTTCCTGTGCCACTCATAATAAACCATGGTCTACCCCTAAGCATTCCCACAGGTTTGTTCAGAGTCAGACTCACAATTACCACACCTAAAATAATAGAGCAAGAGGGCAGTTTTTACTAATGCTGGACTTATTGTGCATGAAGAACTGGAAAGACAGCCCATTTGAGTGAAAGCATTTAGGAAGTACTGTGAAATTGCAAATGCACAGATCTAATTTTTCAAACCACTTGGCTTGCTGTGAAGCAAAGAAAAAAGACAGAATTCAAGCATGTTGAAAAAAGCCATAAAAATAAAAATTAGTTATGTGTAGGAGATTAATGTAAAAAAATTAACAGGACCAGTAGGACAATTAATAGGTCCACTGGTCCATATAATATTTTTCATTCGTAGTTTGTATCTCTGCCAGTCAGTGAAAACCTCAATGAAGCTGCAGACGACTGAAGTGCCACGACTGTTAAATCTCACATATTTCCAAACAGAAATTTTGCCAAGGAATAAGGAAATCCCAGGATTAATTTCTGGCAAAGGAGGAAGCCCTCATCTGTTCTTGCTTAGTCCGAAAGATATGCGGCTGCTTCCTGTTATATAGAGCTTTTCCTTAATGTGCTACAAATTAACATGAAAGGAGAAAACATAGGCTGAAAGGCACTTGGAACGTGCCCACTTGATGGGTTTGTGAATATCTGATACCTACATCTGAAATGGCAAAGTCTCAGCTCTTTGGACAGCGTTGTACCTCACCCACTGAGGTCTGTAGCTCCTTCCAGAAAGATCCTCCATCCCTCCACAGACCAGTGGGTCTCACCTGCCTCTGGACCTGCTGTAAATTATTATTGCACACCTTTAAAACAAATTTCACCTGGCACAACTGAGTATCATGCTAAATTTCTGCCCTAAGCAGGTTGTTCAATGCAAGCTCTGTTTTTATTCCAGTAGATTAACTCTTCATCACACAAGGGACATTAAGACACAAAACTGAGTTAATTCTACTGTTCAGACAGCAGCAGGACATCAGTCACTTCTGTGAGGTTTCATGCTATATATTTCATGCTGTCCCAAGCAACATTTGAATGCATTTGTCATGTTCCCATTCTACTTAGCTTAGCTGAAGCAAAACACTTAAATAACCACAGTGAACTAATCAAACTTTCCTCCCCGCTCCTGTGAGATAAAGAGGAATCACTTTATCCCACCATATTAAGGAGAGCCCTTCTCCTTGGCTGAAAGTTAATTCATTGTGAGCCTGAAGAGCCTACAAAAGGACTAGAAGGGGTTTTATACACCAAAGAGGAAAAAAAAGAAGTGAAATAAAATTAGACCAATTTATCCATTTGACAAAATTGGTTTGGTATAGTCTTAGCTCACACACTGCACACCTCTCAAGTTAAGGCACTCCTCAAGAAAATAAGCCTTGGAGATGCAAGTTCTACTCATCACTGCTTCAATTTCTACTGCAAAGAACCTAAAATAATAATGCGAAGGTGAGCATTAAGCACAAAGAGACCAATTATAACTAGCCATAACAAAATGAACTATAATTGCACTATAATTTTAAGTGATCAGCCTGTTCTCACCTCCTGTTTCTAAAACTGAGGTCTGCTGGTTTCAGGGATCTAGGAAGAAAAGTCACTGAAGAAACACAAGTTTCTTGTCAGATGTGACTCCATTATAAGGGTACTGCATCCACTAGGAAAAAAAATTAATAAAACCTTCTATATGCAAGAAGGTTCAATTCCACTTACGTAGACAAACCCAACCCCTTTCCATCATCAGTGCAATTGCAACACCCACAGTGGCACTTGAGCCAGAGACAGAGAGCCTACGGAAGATCTGGAAGCCTCAGACATTCCAGGAGGGATGGACAGGACAGAATTTGTGCCACGGCACCCAGACAAACCACACAAAGGTTAATGGCAGCTAAATCTGTTCTCAGAGATTTTAACTGAACATTATCTACATTCGGTGAGAAGTTAAAGCAGGGCTTAAGGTTTATCTAAATCTCCCCTTGCCTGATTTCAGAGCTTCTGTTTCAACAGTCATGTTTGCTCATGAAGAATGAGCTGAAAGGGGCTCAGCTTGACCTCTGTTTGTGTGAGCACACACAGCAGAGACCAAGGCTAACAGGAGCCCTGCAGAATCCACTGCTGGCATTTGGAGCCTGGGCTGTGCAAACCCAGCAGAGCTGAAACCCTTCCACAACCTCACAGCAAAGCTACTGGCTGTGCTTTCAAACACCAAGCACGTGGTGAGTGTGACACAACCAGTTCCTCATTTTCAAGTGGCTTGAAAACCCCTGAAGCTGTCAGCTTTTCCAGGTGCACTGGTCCTTGCTGCTCAAGAACAAAGCAAAGATGAACAACTGATCCTTGTTTTACTTTTTCGTGCTGAAGTCTCGAGAGCTTGTTGCTTTGTTTTGGCTTTCTCGTGTTGTTTTTTAAACTCTAATATATTCAAGATTAAGACTTCATGAAAACCCTCTGCTTTTCCACAAAGAACCTTAATTCTGTAAGCTTCAAGAGAGTGAATATTGAGAGCTGAAGTGATTAAGCTGAGCTTGTTTATGCTTCTTCATGTGGCTGCCAAGGAAACTTGTATCATGCTAGACTTCACCCTGTTGTGTTTCTTTACACACACCCCCCTACTGACAACTCACACTGGACTCAAATTTATACACACAGGCCCTAGCACAACAACAGTACAACACCTAAAATTATATATATATATATATTCCAGGAGTGCCTGGAATACTGACAGGCTGCAAGGTAATTCATAGACTGAAAGATTCTTTATACACAAATGCCAAAATCTTCAGGAGACTTAACTTTAACTGAATATATTACTTAGCTTTTTTTTTTTTTTAATTGAAAGGTGTACCACGGATTAGTGCTTTGATCCAGAAAGGCAAAAATGAAAATTCCCAACTCTCAGCCTGTGTCTGTGTCATTTGTGAAAACAGAAGAGACTGGAGCAAAATGCCTTCTGCTAGCAAGAAGTGCAGTAAAAGTAAAGAGACAAAAAACAGCTGTAGCAGTTCAAAACTCATCTAGCTCAGCATCTTCGAGCTGACAGCAGCTATAACAAGATGCCAACAGGAAAGTGCAAGACTGGGGCGAGCATATGTTGCTGCTTTCCTAGTACTGTCTCTCTACAGCTCTCTATGACTCAGGCGTCCTCAGAAAAGCTCAGGACAAAGCCGTGTCAGAGTCTAGAACATCCCTCTGGCCACCCTGGAGGGTTTGGAGTACGGACAGGGGGGTCTGGGATCTGCACAAGGGGCTCAGCCAGCCTCACACAGAGCCCAGGAGGACACTGCCTCTGATCCCTGGCCATGGGAGTGAATGCCCACGTTGTATGAACAATCACAAGCTGAGAGAATTCAAAATAAGTAGTAGCCAGTTTGTCACAGAGTGTAAACAGAGTAAAATTTAAGATTTTTAGTATGTTGGTTTGAAGAGGCAAGATGGAGGAATTGGGGAGTGGTCCTGTCCCCCCTGTTCTTGTTCTTTTCTCCCATTTTCTGCTGAGTTGTATTACAAGGATTGGTTTAGAGTAGAAATGACATGTTAACATAGGTAGTAAGTATTGGTAAGATTCTGTAAATAAAAAGTTCCTTGTGGATGGTGGTTGGATCAGGGAATGGTACAAAGGGTCCGGGATGCTCTGATCCACCCCAGTCCACCGCATGTCCTGCTCTGCTGGAGATGTCTTGCAGAGCTGAGAAAGAACTAAGATAAAGTACCCTGCCAGGGAGGCCTGGCAGAACTGAGAAAGAACTGAGAGATAATGAAGAATAAACAACCTTGGAAACATGCACTAGCAGACTCAGCTTGTCTGGCTCCAGCATGAGACCCTTTGGGCAAGGGAAGCTCGAAAGCCTGATTACCTCAGGGAACAGCAACCCCGAGGAGAATCTCAGGGAACAGCAACCCTGAGAGAAAACCTTATTGCCTCGGGGAACGGCAATCCCGAGGAGAACCTCAGGGAACGGGAAACCTGAGAAGGAAAGAGAATCCCAAAAACCGTATTACCTCAGGGAACAGCAACCCCGAGGCCAATCTCAGAGAACAGCAACCCTGAGAAAGCCAAATGGAAAGGGAACACCCACCTGGGAAAGGAGGATGCAAGCAGAGCAGAGAACACGTTTCCCACCCACCCCTCCCTCCACACAAACCGCGTTTCTGGCTGGCTCTGCCTCCCAGCAGCACTCACACGGCGTCCCGCGAGGCGCCGTGCAGCAGCAGCAGCTCGGCCACGGCCACGTGCCCGTTCCTGGCGGCGTCGTGCAGCGGGGAGTCGTTCTGGTAGCCCGTGGTGTTCACCAGCGCCCGGTGCCGCAGCAGCAGCTCCACCACCGCCCCGTGCCCGTGGTTGCACGCCTCGTGCTGGGGGGAAAGCCACAGGGGGGAACTCGGGTGAGAAGGGCTCCTCTCGTGCACTTTCCACCCACAGATGGCTGGGGAAGATGATGATGCAGGGGTGCTGTATTACGCTCCTGACAGGAATTAACCTGGAGCACAGCACTAGCAAAAAGCCCCGAGAAGAACTGAACAAAGGCAAATTAGACCACGGGGAACAAACCCCTGCAGATTACAGGCTATCAGGAATGTTCTGCAGCAGAGGAAGAAGTCGTGATTGAAGAGAACCTTTTGTTTGTTTTCTGTAATTCAATCGAGCAATCTTTTCACTCCACTACTTGATATATTTCCAAACCACTGAGGACATTAGGAACCCATTAAATACAAACATTGTTTGGAATTGATCATCTTTGAGTTATCCTAGCTGTATTTTCTGCTTTTGCTGATCGATTCCGTGGCCTGCCCTACACCCCAGCCAAGGAGAATGACACCTGGGCAGGTCAGTGGCTGCTGATGAATTCTTTTAACCTTGTTTATCATAACTTCTTCACTTTGCAAAATTCTCTGTCACTTTAAAGTATGTGAGGGAGGCTAAAATATTGGAGAGGAATGGAGGGATGAAGTGAAATCTGATTCCAGGATGAGAGAAAGAAGCCCTCAGCACTCACCAGTGGTGTCCAGCCTGCGTTGTCTTTGACATTGGGATCTGCCCCGTCCTTCAGCAGCTGCTCCACAGCTGCTAAGTCACCCTGCAGAGGAAAAAAACAGAGTTATGAAAAAGTGATGAAGAAAATACACAGATACAGACTTTAGAGATGCCCAATTATAAATTTAGCTGCAATAAAAATGTAATGATATAAGCCTTCCATGTAGACATGGTCAGGATAACAAAAGCTGAACTGATCTGGAGACCACAGTTCATCATTGCTATTTCACTTAGAACCACCCACACGTTTTCACAAATACATATTTCTGGATAAAAACTATGTATGTAAGAGAGTTAACTCAAAATAATGGAAAAGTTTGTGCTAATTGCAACCTGTCCACTACAGTCAAACTGCAGGGATTAAAGTCAGGAAGGTTTATTTAGAATTTCCTCATCCTTCAGACTGGATTTTTTCAAGCTAATCTAAATAACTGGCTGAAAACACAGGTGAAATAAATTAATAAGCCTGAAAAGCTTCTAGAAATTAGTTTTCCACAAAACAAAAAGAGTTTTATTTAACACTGCAATTGCTACTTGATGCTGAATCTCACTGACACTTTCTCTGCCAGTTATCTACCAAAAGAGTTTAAATTCACTTTTTGGAAAAATGTTATATTCAGCTTTCACTGTAAGCAAGGAGGTGTGGAGAGGGTAGAAACTGATGCAGAGGCTGTGGAAAAAAGGCTGGATAGAGATGAGGCAGAGGAAGCAAAAGGGCACAATTTGTGAATCAGAGGTTTTGACACCCTGAAAAGCAAAGCTGGTAATAAGACTGGAGCATATCCAGATGCTGCTATAAATAGATAAGGGGAAGGCACCTGTGGAAGCTGAGGCAAAGAGATCTCTGCAGTGCAGGCCTCAATTCTTATTATTTTAGGCAAAATAAAAGTGTTTCAAGACAACTGCTGACACTTTGCCTAGACAAGGGTGCTGTGATCCCAAATGAAGACACTATTAATATATAAACTGGTATGTAGCTCTTGCCAAGGCCAAATATACAATATTAAAAAAAAAAAAAGATCTGAAGGAGAGAAATTTAATCCATGATACACATCAAGTTTAATTCCCTTAAAGTAGTGGAAAGTCAAGGAATTTCTAGATGCTACTCACAGCAAGCCTTAGAAAAGATGAGAGAATGTTATATTAAGCTTTAAATACAATAAAAACAAACTTAATCCGATTTTGTTACCGAGAAACTCTTTGAAAAAACAAAACAGCTTTAATCTTTACTCAGGTTAGAAAAAATAGCAAGACAGACTGCTTTGCAAAAATAAATCCAGCAAGCAACAACTGCAAACTCAAAATTCACCAAAGTAACGCTGAGACTCACCGGCTTTACAACCATCAAGCAAATTAACACGTCACAGATAAAATTCATGCATTATATTCACGATCTGGATGCCCCAGCAAAATGTTACCTTTCCAAGCAATTCAAGGGTTCTAGCAGCAGCACATTCTTCATGGTTGCAAGGTAACAGACAGACATCAAACCTGAGGAGTTGTTCAGAGGCAGCCGAGACAGCGCTCGGCGCTGAGATCCTCCCCGACAGGGAGAACACACAATTACCTATAATGAGCGAGAGCTGAGCTTATCATTTAAAGTTCAGTTTGCAAACATGTTCTGCAGAGGGTTTGACATTTCAGGAGCGCTGCTTTAAAGCGGGAAGAACAGCTAATAATTTGTGTGGGCATCAGCTCCTATCACAGCTTTTCAGATCAGTGATGTGAGCATTGATTTGTAAAACATCGCCGTGGCTTCATCAAAGGAAACGTTGCTGGTGCGGACACCGGGACTGACAACATCCCCCCCCTCAAACCCAGGCCCACGTCAAAATTGGAAAATTGGTGTTTGGCTGCTCACAGAAGATAAATATTGTCATCATGTCATCTGTAAATGCAACCTGCTCCCTACAACCAGCACCGAGCGCTGAGAGTGACAACAAGGAGGGAAAGCTGTCATGAGCTGCACAGCGCCTGGATGGGCGCTGCCAATCAGGATTACAAGAGAGATGTTAACAGAACAGAGCCAGGAGAATGTGCCTTTTGTGCCCTCAGAGGCTCTTCAGTCAGTCACCAGAATGTGAACATTCAGCTAAAAAAAAGCAGAAGACTAAATTTCAAGTGGCAGATCATTAACAGACACGTTATCAAGTCCCTCCTGCAAGCAGGACCACAATCCCAGAATCGTTTTGGTTGGAAAAGACCTATTAGATCATCTAATCCAGCCACTGGTGCCTCTGACATTTGCCCGGGTCTTACAGAGGCTGATAACAGGTTTGGATGGCAAGTCAAGCCAAATAACTGTGATCCAAGAGTAAAAAAAAAAAATAAGTAGTTTGGTTATTTTTACGTTTTTTACATAAGAACTGGTTATTCCATCAAAGCTGATGGAATAACCTAATAAGCTAATAAATGCTTTGCTAAACTCTAAACAAGAAAGAGTAAAGACCAAATCGCAGACACAAATATGTCAATTCTACATCTTCCCTCCATAAGGGAGCAGAAGAAACGACACCTGTTAGTACAGAGTGACTAATTCCAACATGCTGCATCAAGATGTGCTTGGACTAATGCTGGAATTAATTTTGTACCTTTAGTTCCTTGAGGATATTTGATGCAGCAGGAAAATCACCAGCCTCCACTAAGAAGCCATAACCAGGGGGACAGGAGGAGAGACCCCCTTGGCAGTCTGCAGCAACAGAGGGGAAGCGTTAAGTGGAGACACTTCTCGTTCAGAAAGGGAGAACAAGGGAAACACCAGGCAGAAAAAACATTCCTCACCACTAAAAAATTCACAGGCAAGTGTTTATTTTGAAATCTAATTATCAATGAAGGACTACATCCAGCTCTCGAAGAGGCAGGAGCTACTGCAGAATGCAGAATGATCCATTCGGAACAAAGCAAGCTCAGGACATTTCATGCTCATGGCGAAGCTCAGCCGTAGTGACGAGGCAGCAAAGGCACGGCTTTGCTCCTCCTGGAGCTGGGGAAGCCAGGGAAGCAGGAAAGGCACTGGGGCCATCTGTTGGCAGTAGGTTACACAGAGAAGAGCATTTACACGGCCTTAGCAATTCCTTCTCCCAAGGAGAATTTATTTCCTGCAGCCACGGTGGGCAGAAGCCCAGAAAACCATCTCTACTTGGCTTACGCAAGGTTGTTGGAGTTGTTTTTCCCTTTCCCTCAAGTCCTGAATTTAATACATATGGTTAAGAACTGCAACTGTCCTTTCAGTCCTATTTTACAGGTTTGTTTCTTCTATTTTGCCCTTTACAATTTCCATTAATTAAGGTATTTTTCACTGAAAAGTCAAATTGCTAAATAAATGAAAGCGTATTCTACCAGAAAACATATTCTACCAGTTAAAGAGAGAGATCCAAAGAATCAGGACAGTACACAAAGATGAAGCTAAAAACCTGTACCTCCTTCAACCAAATATTTCTTCCTTTACTTACAAATTTAACCAGGCAACTTCAATCTTTAGGTCAAACAAATGAACCAAAAAAAAAAAAAACAAAACCCTTTCAAACACAATGCCATTTGCTTGTTTAAGCTATGGGGGAAGTAGATTATTTACAACTCATAAATGGTCAAGGAGGACAAATTAATTAAAGAGCTAATAGGAACTGTGAACTCTCTCCAGGATTCTACAAGTTTCTCACCTCAAAATCCTCCAAATTCTCTACACAGCAGCCTGTTCCCTAATAGCAAACTTACAGGAAGCTATGCTTAACCTTTAATGCATCCAAGGAGTTACGTGCCTCAGAAACAAGGCAAGTAACAACCAAGCATTATCGAAAAAGAAATGGTAATTTGTTTCCAGGCCTCCAAATCAGCACTTGAGAAGATGGATTGCTTTGACTCCTGGCCAGTTTCCATATTCTCAAGTCCTGCATTTGAAACCATTGCACTATTTCCTATTTGCCTTGACCTCGTTTCTCCAGGAGGGGAGATGTTCTTCTGTGAGCCCTCTCTCAGCCATGACACACAGATCCAGTACAAAAAGCAAGGAAGGGCACAGCTGACCAGGTGAGACACCTGAAAACAAGATTTAAAACCCATCCTGATGTTCACCATCACGTGCTGACAAAACCACAACATCTTCTCTGCTCTCCTTCCTGACGTGTCCTTAACTGGTAAAGCAATGAGAGGAACACCCTCACAGGCTCCAAAGGAACTATCTCAGTTATTCTACTGTGTTAATTAGAATGATCATGAAGAGTCCAGCACAGCAGGCCAGCCGTGGGTGAAGCCTTGCTGTGAGCCCTGCTGAGAGTGCAAGGAGGGAAAGCTGTCATGAACTCTCACAGCTAAAGGGTCCCTGGAACAGGAGGTAACCAAAACTGGTCCAAATATACCCTTTCTCTCTTCAAACTAAGTGGATGCTCTGCACAGAGGCAAGCTCCTCTTCCCTCAGAGCAGGGACAACTCCTCATTTCCCTCTAAGCTGAAGCCTCACAAGCCTTCCCCCAGCTGTTTCCCATCCACTCCCTGTAACAGTGGGGCTGCTGCCAAGCTCCTCTGTTACCCTCTTGTGCTGCAGCTCACTGTCCCTCTCCCTGGAACCCACAGTGGCAAAATTCCCCAGTGCCCTGCCCCACCACCCCCTCAGGAAAGCAGCAGAAGCACAGGCAGCCCCAGAGGTGAAAGGCAGTGCCAAGGAACCGGGGGGTTCCTCTCCCCACCGCAGGTTTAGGGCTCTGCACCAACCCGTTAATGGCGCTGTGCTGGGACTGAATTGCTGTAGAAGAGGCAATCAAGTAAGAAGAATTAAGAAGAATTAAATTACGAACAATTTGTTCTCTAACTGTAAAAAAAA